>NC_054740.1:8574139-9174139 GCF_018143015.1 Lytechinus variegatus | reverse complement strand
GATGGTGGGGTTGCCATGCCAACAAGGACGGACTCGGATCTCGACCGCATTGATGCGATCGCGCGCGAAAATGGAAAGACACACTATCATTCCGCAGACGACACTGTTACACTATCGCGAATGAACACAACTAGCTCAATCTTGCCGCCAATTAGGGAAGATGCTCAGATCAATAGGCAACCGTACGAGACACTGGATCGTTTAGGAGCGATCGATGCCATCACAGGAAGGACTGATCACGTGGGTAGCGACAATTCCGTTGTTGATGCATCTCCCGCCAAAAGTTTTCTATCGTCTGCCGATGAGAAGATTCCTGATCAGTCGGTGAATGGAAGCGATGAGGAAGAAGTGCATAACGCTTGGAATGATGACGATGAGGTGGAAAAGAGAGACAAAATTCGAGAGAAGAGGATGAGGGAAAGACGAAAGTTGGAGGATGACATGCATAAATACCATGTGGGAATTGCCAATAGGACGTTTAAAATACCAGAATATGAAGTAAGTATTTCTTTTCATTTTAAATTCATTACTTATTCCATACAGTATATTGATCGTATAAATGTTGAATTTTTCTAAGAATGATAATTGGCACATTTTGATCAATTCCCGTTCACGCTTTCGTTCCGTTTTAATTTGGTCATATATTGCATTCTTTCTCTTTCAAAGTTTGACGAAAAAGTTGATAGTCAGTAGTCAACACTTGGCAGTATAATCTGTTCATAAAGCTGTTGAATTAAATCTACCAAACATTAATCAAAATGCTGGTTTGTTACACAAATTAGAAATTAATTTCCTTTTAAGATATTTACAAGGGGTCACAGTCACTTTCAACCAACGATTATTAACTAAATTAATTTTTCGTGGCAGTTTATTTTAGATGTTAAATTCAGCGGTAATTTAAACGGACTTCAAGTGCATGGGTGTGGCATGTTATTGTTCAGAAGTATTTTTACAGTGTTATATAAGCAGAAGCGGATCTAGAGGGGGGGGGGTTGGGGGTTGCATCCCCCCCCAAAAAAAAAAATCCGGGGACCATTCTATACCAAAAATAGTGGTGTTTTAGATGCAAGAAAACGCCATTTTCACACACAGATTTTCAAAAAAAATCCCTACTGTGGGAGGGGGGACACCCCCCTCGCTCGCTCCGCTCGCTTGGACTCGGTCGCTACACTCCCTCGCATACCACCCAAAACCCCCCTTTTATAAAAAGCTGGATCCGCCCCTGTATAAGTTATAAGTAGCAAAATTTGTTTCGATTTGTATTTTATTGATAAGCAAGCGTTATTCCCCTTTCCAGGTCCCTCCGGTGTCTCGTGTTCCCGTATACACCCGTAACTCTGTTGGTAGTCTGGTTGCCAGCGAGAAAACAGTTCGACTCGCCTCCGAAGATTTTAAACTTCCTTCCCGGCGTCAGGAGTATCTTATTAAGAAAGCTCTCGAGTGGGAGGAAGCGAGGAAGGAGGTCAGGGAGAAAAAACTCCAAGAATTTCTTGCCAAGATGAAAGATTTAGGTAGGTTTAATTCCCATCACAAAAAAAGTTTATATTACTACCTTTCATTTTCTTTTTACATATTTCAATATTTGGGATTTGTTTCAACATATATTTGCCATTTGATCATCAAACGTATACAAACAAACCAAAGCTTTATAGTTGCATGTATTACAAAAAGCTCTTACTTCTTTGTAACAGTATTTTCTATCGAAAATAGTAAAATGATGTTTTTGCATTTTGTTCGGGATTTTGTTATCATATTTATTTCATGCGTTGGTCTAGATTATTCTATGGCGGTAAGAATTTTAGCTTCATGAGTCTTCTAAGCATGGATGTTTGTTTTACCTGGACAATTCATGTTTGGTTTTACATCTCGGAAATTGTTGTGTCGATGAATCAATTTGTTTCGTAACAATCTCTAATATAAAGAAAATGTGTGTGATACAAATGATGGTGTGATTATGCTTTATCGGAGTATTTTCACGTGGGCGCGATTCAAAAAAGAACAAAGCGGTATCATCATGATCATAGGCTCATTTCCTTTCTCAAACAACCTTTTTGGCGAGGTGACGAAAGAATTGAGATACCAGCTGCCCGCATATTTTTCCCCTGACAATGTGATATATAATAAAGGAAAAATATATGAACCGGAGTTATCATCGAGTTATTTTCACAAGGTCGTTAAGCTGAGATTAATCAATATATAGATGGATTGTTTTAGATGATCAAGACTATTTTGTTTTACGTCCAGCTATCTCCACAGATACTTTTCTTTCCAAAGTATAATTTTTTTCTATAAAATATTTTGTATTTTTTTATATGTTATTATCATTAATGTATTGTAAATATTTGTTAAAATGTATGAAATTGATTTGTATATTTGCTATTTCTGTTGGAAATAAAATCTGAATCTGAATCTGTTGATTCGCATAATTGTTAAGGGTCGCCATTGCTTTGTATTCAATTCCAGTGAAAAAAAAGAAGTAATTCTTGATCAAATTTATTTTAACCATTTTTGGTTAATGTTTTGCTTCAATCAGTATATGTGATCCCAAACGAGCATATTTTTTTTACAGTAGGTGTCTAGTAGTCTGATAGTTATTATGATTCATCAATTAAAAAAAATGGTTTGCAAAAGTGCAATATTAAATTACTTTCTTTCCCTTGGTCACCCACAGAACAAAGCCTGCCGACGAAAAATGACCGAAGCAAACTAGGAAGTCGCCGGGAACCCTTCCAGACACAGAAAAGAGATAGCATCAGTCACAACAGTATGAAATCAACCGTTTTTGGTCGCGCTTTGGCAACAGGGACCAAGTACACCGGAGAATCCACGGACGTCAACGACCTCCGGAACTGCCGTTACATTCGCCAGACGAGCATTGATAACACATCGAGTAGTCTGGATGAGTCTTATGAAGCAAGGAGGAGAAAAAGAGCCCTGGATAAGGTCTCGAGTTGGGGACCACTTGGTGCACCACATGGTGGGTCTTCCAGGATGAAGAAAAGAACTTCAAGACCTTATGTGTCAATATGACCAATGGCTTAGCCGAATGTGAAGGCATGCCGAAAATTTTGCTCGTCTTATGTGAATGTATTATATGCATGATTCTTGCATTTGAAAGCAAATAAATTAATGAGTGATTCTGTATCCTATCGGTTTGAGGGTTTTGTGGCTAAACCCAAAATATATTTTTTACTTGCCAAAATATTGTGCAGACAAAGTTCTGACGGAATAATTTTTCTTTTAATCCGCACGCAACTCATGTTCGCCTCCAACACAGTTATCCCGATAGTCGATAGAAATTTAATAGACCGACAGAGTTGTGGGAGTCGACAATTTGTTTATATACCCTGAAAAATAATCGCAATGTGTTGAAAAATATCGATGCACAAGGAGTTACTTAATGATGCCGATAAATTTTCACATACGCCGATAATATGCTCTAGCAACGGAGCGCCAAATTGTCACACGAGTCTATAGCAACTCTCATGTGAGTGAGTCGGGAAATTTTTTGGAAGAAGATATTTTGTACAAAGACGACAAATTTTTTTGAGAACCATTAACGAAATATGCAGAATAGCAGGTCATGTTTCATGAAGATGACAATCATGGGATCGGGAGCCCACTAATGATTGGCGCAAAAAGGAGAACTGTGAGTGTCAGCTTCTTCATAACTGTATAGATAAAATCAGGGGACCTTGATCTGCAGTCGTGAAGAAGAGGTACATATATAGGGCGTTTGAAGTTAGCGTGTATAAGAATAAAAAAACATCACACCCCAAAACAAAGTATTTCCATCGTACTTTGTCTAATGTTGATCTGAAAACTCGGATCAGTTCCGATCTAGATAGTCAATTTTGGACCTGATCAGCCTGACTCGGCAAGGATATCAGGCAAATCTACCTTCTTTAGGGTGATCGAAAACTTACACTCGCGATCCCTGGTCGAATATTTTGGACATGTTCAATTGCCTTCTACATGTAACTCAACAAAGCTAATTCATTTGCCGCAAGAAATGATCCCCAGTCACTCCTAAACTGGTAAAGTCGCTTGTAACTTGCGATCAGCTTTATGAAACACCCAGCTGATCAGAATCTTTTCATCTATATTATTCTCTCTTTTTTTCCGGTACCGTTACCAGAGTCAGGCTACCCATGGACGGCATCAGTCTACCTTGATCGACATTGCTCTGCTAACTATTTATACAGATATTTGAACCTATCCAATATGTTCAAGAAGGGAGGTAGAGTTCTGTCAATTGATATACTCATATTTCATTGATTTTCTGACATCGATACATTATCATCAAATTATTATTGCACAAAATTGAGGCGGAGTTAGTGAAGATTCTGTCGAAGGTCTTAGTTTGCGGCATGCCTACTATGCTGAACATCCTTGTTCCTGGCTATAGATCCAATTCAAGTCAAAGGTATTTTAGTTCTCAGAAATTTCAGCAAACATACAAAAATTAGCACTGATCAATGGGATCGTTGCACAATTAAACGCAACTTGACTTTCCATCAATCAAAAGTGTTCGTGTCGGAAATTGTGGTTGATTTTGTAAGTCGGCTTCAAACTCAACTTCTGCAGTAGATCCCATATTGATTTAATGATGGATGATAAACGACTGCTGAAAAAAAAATCCAAGGGCCTCGTTTTATTTTGATTGATTGATTTGTTAATAGTGTCATTGTCATTAAAAAATTATTTTTTGTTTGTCATTATCGTATAATAAATTCAAATGATATAAACACCAGTCAATGAAAGGTGAACGAAAGTTATCAAACTGTTCCGCTTTTGAATATTTTTTTCATTGTTTTTTAATAATTTTTCAAAATAGCAAATGATCTTTTTGAGAAAATGAAGAAATAATGTGATACCATTTCGAGGAATATGCAAAAAATACAGAAAACTAAAAAACTGATGTACTAGAGTGAGTTTGCTTGAAACTTGCCAAATAGTTTATTTCTCAAGCATGCATGGGTATCTCAATATATTTGTCAATTGAAATTAGGTCTATGTACGCGAAATGTACAATAGCTATTGTGCCATGTCTGGCGTTATCAATAATCGAAGAGCAGTATTAGCAAATCGAACCATTTACTGATTAATTGTTGATTTGGGTTTTACAAACGTTTATCGATGCTGATTAAATCTCCCGGGGGGGGCACTTACATTGACGAGTGGATACCATGCGCGACCAAAAAAACACGTAAAAAGGATGTCTTTTTCACGATAGGGCACGTTACGTACGTAACGTGATAAGGGTGTCAAAAACACGAAAATTATGAAAAAAGGGTATCTATTTCGCTAGGAAAATTACGTGTTTAGGGTCGAATTTGGGGATGATAAAACAAAATTAAAATGTTTTATAAAGGGTGTCCTTTTTGCCCCAACACTTCGTGTTTAGAGTCCGATTTGCGCGAGGTGTAGAAGGTGGGGTCGTACTAAACCAAATAAGGTAAAGCCGACGACCGAAGGACCCGTAACAATAAAACATTCATGTACTTGTTTAGGGGTTCATTTCAGGAATATTTGCCAAGAGTATCGATTTGTTTCCTATACTTGTTAAGGGTAGGGTTTCACACGCCAATACTTGTTAAGGGGTGCATTTTCAGAATATGGAAATTACGTGTTTAGGGTGCTTTTCGAGACCCCATGGTCGCGCATGGTATCCACTCGTGAATGGAAGTGCCCCCCCCCCCCGGGTTAAATCTTTACGTCAGCTAGCTCCATGCTGTGATCAACTAACCATTTCAGTGCACTGCCTGATCTTATACTGACATAGGTGACACATAATGGGGGACACAATAATCTGCAATTGATCACAAATATCACCTGCCAAACTATCACAAATAATTCGTTAAATATTATGTTTATTTTTTTCCTTTTTTTTTCTTATCCATGCATGTTGATAACAGCGTTTATTTCCACCGAAGTGATCAAATTAAACAAACACTGAGATTAATTCTGGATCATATCTGAACTACGCCCTGGTTATCATTTCAATTACAAATATGAATTATGATTCATAAAATGTGCATGCATTGTGTAATAACATATCTATTATGTGAAAATTAAAGATCTGTTGATGTGCCATTATTGTCGTTGAATCGGATGGTTTTACGCAAAGGCAGAGGATTAAGAGATGTGAATTGTGTGGAGGATTTCTGTGTGTTGAAGAAGAAATGACAGATATTTGTCAGTTAATGTGAGAAGTGGGCCGGGATTGTGAGAACGAGAGATGTATAGAGGAATAATAATAATAATTGGATATATATAGCGCTTTTTCCAGAGGATCCAAAGCGCTGTTAATTTCATAAGACAAGGTGAATAGACGAGAGGGAGAGAAAGAGAAAGGGATCAGGACCGGGGGGGGGGGAGGAAATGAAGATTGAGAGAAGGGGAAATGGATATTGAATACAATTTAGTTTCAGAATTTCATATCCTTATTAACGTTTCTTTCCGAATTAATTATATTTTCCCCAATTTACAATGCACATGCATCGTCGGCCTTCTATACCCCCGAATAGTTAAGCTAAACATTTTCAGTGGAAAATATTCTTTTATAATCATATATAAAAATATGTCGTTTTATGATAGGGATTTTCTGCTAGAAGAGTATTAGCTATTCGTATCGTGCACTTATGTAAATATATTTTCGAGCCTGTATGTCCTTTTCTAAAATAAGAAAAGGCAGTTCAGTAGAATCAGTACACAAGCCAGATATATAAAGCCAGTTTATCAAACCAATAAGTTAACTTTACCGGCCGTCGTTTTATATCGATCACTCTCGTCCCTCGATACTTCCTGTATTGATCTTTTTATTTATCCGCTATCGATCAGTCAAACATGTCATGTCACCGTTTGAGATGATTTCCTGTTTGGCAAAAATCAATGCGTCAATCTTTTCCCCTTCCTCCCCGTATACGAACTGTTAGATTAAAGGCATACTGTTTATACTCTTTTGTTTACATTTAACTGTTGGGGAAAGATAATTATGCAATAAAAAGGTGAATTACTTTCCGAAATTGATTCAATATCATGTCGCTGACTTGTTAAGGGAACGACGTTTTACCATTACCCCCCGCGGCCACTACCGTTTTAATGATAAACGTTTTTGGTAACAAAATCAAACCTTGTGCATATTTGTATTCAGCATAACTATATTTTCAGCACAATAACCATCACCTTCATCATTAACATCGTCAAAAACACCACCACCATAATCATCATCACATATAGTATGCAGCGCTTAGAAACATTTATATTAAGCGCTATATAAATGTTGCATATTATCATTACCATCATTATCACCATCATCTTCATCATCATCATCTCCATCATCATCATCTTTATCATCATCACCATCATCATAATTATTATCACCACCATCATTCATCACCATCATCAGATAATTACCGCCACCATCTCCACCACCACCATCAACATCATCTCCATTGACCTTACCAACATTATCATCATCACCACTATCATACCCACCCCTACCACCACCACAATCATCACCATCACCATCATCATCATCATCTTCATCATCATCATCATCATCATCATCATCATCATCATCATCATCATCATCATCATCATCATCTTCATCATCATCACCATTGTCTCTTAGTCATCACCACCCCTATCATCATCATCATCTCCACCTCCACCACCTCCACCATCATTACTCTATCAACAACATCATTATAATTATTATAACCTCCATAGTCATCATTATCATCATCATATTGGAGCTAAATGGAAGAGTATTTTTGACATTTTCAATGAAGCCAATTTGAAGTCCCCATAGGTATAATGATTGCAAGTTTTTACAAATCAAAAGATTCTTATTTTGGGCGGATATTGTTTAAACTTTCCCCGATCAGCTCTGATTTTTCTTGTTCCTCTGAAAACATTATTTCCTTTGGGTTGGATTCCCCACTAAAATTCAAAACAACAAAAATCCACAAAATGGATATCAAATTGAAATGACAGGATATATTTATATTTATTTACAAAAGACAGATTAGTAGAGTACTTTACAGAATGCTGTAGAATGTACATAGGAGCACATATCAATTTTATCTCTCGCATAAGCAATGATTTGCATTAAAGTTAACAATGGTCATTACAAGCAAAGATTTTGAAGAAAATAAGTTAGTGCATGCCACAAATACGTTCAAATTTTAGCTCAGAGTTTTTTTGTATGTAAAAATGAACAGAGGAGACAATAAATAATGCAAGATCAGTGATTACTTTCACACAGTCACAATATTTTGGGTATTGTGAATCAGAGAAGATAAATATTGATGAGATACAGTAAATTCATCAAGGCTAAATTTCTAAACTACTGAATTTTCATGTTTGTTTTCTAATGATGCTTCAGTATGACGGGAAAATAACCAGGGCTAAAGATGTAGATATACCTGTTACTGCTATCAAGATACGACTAAATACCATCATTCATTATAAGGTCATGTGGTTACTGGTAAAGTCAGTCAGTCTTGACGTTTTTGCATGGGAAATATATTTGATGACACAAGGCTCTGCAGACTCATATATGCCTCTTGTCTAATTATGCTGTACCATTGAATCAAATCCCACACCTTCCTTTGCATGTCACAGCAATTTTTTTTTTACAAAGGATGGCAATATGAGGTGAGGAGAAGAGCATACATAGCAATTACATCATGTCTAATGGTCAGAAAACTCCATTCCTCTCTAATTGAATGAGTACACTGTGGATATATACCCGACAGGTATACAAAATGCTCTTGATGGGTGACTGTATACAAATAATGCACGTAAGCGTGTGCATGCAGGGCCAAATAATGAACGATGTGCGAGAAGAGCCAATGGATATACCTGTGGACCGAGTGTGGTATATCCATTTGGCGAGTTGAGCACAGAGTTCATTATTTAGGTCCTATATGCACAAGACTGCATGTATTGTTTGTTTTGTTGAACCCCCCACCCATGTTACCGAGTTGCCCCGAATGCTATATTTGATCTCAATTCTAGATAATTCTAGATAATTCTAGATAATTCCAGAACCAGCACTATCCTGCACTCTGAAGTCAGATTGCAGGATAGTACATTTGGTATGACGTCAGAGTGCAGGATAGTGCATTTTGGATGCAATAGTGGAATTCGCTGAATATCACATGATCCAATTTGGACCAATCAGATTACAGAACATTCTTGGGAGTTGTTCAATCTCTACTATAGCATTGCAGCAGTCTACAGGGTAACACTGTATATTTCTAGTGACTTTCCATTTGTTGCACAAAAGTTTTCCTTTAAACACCCAATAAGTCGTCATATGCACATGTCAACTTTCCATTTCAACTGAATGTTTTAAACTTTAAATTGGTGAAGCATTTTCAATGATTTTTACTCAGAAGACAGAAAGTAGGGCAAAGACACCGTAGAGCAGTGCACAGGGGTAGGCTACGAGGAGTTGCTGTGAATCCATGGCTAACGCAGTCACAAAGAGCTTGGATGCTGATAAACTACACCAACCTATAGCCAGTAATGATGCTACTGTACCAATTATACCTCTGTGATTGAGAAACAAAGAGAAAATTGATTTAAAGATAAATGAAAGTAGTTGCAGTAAACACTGACTTCACGAGAAATTGTGTGAAACCAAGCTTAATTGTCACTATATCATCGAGGATCAGGATCTGGTACAGTTACATGAACTAAACTTTGTGAAATCTTGAAATCTACGCTGAAAAATGTTCACACTGAAGATCACTAACACAGATAAGCGCAAGTGGGACAGTGTATTATTATTGCTGAGTGTCGGCATGACGCTTGACCTGAATCCTGTGCTTATTTGCTAATTTCTCAGCAATTACACAATTTCTTCCAGAATCTTTTGGCACATATTTTTTATTTATACAAACTGACACTTTGGTAGTCATTTCATTGGATTCTGTACGAACTCATTTTGAAATCATTACCACAACTGGAAGTTATCTTTTTAAGATTGGTTCATCATATGATTTAGTGAAGTCCTATAAGAGACAATAGGTCGGCCATTCACATTGTAGGACCTAAAAGTGCAAAGTTTATTCAAGGTATTGAGATCTTCATGAGTAATACAAAAAATACAATACAAAAAATCAGAAATACATGTCAGAAAACAATAAATAGGAAACATGACAGTGTTAAAGAAATTATTACCTGAAAAATATCATGTCCTACTGCTCAATTTTGTTTTAAAAATTGTAATTTGCATTTGTTCAGTTTCACCTAACTTCAAATTATTTGTCATATTTCTCTATGTACAGTTGATTGCTAAATATAAAGATTTATGTAAATTCCCCTTTGACAAGCAAAGGACTAGTATCTACAAAAATTTATGGAAACAAATCATGCCACATGAACTCTGACCATTACTTCATATTTCATTTCGTATATGGTACAGCTGGTCTAATTACATAACAAAAAGCAGTTGGCACTTACTGTAAGTTGATGATGATGGCAAGAAAATTGAGACAGACCATTGGAAGTAGGCAGTACCCTAACACACTGACGATGCAACTTGCACTAACTCCCGTCAGACTCATCAAATTCAGCAACATCCAGATTCCTAGGCAACCGATACCACCAATACCATAGATGTAACCAAATTGGACTTTACCCGCCTGCAAATGAAAAACCAGTCAAATTCTTCTTTATGTTGTTATGAAGCAAGAAATCCATTAGGTTTTGATTTCAGTGGTTGTTCACGGATTACACTGGTTTGTCCTAATAGCTTTTCAGCAAAGCCTTTAAAATCAGATTGCTGCTTTCATTGTGTCCAATCCTTTTATATTAGTCAAGCCATTTTGACACCCTGGAGAAAAAAGGCATGTGTTGAGCCAAGCGTGAGCAAAATTTTGCCTTTCTTATCTCATATGATAGAGAAGACTAGGGCATCTATCAATGTCAACAAATTTACCATCTGAACATCTTTTTCACAGCTTTGCCTAAAATGTAACATTTTTAGTGATAATGATGTGCACTGAATAGGTAATAAACAGTTAATTCTGTATGGTTTCAGAATGTGCTACCAATAATATTGGTATAAAAACCTCAGAATGGTCCAAGGCCAAGGTGATGTACATCTTTCTGTTTGCCAACCCCCCTAACTTGTATCTAATACAAACTTACCAACAGAAGGGTTCCACCAAAGCCCAAGGCAAAGACAAGGGGGCCTGCCAGATCACAATCATTGATAGCTGCAGGATCTGTCTCCCTCATGGGGTTTAAAACAGACAGTGTCTGCAACAACAAACAAAATAAAAGGACAACAATCATTGATAAAAGAAATATGCAGTTAAACACAGTATACAGAGATACAGTGTTACTGCTTCTCTGATATAGCATGAAAATCTTAAGTGTTTGATGCTCTCTACAAGGAAGAATTCTAAACCATATAGATTACGATTTATAACACAACAAACACCAAAGGACTTTAGGTCCATCCACTTTGAATCTGCATTTATATTGTAATTATGCATACTATTTCGGAATGAGTTATATGTTTTTTTGTATTTTGATTGATTTGTGGAAAATAAAATGAAATGAAAATGAAAACAGACACCAAAGCCAGAATTTGCATAAATCATCCTAAAAATAACCTTTGAAAGTGACAATTTTTGCCTTAAATGAGCCCTTACTCATGCATGACTCGAAAGAACCGATTTTACTCTTTATTACAGAAATTGGGCAATATTGAGAATAGGCGAGGGAAAACAATTCAGGTAATAAGATCACCTAGACAAAGTGCCAAACAAAACAAATACGAGGAGATGGAGCGGCAAGAGCATCATGGACTGAGTAAAAAAAGTTTGAAATTTTGAAATGTGAATGATTATTTAGGGTCATCAGATACAGTATTTACGCTTTTGTAATGTAGCCCATCATATTTGATTGTGTTACATGTTGCATTTACATAAAACCTGATTTATGTATATGATTTTATTCTCCTTACCTTTTGATAAATATGTTCAAAGTTGATTCCAAGTTCTGAATAAGGAAGTGAGAGATTTAAAAAAAAAGAGACTTCAAAAGTAAATGCACTGCTATCAATAAATACTATTACTACTACGAAAGTCAATAATTCAGATTACCGAATTTAACCAAAACCAAAGTTAGTTCATAATTTTGGTTATGAAACTGCACTACAAATTGGCCCTGCAAAATGGTACTTATCATTACAGCATACCCTTCTCCCATCTCAATACTGAGCAGCTTGCTAGAAGCAAGAGATCAATAGATGTTTTGGCTGGGAAATGAACCCATGCCCAAATGGAAGCAACCTACCAATGAGCTACACTGCCAGAATACGTAACTTAAAACACAATTTAGAAATTTGTATGTCACAACTACTGATCAATCTTAAAATATTTTAGCATGGTGCTTCATGTTGTCATTCGTCAAGCAATACTTTTTCATTCTCTTTCATTAAAGATGAATGGATGCAGTTTCAGTAACAATTATTTCATAAGAAAGTCTGTACAGCCAAGGATATTTGGCACTATACAGTGCCTCCCACAAAAAAGGAAAAGTTTTGAGAGATAGATTTCACAATCATTAAATATGGTTTTTACTACAAATTTGATACTCATGGCAAGAGTGGAATCTCATCTCGAATTTCAAACCAACAGCTAAGCAAAGTGTTCACGCTTGGCGGACTGCAAACAATATTGAGGCATATCAGAAACGATTTGTACAGAAACTCACGTGTGAATTTGAATCCACTCTTATTTCAGGGATCAGTGAGAGAAGCTTAACAAAGAATACAAGAGAAATGCTAATAAGCAAATCGTTGAATTAGCACGGTCATCGTATCTCGAACCAATCTTTTGCCATTTTTCTGTGCAACCTGGTTTTGATATTAAAGCCTGTGTATAGCTTTGGTAAAGGGTCAATAATGTGATTGATAATCGAATATCATCTAATATGAGTCTTACTGAAGCGTAGAGACCGTTATATATTTATCCAACTGCACTTCTCTGAGAAAATTTCAAATACTCAAATCTTGGATATATAGCGCCCTCTCTCGGCGATGCTTGTTTTAAATTAAAAAATGGGCATTCAAGCACTTATCTTATAAATTTAGTGATTAGATATCCAAAAGTTACAGACAAAGAACATATCTTGAAAGTTTCAGCCCATTCCATGACTTGGAATAGGATTTAATTGAAAGACAAAAACACACAGATATTTTAATTTGATCGGGTGACCCGATCAAGTTAAATTTCCATGTAAAATCGCAAAATTTATCCTGTAAAACACATTTTCATTTCATATCCTCCACATCATAACTGTTATAGGGCATATCCATTCATATTAGCTAGCAATGAATTGGAATAGTGATAGGTGCATTTTGGTGGATTTACCAAAACTATACACAAGCTTTAAAGGTTCAAACTCGTCTTGCTCATTAATGCGTGAAGTGATCATCTCATGTTAGGTATCGAAATAAAGAAGAATATTTGAATTATATGATTATGTAAATGAAATAACTTAATTTATTTGCCTTTGAAGAAAAAAGACATGGGAATCCCTCTTTCTTTTTTTTTTTCTGGGACGCACTGTATATCATTGTAGACCTAGATCTGGTACAGTTACAAAAACTGAACTTTGTGCAATCCTGAAATCTAAGCTGAAGACGATAAAACTGAAGATCACAAACACAGATAGGCACATTATAACTGCTTGGAAATAGACCTGACATTTGACTTGAATGACATGCTTGCTTTGCTAATTCCTTAGCAGTACACATTGTCTTCCACAATCCTTTGGCACATTTGAGTGGCCATTTTATCGGATTTTGTGCAAACTCATTCTGAAATTGTTACCACTACTTGTATTCATCTCTTTATACCAGCGCATCCAAATCATTAAAGAATAAAATACTCTATAGTAGTTTTGTAAAGATTCTCATGACATACCTTCAAGGAGTGGAGGTTCATCATCAAAACTGTCAGAGTAACTGGCCCCTGATGGCATGGGTTCGGGGGTCATGATCTGACCGGTGTAGGGGACCTGTGGTGACATCATTTGAGGTTGACCTCCATAACCTTGCTGGGAATAGTCATCATAGCCCCCAGGAGCACTGTTAAGAATAATGTACATGGATAACATTACACTAAATGACCAACATGATCTTCTTCCTTACCATTATCCCTACAAGCACCATCACCATTTTATCATCTCCATCATCACCACCATTATAAAAAATATACACCATCATCATTATCATCATCATTAATTCATCATCATCATCATCACCATCATCATCATTGCCATCACTGTCATCATCAGCACCGTCATCATCCTCATCATCATTATCATCATCATTATCATCACCATCATCATCATCATCATCATCACCACCATCACCACCACCACCATCATCATCATCATCAAAATTATCACCTACATCATCTTCATCATGAATATGAATTATCATCACCATCAACATTATCATCATCATAACTACACATATGTAACCAATTATGACTCGTAAAAACATAAGTCTTGTTTTGAGGGCTCTATGTTCTAAACAATTCCATACAAAAACAAAATTTTAAGGTACCTTCTTGCCAAAAGGCATGCAGATCTTTGTTGAGAAGCATTGATTGAAAGAATGATAAAAAAAACCTTTGTAGATACTGTGCATGGTTATGAATATGATATTCAAACTTGTTATGAGCTAACAATACTTTGAAAATTGTTTTTACTTGTTTTTATTTCTTGACACTCTTTTTATGTTTCCTTAAATTTCCTTAAACTTCACACTACTCTGAAAATAAAGTTGACTATAATTACATGGAAAAACAGCTTTGTAAAAAACAAAATAATATTTAGAAAAAGTTTAATCAATACCAATAACCTCAATGAACGATGACATTTCAAACACCCCCTTCAATAAAGAAATTATACTTTTTAATTAAGTTTATCATAACTGGACTATATATGTCTATCATCTCCTACACTCGTGTACCGGTCACTTTAATCGATACTATCTGCCCTGCACTGAGCGATAGTAACAAGTCATGACCTTGGGCTGATCTTAATCTTTATTATGTTTTGTAAAATTATGCACTTTGTAAACTTCTTTCCTTTATTGTGATTCCAATAAAGTGATTTCAAATAAAGCAAAGAATGAACATCACTCACCCATATTGGCCTCCAACATCATAGCCTTGCTGTTGGTCATAGTCAGTTTGAAAAAAGCCTCCTTGATCCATGTTTTGGTTGAAGCCCTGATCACCGTATCCAGCCATACAATAGAGCTAATCTCCAAAGTTTAATTCAACTGCAAATAGAGATGAAACAAAAGGAGACTGTCACATGTTTATTTATTGACTGTTGTTTCCTAATCCTATTCAGTTGTGGCACTGGTCGGAAAATTGGGATCGTCCCAGTTTACACAAATCCCGCTTCAACTGGTCCAGCGTGCGGGATATTTTTAACACCAAGGTGAGATGACAAGATGACGACAATTACCGACCGTGAGTAAACGCTCCTGTTCTTATATTATTTCTAAATAATTTTACACTTTATTTGAATAAATACACGCACCATTAGTGCATGCGGGGGGGGGGTAAATATACTTGTAGCCCATTTACTAAGTTACATGTAGGGCTAGAAAAGTTAAAGATTTGATAGTTTTTTATTAGAGTCAAACCATGGGATAAATGACTGTGTGTGTAGGTGAAATGTGAATGCTCTGGATTCCTGGCTCTGTGGAGATTAAGCATGTCAGTGGAATGACTTTAATCGGGCCTAGGAGCCTCCTGGCTAAGTTTACAGGGACTGAAAAACAGACAGTGAACTGGGGAAATTGAGGTAACTGATTTCTGTTTTCAGCACTCTCACTCCCCGTAAGGGCGTAATTGCAGTCTATGTCCTGCAGGGTAGCCAGGAGGCTCCTAGAGAGTAAGAATTATGTACTAACGTATGCTTACTCTCCACGGAGCCAGGGATTCAATTCCATTCATCTGCGTGTATTGCCAAAATACCTAAACCTTTCGCCCCCGAGATTTCTACTTTCCATCAAAAAGATCTAGCCCTTCATTTCTAACATTTCTACGCTATCGTTTTAATTTTTAAACAAAAATTCATTAAAAAAATGAGAAAAATATTATGAAAAGACGGGGGAGACTTGCCTGATGTTTACCCCGCCAACTTGTTTCTCATTATTCTTCGCCAACGTAACGATTCTTGTTTAAAAATGAAATTGATAGCGTAGAAATGTCAGAAATGAAGTTGTATCCCAATTACATGATTTAGGGCTAGATCTTTTAGAAGCAAAGTAGAAATTTCAGGGGGTGAAAGTTTCGGGTTTTTCGGCAGTACACGCAGGTGAATGGGATGGAATCCCTGGCTCCATTGAGAGTATCAGTAAGCATACGTTAGTAAATGACTTTTACTCTCTAGGAGCCTCCTGACTACTGCAGGGTAAGCGAAACGTCCCCATAAACAAGGACAATCTCAATTTATCAAGACAAGATTTGTCTTGGTTTATGAGGATATCATTGTTTTCTGGGATAATCCCAATTTTCGCACCTGCGCCTCTACTCAACTCTAACGAGTAGATCTAACGACAACACACTCAAGGGTTCATTACCATCCTGCCTGTGGGGAATATACAGGTAGGACTATGGTATGCCAATGCTGTACACAGTACACAATTTAAAAAATCATTAATATATCACTTTTGTGACCCAAAATACTAATTTCCATACAGTTGCAATTCATTTTTCATTTACTGGTAATCATTAGTAACTTGGGAGTAATTTTTGTATTCACCAGAGCGCTCAAAAACTGAATTTTGTGCACACCCTCTATTGGTGGAAAGTAATATGGCAAGACAATTGTCATTTTTCAATCTCTATTTTCAATTAAGAAAAAATAATTTAAAGAATCAAATTTACCTAAGAGCCAAGTTATATGATGAATAGTTGTAATGGAAACTGACAATGTCAAAAAAATCAAGCATTTGTCCCAAAGAAAAAGAGGATATAAGCCAAACATTGCCAAACTTATTTCACCACATAGGGAGTAGTAACAGAGAACGAGGTTGTCAAGTCGTTGTCAAGACACTACGGAGGAAAATCTACAAGTACTCGCATGCAGATTGGGATGACGTCGAGAAGGATGTAGCTGAACTCTCTGAAAGGGTCATCGCAAGAAAGAGGCAAGAACCAATGTACAAGATATGGAACATGCTGCGAGACACTTTGCTGAACATCATAGAGCAACAGATCCAATCTAAGTCGAGCAGCAGCAGACAATCTCTTCCCTGGTTCAACCACAAGCTGAAAAGGATGGTGAAGAGGAAGACCAGAAAGGACAAGAGAGCAAAGCAGTCAAACTCCTGGGATGACTACAAGTCTTTCAACACTTGAGTAGACAAGAGTTCAGGAGGGCTGAAACTGAAAGAGACCACCTCACTTCCTCCACCATTGATGAACTCAAAACCAACAAGAACCCTAAACCTTTCTGGAGGTACATCAAGGCAAAGAGGAATGAAAGGAATGGAGTCCCCCTATTATGCAGGATGGAAAGTTGGTAAAGGAAAGCAAGACAAAAGCAACTACCCGGTACCCTCTTGGAACAGTTTACATAATAACAAGTGCTACCATCCAATCAGAGCAAGAACTGAACAATACAGGAACTCGTTCTTTCCATCCACTATCATTGAGTGGAATCACCTGAGTGACGCTGTCATCAACTCAACATCGACTAGACCAAAAGCTTCAGTCTCTGTATTTTGGTTGTTCCGCTGAACTACGTTGGCTCCACTCACCAATACATGTACATAGACTGAAGAGCTTGGAGGCCCGTACGTACAGCCAACATATAAGTGAACTATTGTTTATACATGTAGGTCGCGATTTAAAACTGTTTTTAAGCGAAATTTACAGTTTCATGGTTTCCATTATCAGGGAAATATAAGTAATTATTTACCTTGGACCGGAGTTATTGATAAAAATCCTCTGGATTCAAAACTGTTTTTAAGCGAAATTCGCAGTTTCATGGTTTCCATTATCAAGGAAATATAAGTAATTGTGTACCTTGGACCGGAGTTATTGATAAAAATCCTCTGGATGATCGAGAAATCTTTCATCTAAGACATTTTCACCTGAGGTGACGGTTTTTCTTGCAAGTTGCCATCTTCAATGACATCATTATCGTTATTAACTTTTTAATGTCTTGATATAATACTAATAATATATGTGATTTGTAATGACCCAAATCCACTCGGCAGAGTGCCCAAGGCAGAGTGAAAGAAGAAAGAAAAGGAACAAATACAATAGTACTAGATTCAGGAACAATTAAGAGTAAGAGGCATTGAATAGACAAGTCTTGAGGTAATGTTTAAATGTATCAATGGACTTGCGTGCATTCACGGATTGTCAGGGGAAGATCATTCCATAGAAGGGCAAGTCCAAGAATTCGCACACATTATGTATGGGACATTTCAGAGGCTTTATTTTAATGACCTGAAAAATAGTGTTAAATGACTTTGATTAGATTGAATACCCTCATGATGGTACACATCTAGGAGAAGAATAATCATGCAAAAAATAGTGAAATTTGACCTTGACCTTTTAGAGAGAAAAAAATTGCCGTTACGTACATGTATGGGATGCAGAAAAAAAGACAATTTTAAAAACATTTTTTTCAAGTTGAGAATTCTCTGAAAGTTTTTCATTTGACAACTTGTACCTTAGTGTGATAGAAGTCACAATACTCTAGTACATTTCAGGTAAATTTCATGTCATAAGCCAAATCCCTCTAATTACAGACTCTAATTAAACAAATTAATGACATGATACATATGGGACATTTTCTCCCCATAGAGAACGTACACAATTTCCCCCATAATTAAAAAAATTGAAATAATTTAAAATATGGAAATAACAAGAGTTTTTCTTTTAAAATGTTCTATTGAGACATATTTTATATGACTGAAAAGAAAATTAGCCATTTCAACATTTTTTTCTTGTTTTTCATGGTTTCATGAATTTCTTATGTATTCTTTATTGTTTTGATTTTTTATATTTTTCAATTTTCACAATTTTTTCGCTTCGATTGTTTTCATTAATCAGTATTCATAACAAATCAGTCTTTAAAAACTAAAGAAAAGGTAAATAATCACTTTTTACAGCACTCCTGAAATTTGTTTTTCTCCATTCACTTTGTACACATATCTCCCCATTTACATTGTGTGTAAATGTCCCATACATGTACGTAACAATTTTTTGATTAACTTTTAATTAATAAGTAAACTCTATTTTTGAAACTTTTTGTGGTATAACATTTTCATACTTAATAAATTAGAACTTCCCAGAGATGCAACAATACAAGTATTGTATTATGAGAAATAACTTAAAAAGACATCCTCAAAATGTTACGTATGGAACATTCCATCCTTGGACAAGACCTAATTTGCATAATTAATTAGATGACACCACTTTTTTCCCCAAAAAGTAATAAGATGTTAGGGGGTCCATGTCCTACCTATGACTCAATCTCAGAAGTTTTATTATTATTTTCTACGAGTTTTTATAATTGTCCCATACGTAACGCCCATTTTACCAATTATGCAAATTAGGTGCCCCAAATTAGCATAAATATGCATATAATCAAATTTTTCCTAACAAAATTTTAAAATTCATATTTGGGCTTTCTTACCTTACCAAAGAGAACTTCTTAAATTAAAGATGAAATTTTGCCTTCTAGGGTGACATTTTCTTGGACTTGCCCAGAACAGCGCCAGCGTGAACAAAAGCCCGAACCCCCCATGTCTTAACGGATTTAGGAATAACTAGGAAACCAGAGTTGGATGAACCTAAGGACCTCACTGGAGTGTATTTCCTGATTTATTTAATATTGTACTGTGGAGCAGAGCCGTTAATTGCATGAAATACAAGAAGGATTTTGAAGATGATGCGATCATTAACATTTAACCAATGAAGAGATTTCAGAATGGGTGTGATATGAACATGTTTTTTAGATAGGGTGACCAAACGTGCTGCAGCCTTCTGGAGTTTAGACAACTATATCGAATTTCGTCTGCTACCTGTGATCGTAGTGGTTTAGCTCGCATGTGGGGCAGATCGCATAATAATTAATATCGAAAGCAATATCGATATCACATTCATAAATTGTTGACGCCCTCTCCTTTCGTTTGTAAATATTTCATTTTGATTGTTTTTCTGGTGTCCAAGACAAGTAAACATTGGTAAAGTACAATTTTCATACCTTTTCATCAATATCATTGAAAGTATTTTAATCATGGAATATCAAATATTGAAAGTTTGTAGGGCCTAGTTTATAAATCCTTAGAGTGTAAATTCGATGTGTAAAAGTACATCAAAGTGTAGGCAGTTGATTGACAAAAGGGAGGACGTGATAACACATGCAAGCTCACACGAACACTCTACCGTTGGTGAATGGGGATTACAGTAAAATGTCAGAAATTGTTGAATAAATCCCCAGAAACGATGGTTATTCCTGTCTAAACATCGACAAGCTCATTCAAGAAGGCCATTGACAGATCCTCACTCCGCCCTCTCACCCGATGCGTTTATGCTCGGCCCAGGAGGGCCCTGCATCATATACATCCAGATCCAGAAGGTTGTATCATAACCTTGTTCATGGAATGAGTAGTGACAATGTAAATTAAAAGAAAAACTTGTCAATTATAATCAGTACTAGGCCTAGAGGAATACAGTTTTTCTTTTTTTTTTACTCATGTATGTCATATGTAGATAT
Organism: Lytechinus variegatus; assembly: GCF_018143015.1. Lineage (NCBI taxonomy): Eukaryota > Metazoa > Echinodermata > Echinoidea > Temnopleuroida > Toxopneustidae > Lytechinus > Lytechinus variegatus. The sequence goes on along the minus strand of NC_054740.1, from coordinate 9,153,340 downwards.
GTAGCTATCTTTTTTATGAATTAAGATTCATTCTCAAGTCTGTTTCAGACATAGACCAAAAGCTTCGGTCTCTGTTTTGTTGGTTGTTCAGCTGAACTCCGTTGGCTTCACTCACCAAATACAGAGACCGAAGTTCTTGCGCGATCTGTACAGGGGACTCAATGGCGATATGTTTATGTACTTAAGATCGGATAAAACGGGGAAGTGAATTTGCTCGACAGCCGAGGTAAGTCACTATTTTTGTTCCTTTCAACTTCATTTTTCTCTGTTTTTTGGCAATTAATGCCAAGAGGGAATATAAATCTGCATTTTGGTCACGTTAATTTTCAAAATTTTTATTCATTAAAGACAAAAATTGAAGAGCCCCGACAGGGGGATTTTGCATTGCAAGTCCCCTACTGGTGGCTGCACGATAGCTAACCCAGGGAGCGCCGGCCCACGCCCGCGTAGCGGGCCGGCGCCCAGGAGCTCATGTATTGACCTATACTCACGGGACAAGGGTAGATTATGGTCAAAATATCTAGCAAGATAAATTATGAAAACAGAAATTATGCACTTACCACGATTATATGGATGAAGGTCTAACGAGTGGCAGTTTTCCTGACATCTGGGCACAGACTGGAACCTCAAAAAACGAAAAGTTCTCTCCTTCTACCCCCATTTCGATCGGCCATTTTGTCACAATTCATAACAAAAATGGCCGATCGAGATGAGGGTGGAAGGAGAAAACTTTTCGTTTTTTGAGGTTCCAGTCTGTGCCCAGATGTCAGAAAAACTGCCACTCGTTAGACCATCATCATGATCATGATGATCATCCATATAATCGTGGTAAGAGCATAATTTCTGTTTTCATAATTTATCTTGCTAGATATTTTGACCATAATCTACCCATGTCCCGTGAGTACGGTCAATTACACGGTAAGCCCCTGGGCTCCCGCCCGCTACGGGCGGGAGTTCCCTGGGTTACACGATACTATTTTTTTTTTTAAAAACAAGTGCACACCTAGTTACCAACAATGCATACAGCATTTCCATTTATTTGAAAGCAGGATAAAAGAGCATTGTACTAAATTGTAGATTAAATGCCTTGCCGCGGCCGGGATCGAACCCCGGACTTTCCATGTATAGCCAGGCGCCTTAGACCACTCGGCCACGGCACCTCCACTACCATCATCATGATCACGACTATTGTATTACTTATTACTATCGAGACGATAGCGAGCCGTCTGTGTACGAGGAGAAATTTTAAAAAAAAAAATGTTAAAAAACTCCTCAAACAGAGGGCTGCCAGCTGTCTATTTCAGACAAAGAATTCCTTAAAAAACATGTGTCAATATATACATGGTAGGTCCACTATTAATTCGACAATCAGAATAAAGAACTCTGTGTTTTTACTTCACTCTTCGTTCAGCATGTTCAGCCTTCAGGTGTGTCACTGTCACGTCACGATCTCAACGTCTTCGTTCGTCTCCTGCAACACACAGATACCCACGAGTGGGACTGGGTAATACATTTTGTCACGGTCGGACGTCGGAGTAGCGTCTCAAGAATTATGCAATCAATAATTACTCCCCTTTCGTTTCTAGATCTCATTCAAATTGAGTTAATAACATGAAAATTGTAGAATTCCCTAATTTCGTTACACAATAATATATATCGCCTACCTTCCAGAAATTCGCCCAATTCCAATTCCGTGCCTCCGTTACGTCTGCTATATCAACGTAAACAGCTGACGTGGTACGGTCGATGTTCACTCCAGATCCAGCGCCTAGCTCGCGCTCGGCGCGCGGCTTCGCTAGCTAGCTCTGCCCAATAATCGCCAGCCTTTACCATGTTTACCGTGTATAGGCTATGTTCGTAATATTCCGGATCGATCAGGCGAATAAAATCCCAGCTTTCACATTCGACCTCAAGAAAAATCATCTAGGCTACCGGTATATATTTCCAGAAAGACAAAGAGGAGATGAAATTGGCTTCATATCGTTTGGTAAGTTTTATATCAAAAGCTTATGTGATTTAAATGTCTAATAATATTATTAGACATTTAAATCACATAAGCTTTTGATATAATAATCTGTCTAATAATCTTGGACTTGGTGCGAACCAAAACACCTCTTTTTATTCTGCCATTGGCATTGCTGCTCTAAATATCAACCAAATTTCATGTTTTTGGTATCTTTGTAAAGAAGAAGAATCATTCTTTCAGTTTCAGGTCAAGTGTTTGGAATTTTTCAAAAATGTTGTAATATAGGGAAAACTTTTGATATAAAACATGAAACAAAATGATTTTTTTCATGCAACAAATGTTGTTTTCACACTTGATTTCTGTTTGAGCACAAATGATTTTTAGATCATAATAAAGCTGAAGATCTACGCTTTAATATGATATAATTTGTATAAGAAGATGCATCTTAGATGGGTCAGCAGCCAGCTTTTCATAGGCCAAGTATACCCAGTTGTCGTGTATCCGGACGGGTTGTGTGTCCGGACGATCAATTTGAATGTCATTTGGAAAAATTTACCAGCAAAGTTTTGTCAATTTTTAGTACTAAAATGTTAGGAAATATTATAAAGAACAAAATAGAAAATGATTACAAGTAATGGATTCATATTTTTAGTGTAATCCACAGACAAAAAAGAAGGCTTCAAAAAGATGAAGTGTCCGGACACCCGACCCCCCAGGCCCCCATCCTACATTTAGCAGCTCAAAAACAAGAATACTGCACTCTGATTGGTCACAGAGACCACACACCCACCAAATTCCAACGTTCCCCACACTGGGCCTCTGCAAGGTCACACTCACCATGTGGTAATCTCTTCAAATAACCCGCGCCTGTTGTTGTGAAAACATTCAGCCAATCAGAACTCTGGATTTTATGTTACTCGGAAATTTTAGAAATCTTGTCTTGCATCTTGATGGAAAAAGCTGGCTGCTGACCCATCTAAAAGATGCCACATATCAAGAGTGACATTGTAAGAAAGTATAGAGTTTGAGCTTTCTGATATAAATAATGTTGGTGCCTAAAACACAAAATGTTGCACAATTTGCAAGTGAAAACAGAGAAGAAAATTCTGTTTGATGCATCTTTTCTGGTAAAAATTTCACTTATTTATCAAAATATTTTATTCAAAAGAAATAACCAATGGTCATTTTCAAACGTGAGTGACACGACAATCGGAGAGGTTTAAGGGCTCATATCTTCAAACTTAAAAGTTATGAATCAATCATGACTACTATATTATATGCAATGTAGGACTGGCATGGGCCACTGCAAGTTTGATTTGAATTCAACAATTCGTTTAGTAGATATGATTAAAAAACGGTGCGTGAGTGACACGACAAATTTTGGACATGGGTTTCTGACCACTAACACATATGGTTGGATTCGTGCCCAAGTAGTTGTCATGGAGTACTGTGAGTACCAGTAAATGGACATAAATAGTGTACCTAGCTAACACATATAGTCAAAATCAATCAAACCTTCTCTATGGAAAATGGTACCCTCCTTTATACCGTGAGTGACACGACATCCAAAACGTGAGTGACACGACAAGTGCAAAAATACAACATTTATCTCAACATTGAAAGTATTTCTTGCATGATCTAGAAGAGTAAAATACCATTAACCAAAAAACAAGCTTAATTACATAATAACTGCTTTCTTTAAAGTTCATAATATGTCATCCTGATGTTTTATTCTTGGTTTATGGTCATATTTGCCCATCAACTCACATTCCCTATACCATACCACATTGTCACACTAGGGCTTCTACCACTCTTTAGAGGAGGGGGCACTTGAAGGAGGTGTTATGAGGTCTTGGCATTGACATCAACTCAAACATTCTTTTTGTGGCCTGATATCATTCAAAACTTTAACTCTTTCTCCCTATCTGTATATGAAAGTTTACAGGTTCATACAATTCAGCATCCACAACGGATGGAATAATTTTTCCTTGTAAGAAAGGTATTCTCAATAGTCACTAACATCATCTGGCATGGTCTGGTAGCCAATGATGTCATGTATGACTCCTTTTTCTTGAAATATTGGATTACAATATTATCCTCCTTTAATATTTTTAGGCATTGTCCAAATAGGACATGGCAGTTTCAATGTCTTTTTTGGTACCAAATCCCAATCACGTTGCTGCACACTTCAGATGGACTATCAGCAAATCCTTGGGAATTCATCTCAACAAGCATAGGTTTTCTCCTGAACACTGCTTGTATGTGGACCCTCCCAAGGCAGTACATGTAGGCACTGTACCAAAATTCAGAGCTATGCTTTTAGCTGGAATCTTGTAAGCACCTTTTCATTGCTAATTATTTGATCATATACCATACCACGGGAATCCAGGGAAAGCCACAAGGTGAAAGATGCAGTCAGTACATGATTCTTGCAGTCTGCTACTATTACATAACAACTACAAGTCATTAGCCTTTCCTTTTCTAAGCCCTTGGATGTCACACTAAAATCCAATTCAGCATCCCAACCAGGCTCCCTTTATACCTCAATAGCTTTTTCCCCTCGAGGTCCAGCTCTGTTCTTATCAGGGTACCCCCCCAAAAAAAAAAAAAAATTGATCTACTGGTACATGGCAACCCATCCAAAGTTGCTCAAATCAAAATGCGGTCTCGGTTGGGACTTGTTGGGACCTACATGAACATGCATCATATGAATATGTGTAAATGCAAATCTGCTCTGAACACACATCGGCCCGCTTACGGTAGTTTGCTGTTCAGACCCTACATGTAGTTAATCACTAGCGGTATGAGTGGTGGCCAAACAAATAATGATTTTTAACTTGGCATGTACATGTAGCTGCTTCAAGCAATATCCAAAATGTTCTATCAAATCTCAGTACATTCTCACCTGAAATGTTTATGTTTTCTTGCAAATTTGTTTATTTCATGTCCTGGAATACAAGCTTTAATGAAAAAGTTGATTTAATCAATCAGAAGGAACAGAAAAATATTTTCTTTTCCGAATTTGAAAAAATGTTTGGTGTTCATGGTGATCTCTTATATCTCATGTACACTACTTTACCACTAAATTTCTGCAAATTTCAAAAAAGGATCCCTGACTTTTCTAAAGCTCTATGAGTATAACAAAGAAATAACATTACTCATTTCTGTAAATGGAGACAGAGAATGTTCGAGTAATACCTACATTGTAGGTATGACTTGAGACATCACCATCACCAACATTTTATGCATTGTATAAATATGTCCATTGCTAAAGTATAGTGGTTTTTCTCTTGATACATTCATAATTTTGTGTTGATTGATTATGTTGTTATCTTAATCACAGTACATTCACCAAAATATGAATTAGGATCCGAGTCTTCACACCAATGGAAAATTGTCAGGATTTTTTAAACCAAGGCAACCACAGAGAGGAGAGAAAATAGATGAACTCAATGTCAAATTCAATATTTCCATAAAAAGGAGTAAAATTAGGAAGATGGAGGAAATTATTAGCCTAAAATAGGCCTAAATGATGTCAGGAACAACATTTTGACTGTCCCTGGTAAAACGCTTCAAAAATTACTGGATGTCCTTTTTTATACACAATATAATACCGTGAGTGACACGACATTTCGTGAGTGACACGACATTGTGAGTGACACGACACAACTTTAACAGTTAATTTTAGCTTTACCTTAACACATTGGACCAAGTTACTTTATATACAATAAGGTACAGATAAACTGTATTTGCTCCAGTACTGGGATAAATTAATTTTCAGAATACACAGCTCTAGAAAACTTTTTGCATTTAAAACGTGAGTGACACGACAACCAGTTTTGAAAACTTCGAAACCCAATTTTTTTCAGAAAAACACTTCACAGAATTTTTTTTTGATATTTTGGAGTTAGATACAATACACAGCTTGTATCTTGCCAACAAATGTGCTTCTAATACAAATGTTATATTGTGATAGGCAATATGTGAATTTTAATGCAAAAAACGACATTTTGTAACATTTAATTTCCCTTGCATAAAATTCACTGCATCTCAAGACATAATCAATACTTTTATGTAAATGAAATGGAAAAATATACTTTAAGATGTCTAGTTTCAAAAAACATTGATGCCTAATGATTTCTAGCAAGTTTTAATTTTCACCCCCATGTCCACTTTTGTTTGAAAATGACCCAATATGAAAGAGTAACATTTACTCTTCCCAATGGTACAAAAATAACAAATTTTACTCCAGGAGAAAGTGGTTAAATTCTTTGAGAAAGAAAGTCTCACAATTCACGAGATTTTGCAGGGACATGAATTCAGCCACGAGAGGACTTGGATAAATCTTGGCCATTTGCTCATTAACTCAGGGGCTTGCTGACTGACTGAACCCAGACCAAAATCTTCAGTCTCTGTTTTGTTGGTTGTTCAGCTGAACTCCGTTGGCTTCACTCACCAAATACAGAGGAGAAATAAATAAATAAAAAAAATAATAAAAAAAAAATGTTAAAGTGTTAAAATGTTTTAAAAAAAATAAAGTGTTAAAATGTTAAAAAAAAAATAAAATGTTAAAATGTTAAAAAAACCCTCGAAACAGACGGCTGCCAGGCAGCTGTCTATGCTAACCCAGCCAGGTCAAACCCAGGGAACTCCTGGGTTGGAGCCCAGGGGTGGTATTCTGAGATTCATTTTATCTCAGATAAAATAAAATATTTTATCTCCGTTAAAATCAGTGAGATAAAATGCCCTTAAAATCTCTCCAAATTGGTATTCTGAGAACCATTTTATCTTCATTTTATCTCTGTAAGACACACCTACTTTTTAATCAATATCCAATTAGAAACGCGCTTTTATAGCTCTTTCGTGTCAGTCAACCAATGGAAATCCATTCCACAAGGAGGTGTGGCAAAGGAGTGAGATTGCGTTAATTTTTGACTTCAAATACGCTTGCACTATACGCTCGCGCGTCTTTACAGAGATTTCTTTTTAACAAAAAGGACAATGCTCTCATCTTTTTTCGAGGTCTGTATCGCATCTTTTCAAGCATAATTTCAAAGAAAATATTAGTAAAGACAAGTCTTATGAAATACTTTCTTATTGTACAGGAATAACGTTAAGGTGTTATTCTTAATAAATATATAATTTTTCTTCATTTTCATGTCAACATTTGGGCTTAATTCACCCAGAAATATTGGTGAAATCAACGTCGCGGAGATAAAATAGCCCCTACCCTCTTTTAAATTTATTTTATTTTTTTCTTCAAACTATCTTGGGCGCAAGCACATCACCTGCGTTGCAATACTCAGATACGCGATGCCTTTGTCTCCGCAGGCACTGTTTTGTTGCGTATCATTAAAAGTTACGCAAGATAAAATTTATACGCAAGATAAAATTGTAAATTTTATCTGAGAGATAAAATGTCATCTCAGAATACCAATTTCATTTTAAGAGATAAAATAAAATATTTTAAAGATAAAATGACCTCAGAATATCACCCCAGGACCTTACGTGTAATTGACCGCACTCCCTGACTAGCGTGAAGTATGGTCAAAATAATTCTCTGAATAAATAGTTCAAACAGAAATCAAGCACTTACCACGATTATATGAATGAAGGTCTAACGAGTGGCAGTTTCTTGACATCTGGGCACAAACTGGAACCTCAAAAAAACGAAAAGTTGTACCCCCGTCTCGATCGGCCATTTTTGTAATGAATCGTAACAAAATGGCCGATCGAGACTGGGGTAGAAGGAGAGAACTTTTCGTTTTTTTGAGGTTCCAGTTTGTGCCCAGAAATCAGGAAACTGCCACTCGTTAGACCTTCATCCATATAATCGTGGTTAATGCTTGATTTCTGTTTTAACTATTCATTCGGAGAATTATTTTGACCACACTTCACGCTAGTCTCGTGAGTATGGTCAATTACACGGTAAGGTCCTGGGCTCCCGCCCGCTACGCGGGTTGGAGTTCCCTGGGTTAGGTCCAGGGAGGTCCGCGAAGCGGGCCGGAGTCCACGCGAGGGTTCAATGCATGCATTATATTTCATTCTTGTCATTGCATTGTGAGCATTCTTGTGGATCCCTGAAGAAGACGTATGTTTAACATCGCAAATTTGGACTACAAAATAAACTGTTGGAACTAAATACCACTTTGCCTCATAATCATATATATATATACAGAGCTACCAAGACAAGTCTCACGCATTTATTATGCATGAGACTCAAGCATTTTGGACTCTTGTTCATCCCCTCAAATCTCTGTCTCAGGCAACTATCACAGCCTATCCCCATATACATTGTACACATGTCTGTGATCTCACTCAGATTCACAGAAAATCTCACGCATAGCTGGTCTTTGAACTTGGCATCTCTGTATATATGTATATATATATATATATATATATATATATATATATATATATAGATCTATATATAAAAATATATATAGGCCTAGTCTTTTCACTTCTAACACTAACAGTGGCATTACAGATAGGGCAGGGGACAGCCCCCCCAGAGATGCCAAGTTGAAAAAAATGTAATGCGTGAGATTTTCATGACACCTGTACGTTGTGAAAAGGTGCGCGTGCATGAGATAAGGGCTTCAAAACCATGCGATGCACGCATGCTATTCATCGTATCACGTACTAGCTGTGCGCTGACTGCACTTTTGATTCGTCTCACGTGCCGGGCTAGACGCGAAGGCGGTCGACCAGTCGTATAATCTGGCGAATAATGCTACTTTTTCTCTTTTTTTTCTGTCGGGTCTCGATGCGTGAGAAAAATGGGTGCCATGCGTGAGATCGTGAGACGGACCCTGAATGCGTGAGTCTCACTCACAATACGTGAGACTTGGTAGCTCTCACCCTCCCCCCCCCGAACATAATTCTGATGTACAAAATTAGTGAAAAAAAATTTAGTGTCGGGTGATAAAAAGACTACCTTCGCAGGAACAGGCTTCACCGGAAACGGGTATTGATCAGAAGCATGAATAATCCAGCTCTGTGGTCGCGCTCCCATTAGCTTTCTTTTATTCAGCACAAGAGGGCATTACGGCACTCTACATAGGATTCTATGTACAGACGAGGATAAAGAAGAATTTCCCGACAATTTTACACGATTTCGAAAGCAGAATTAGAAGAAAGGATAATATTTCTTGGATGTGAAGTTACAACAGAGCTACAGTGAACCAAAATCTTCGTTTAGTTCTTGGCAATCATTGGTAACACCATACTCTTTTCTTTATAAGTTAAAAAATTGCCTGGAAGCAGGCCTAAACACCGCACAGTCCCATCCTTTACCTTTTGCTGTATGGCGAATGGTCGGGGATGACGAGTGTATAAAACCTATTCCTGTGCACTCCTGTCTCAAAAATTACAAATACAATGAGGGGGGAAAGCATACTTCAAAGTTGATTTCGATGGTAAGATTATTTGTTGATCTTGCATGCCTTGAAAATATAACAACGAACCTACGGGGCATTTTTACGTCGATTGATGTATCTTACGGTGCCCCACATACTCTTATTTGTGTAAGTTGAAGGTCAGTGTGTTGCTTGAGCTCCGAGCTCGCTCGTTCAGCTCATTCACACAGTACAGGCCTCAGCTCCGGACCGTTTCGGAAAAATACTAGAAGTGACGCACTTTAAGAGATAGATCTAGACCTAACTTTTATGATATTTCATTGATTATGATCTGTAAATTTGATTTATGTTAATATTACCCATTGGGTCCGAATGATGGCGTTTTAAATTGCATTCAATCAACTTTCCCTATCTGATTTAGGGCTGATTTACGGGCGGCCTGCGCCTGTAAGTTTGAAAGTGCCGTGATGGACCACCCTGCTGTGAGAAGATTAGCGGTGCCGCGCATGGGGCAAAGCGTTCGAGAGAATCAGTCCTCCTTCTGTAATAGCTCTATGGTAAAATCAAGGCACGACACATGCAACTCTATGACTGAGCTGATCCTTCCATAACCCAGGAGCTCACCGTGCATTTACTCATACTCATGGGACAAGGGTAGATTGTGGTCACAATAACTTGGAAATAAAATTGTGAAAACAGGAATTATGCACTTACCACGATTATGGATGAAGGTCTTTCGTGTGGCAGTATCCTGACATCGAGGCACCGACTGGAACCTCCAAAAAACGAGAAGTTCTCTCCTACCCCAGTCTCGATCGACCATTTTGTTATGAATTTTGAAAGAATTAGGAGAAGTATCGCAACAGAACTTTTCGTTTTTTTGAGGTTCCAGTCTGTGCCTCGATTTCAGGATACTGCCAGTACCACACGATAGACCTTCATCCATATAATCGTGGTAAGTGCATAATTTCTGTTTTAACAATTCTTTCCAAGTTATTGTGACCACAATCTACCCTAGTAACGTGAGTATGAGTAAATGCACGGTGAGCTCCTTCGCGGGCGGGAGGTCCCTGGGTTTATCCTTCCACAGAATTTGGAGATTCCTGGAGGTAAAACACTTCCATGCAGTTGCAAGATATATATATTGCTACGAATATTGTAATTTCTTTAAATTGTTCCATTTCACTTACTGATCGATATGAAGTCCATTTGATTTGGTGACTTATTTGAGCACTTTGTTGTCCCCCTCTGTTCCTCAAGATCTCAGCTCATCTTTTCTTGCTCTTGACGTCGCGCTGCCTGTAGAATGTCAACATCAATTTTTGGCCTAAAGATGGTGCGTGATTATATTCATGTCTAAGACACTACAAGGGAAAGACTAGGCACTTAAACTATTTTACACGCAAGTCAGTAACATTACTGCGAAGTTCGTAAAGTGTCCACGGGGGGGGGGGGCACTCGACCATAAAAGTAGTGGGTATGTGCCGCGGGCGAGACAAAAACGGGGGCCTTGGAGCAGGCTTATTGTAAAAAGGAGGGTCCTCGGAACGGGCTTCGGAATGACAAATGTTTGTGTAAACAGGGGTCCTTGGAACGGGTCGCCTGCGTGTGATTGCGTATTCATCTCTATGGAACGTGCATGCAGCTAGCCTGGTGGCACGGGCGCCAGGTGCGCTAGCGCAGATGCGATGGTCGGACAGCGCTCTGCGGCCGCTTTTCACCAAAATTGCGGCTCATTGTAGCAGATCAATACGGCTGGAACATCGTAACGGAAAATATGCGAAGCTTTGGAGCCGATTTCTTTCTTCTTTTTTCTCGATAAGAAGAAAATGCTATGCTTTGGAGCGGCTTTCTTTGTTCCTTTTCTCAAAATCTCAATATTACAAAAATGCTATGCCTTGGAATGGAAATTTGAGTGTAAAAATGGGGATCACCTCCGCGGCACAGACCCACTGCTGAGTGCCCCCCCCCCTCCCCCGGAGTGTCCAATCTTTTTATTGTATACATAGACTTTGGTAGACCGTATTTATTGAAAAACGAACAAAGCTTGTACTGCTGGACTTATATAAAATATATATTTTTTTGTAATTGTACAAACTGTGTCTTTATATTGCTTACTTATGATAACTAGTAGAAAATGAAAGTAAAAGGGCAAATAAGATTTGTTTTACTTTCAATCTACAAAACTAAGCTTTTGTTTTGTTAAAGACAAAATTTTTGCTCCCTCCCTGCTGTTTATAAATTTTGGTCCTTTTTTTCGGCACAGTGTTGACCATCCCGGAAAAAAAGTTGGGAATCATGCGGTCAGAATAGGATTTTCGATTTCCAAATGTTTGCAGGTATGTGAGAGGCAAGAGTCCCAAAAGAGAATATTTCCTTTAAAATGATACACCTTCTTGCTTTGGTGCAGTTGGGTCCATGGGGAGGATTAATCTTATAAAGTCCCATTTTTGGGGGCCTCTTGCTGCTCCCCTATCATGAGCTTGTGGGATGAGAGGACTGTCAGTAATGACTTGTAGGTGTTACAGATAAATTTACAAAACTTTACAGACTACTAGTGACCCTTCCCGGGAACTACATCAATACCATTTCGGGCCTGTCTTACAAAGAGCTAAGATTGATCCGATTAATCATAACTCTATGGAAATCCATCAATGTCATAAATTTTTGTATGAAAAAAATTGCACAATGTCCTTTGTACGCAATGAGAAGCACAGTGAATTTTCAAGATAACAATGAATACATTATGAATATACATCCTAGCAAGAAAATACTTTGAAAAAACATGCATAATAGATGTTAACGTTGCTGGCTGTCCATAGTTGCGATTGATCGGATCAATCGTAATTCTTCGTAAGACGGGGCCCTGCTGGTGTGTATAACCACAAGAAAGGATCACCAGTTTGTAAAAATCGCTCGTACTTGTAATTTATGCATAACTTTATGTATGAAACACCCACATGGTTAAATGTAGAAAACTTTGTTATTGAAAAATCTCTAACAAATAGAAGTGACAACCCACTGCCACCCTCTCTAGTTCTACTGATTTGCCTGATTTTGATTGTAATAATATTTTTTCCCTTTATTTGTGTGTAGCCGATATATACATGTATTGTAAAGTAAACCTGTGAAAAAAGCAATTTCCTTTATGGACAATAAAGTTGTATTCTATCATGCTACTCTATTCTAATCATTCTCATCTTTTTTATTGTTCTTCATATATAGATTCATGGTCTCTTGGACTAGAAGGCTTTATCTGAATGAAACTTTCCAAACAGAAGGAGACGATGGGGGGTGTTTGCGGCCCTAGTCGATTCACCAGCAACGGAATCAGAATCTCTTTACCAGCAGCTGTCACTATCACATCTTGGATCATCATCGTTGGATTCATGTTGAGTATATTATGTGCTGTACTCATCAACTTTGAAGATACAACCGAAACGCATTGTCATGTGAGTAAAAAAAAAACCAACCATATTTTACTGTTCAACATGAAATCTGAAATAGAAGTACTCAGAAATAAATTCCTTCTTGCCCAATTGATCATGGGCTCTGCAGACACTTTGCAGCCCGTGATTGACGTAGCTCTATCCCTTGAATTATTGAACGCCAAACAGGGTAGCAGCAAGTCCCATCTTTTAACGTCTTTTAGGCTGACGAGGCCGGGGCTTGAACTCCTGACCTCCCGGTTGTGAGACGGACACTCTACCAACTGAGCCAACACACTGGTATAGATACATGTAGTTGGACCTGTATTAATAATTGTGTTTAATTAAACTCTGGATTAAAGTTGTGGTTTTAATTATGGATAGCTTTACAAGTTCAATTCATGATATCATTCATAAGTGACTGCATGGGAATGATCACTGAAACAGTTCTCTTCATCATAAAAACTTGAGCAAGTAAGTATGGGAAATGTATCATTTAAATGCAATTTTGACATTTTTTGGTTTCCCATGATAGACAATGGCCTAAGTTGAACCAGACTTCAGAAAATGGGCCAAGGTGTTTTGATAAAGCTCTTTATAAAGTATAATTGGATTTATATAAATGGGACAACCAGTACTTATACTGTTAAAGAACTGTTCTTAATGGAAAAACTGATGAGTGATGATGGTCCAAATGAATTGGTTGACATATATTGAATGAATTAGAGGTGATGATTAGATTAGATTTTATTTGAAATTCCAAAATTTGAAAATCCTAAATATACTGTATGTTCTTTAAAGGAGAATGAAACCATTGGAACAAGATAGCTTGTGTGAAAACAGAAAAATCAAAGAAAGAGATCAACAAAAGTTTGAGAAAAATCGGACAAATAATGAGAAAGTTATGAGCATTTGAATATTGCGATCACTATTGCTATGGAGATAGCAAATTGGCAAAGCGACAAAGATGTGTGATGTCACTTGTGAACAACTCTCCCCATTACTTTAGTATATATTTCACTTGAATTGCCTCTTTTATCACATCTATCCATAGATCATGTGTTCTTTCTACATGAGGGCATGTAATACATGTTTTTTAAGAATACATCATGGATAAAGAGTTTGTATCATCATAAGAAAAAGCAAAAAGATATATTTTGAGGTTATTTTATAGTCCACCAAAGGGAAAGTTGTTCATCAGTGACATCACACATCCTTGTCGCATTGCCAATGGGAGGATATCCATAGCATTAGTGATTGCAATATTCAGATGCTCATAACTTTCTCATTATTTGTCTGATTTTTCTCAAACTTTCTTTATTCTTATTCTTTGATTTTTCTGTTTCTACACAAGCCTATTTGTTCCAAAGGTTTCATTCCCCTTTAAGGATATGACTTAGAAAGGAGACAATTCTAAAAGAATGCAAAAAAAAAGAAGAAGACATTAAGTAACTGTATTTTACTGTATTAGAAAAGGAGTGGGGGAAAAATGAAATGATATTTATGAATATTAAAGTTCTGTGTACATTTATAGACAAACAGGTTTGACTGGTTGATCAGAGATTTGGCTTGAGACACAGGAAATCCAACTTCTAATACATATAAGAATTAGTTTTGATGATTAAATAATTAGCCACTTCCTTTGGCAGACTTTGCTCAAGCACAGGACTATGAAATTTCATGAGGTGACATTTTATGTTGAATATCTAGAGAGGATATATTGAGTAATATGTCTTAATAAGTCAGATATATGTAAACCATAATTTTAATTTTTAGTCATACATGTATATTGTTAAAATTAAGAAACAGATTTCATCATTTAAATACTTTATTCTTTCCTTCAGTAGAGCATTTACCGGTACTTTTATAGTTACTTTGAAAATTTGGGGCATGTGGCATAAAACTTGTAGTTGAATTCATCTCAAAATGTCCTACAAATTTAGTTACATGTGTACTCTATGCAGACTTGATCTTTTAACTGGATTTTGGTCATGGGGAGTCACTTTTATCTTTTACAACTTCCTATGGGTGCCCAACTGCCCATCAGTTAAGCTCCGCTCTTTTTGGCCTGAGTAGGATCATTTTCATATCATGAAACTTGATTTATACATGTACATACATGTAGACTTTTGACCATTAATGAAATACAATCATTTTAGTCTCAAATTAGGTACTCACATTTCCCTTTTTTTGTACAATCTTTCTGGCTGTTGTATTATTATCATTGTGTATGAAATAAATTAATAAAACCATGAATATGATAATGAATGAAAATGTGTACCATAGAAAAATATGCAGCTTTATCAAAAAGCAGTTTGTAGGGAATCATAAAGTCAATAATATGTTCAGACGATTTTTTATTAGACCATTTGTGTGCATGCTATCAACACTCAAGCCTGTAGCAGTTAAGCCTATTCCTGAGAACTGTTCATAATCTGCCTCTGATTATGCACCCATAGTCTTGGTCAAAGTCTTAACCATTTGTTTTTTGATAACGTTCTCTGTTATCTCTCGCAGGTTGCAAACTTCCTTCCTTCCTTCAGCGCAGCCATCGCAACAGCGCCCTCATCATATATATGGCGGCTGACAGTGACACTGAGTTCAACGCAGAGAGTGACCGCTGTCTTTGGTCACTACTCGCTCTTCTCAAGCCTTCCTGATTCCACTGGATTATATAAGTTTCTATGCCGGTTCTGTGCGGCCTTAGAGATGACCGAGAATCTAGCCCTCATAGGGCTCACGTGTGTATCATCACGAGAGTTATATGGTAGGTAGGCTCCTCAGATCGAGGTGTATATACATAAATACATGTATATTGAAAATTGTTTATTAAGGCCGCCCTAGAGAAAAGGTGACCGCCTTTATCTATAAAGAGGTTCTAGAACACATATTCTTTTCAAATGGGAGTCAAATTTGGTGGCCACCTATGACAGGCTTTCACTATAGACAGATGGCTGCTATTAGATTTGACTTCATATCATTTCACACAGTGTTTTTGTATGAGGAATCGAAATTGAAGTAAAATAAAATTAAAGTACACACTGTATATCAATGTTTTTGGCGATTTTTATTATATTTTTGGAATAGACGTACACATTAAATATGATAGGAGCATTACTTTTGGAATCTTGAAATCATTTTTCCATTTCCTGTAGAGACATTTGTGATGTCGTAAGATATCTTATTTATATGATCTTGTAACCATACCAATTTCTTTGATTTTATTCACTTTGTCAATCACATTCCTTTTCTCTTTTCTACAGAAATTCACGAGATATTTTTTATAACATTCCAAGCAAGTTCCATGTTTTACATGATGTTCATGTGCCTCCTCTTTCGATTGGCAACTAACCTTGGTCCATCACCAACTAAAGAAGTAAGGTCTCCTTCATATTTCATGTCTTTGTATTTATTTACAAATAGAGTTATTAAAGTTCCATATGAAGGGATAATAGGCAACTATGCATCAGCCTGACTTCAGTGAATCTTGGGGATTCAAGCCCAATTACCCCTCCCATAGTCATAGATAAGTTTAAAGATTCAAGCCCAATCACCCCTACTAGAGATTAGTCTCAAGATTCAAGCCCAATCACCCCTACTAGAGATTAGTCTCAAGATTCAAGCCCAATCACCCCTACTAGAGATTAGTCTCAAGATTCAAGCCCAATCACCCCTACTAGAGATTAGTCTCAAGATTCAAGCCCAATCACCCCTACTAGAGATTAGTCTCAAGATTCAAGCCCAATCACCCGTACTAGAGATCAGTCTCAAGATTCAAGCCCAATCACCCCTACTAGAGATTAGTCTCAAGATTCAAGCCCAATCACCCCTACTAGAGATCAGTCTTAAGATTCAAGCCCAATCAACCCTACTAGAGATTAGTCTCAAGATTCAAGCCCAATCACCCCTACTAGAGATCAGTCTCGAGATTCAAGCGCAATCACCCCTACTAGAGATTAGTCTCAAGATTCAAGCCCAATCACCCCTACTAGAGATTAGTCTCAAGATTCAAGCCCAATCACCCCTACTAGAGATCAGTCTCAAGATTCAAGCCCAATCACCCCTACTAGAGATTAGTCTCAAGATTCAAGCCCAATCACCCCTACTAGAGATCAGTCTCAAGATTCAAGCCCAATCACCCCTACTAGAGATTAGTCTCAAGATTCAAGCCCAATCACCCCTACTCTAGAGATTAGTCTCAAGATTCAAGCCCAATCACCCCTACTAGAGATTAGTCTCAAGATTCAAGCCCAATCACCCCTACTAGAGATCAGTCTCAAGATTCAAGCCCAATCACCCCTACTAGAGATCAGTCTCGAGATTCAAGCCCAATCACCCCTACTAGAGATCAGTCTCGAGATTCAAGCGCAATCACCCCTACTAGAGATCAGTCTCGAGATTCAAGCGCAATCACCCCTACTAGAGATCAGTCTCGAGATTCAAGCCCAATCACCCCTACTAGAGATCAGTCTCAAGATTCAAGCCCAATCACCCCTACTAGAGATCAGTCTCAAGATTCAAGCCCATTCACCCCTACTAGAGATCAGTCTCAAGATTCAAGCCCAATCACCCCTACTAGAGATCAGTCTCAAGATTCAAGCCCAATCACCCCTACTACTAGAGATCAGTCTCAAGATTCAAGCCCAATCACCCCTACTAGAGATCAGTCTCAAGATTCAAGCCCAATCACCCCTACTAGAGATCAGTCTCAAGATTCAAGCCCAATCACCCCTACTAGAGATCAGTCTCAAGATTCAAGCCCAATCACCCCTACTAGAGATCAGTCTCAAGATTCAAGCCCAATCACCCCTACTAGAGATTAGTCTCAAGATTCAAGCGCAATCACCCCTACTAGAGATCAGTCTCAAGATTCAAGCCCAATCACCCCTACTAGAGATCAGTCTCGAGATTCAAGCCCAATCACCCCTACTAGAGATCAGTCTCAAGATTCAAGCCCAATCACCCCTACTAGAGATTAGTCTCAAGATTCAAGCCCAATCACCCCTACTAGAGATTAGTCTCAAGATTCAAGCCCAATCACCCCTACTAGAGATCAGTCTCAAGATTCAAGCCCAATCACCCCTACTAGAGATCAGTCTCAAGATTCAAGCCCAATCACCCCTACTAGAGATTAGTCTCAAGATTCAAGCCCAATCACCCCTCCTAGAGATTATTCTTGAGATTCAAGCCCAATCAGCCCTCCTAAAGATTAGTCTTGAGATTCAAGCCCAATTTCCATCCATGCAAGTAGAGGAAGTGACTCTTGACCATGGATGTGAACTTGAGCTATTGGCCTGCCTGACTTCGGCTTCATGTTTTGATTTAGCATGTGTTGATATAATATTAGGAATGAATTTTTAAGAGCCACAATCAAAAGCCACCTTCACTTTTAAACAAATAAGCAAGAAAAAAAATGCCAAATAGCATGTAATTTATCTTTATTTTTAAATATTGACTCAGGAATGCTACTCAGGATAGTGATGTCTTAGTGAAGCCAGTGAAATAGCCTGTTAATTGTATCTTCATTATATTACAAATAATCTCAACTTGAGCCGGTCTTACAAAGAGTTACGATTGATCCAATCAATCATAACTGTCTAAAAATCCAGATAGTGTCATAATTTTTTTCTACAGGAAATTTGCAAAATGTCCTTTGTAAACAAAGGCGAAAATAGCAAATTGTCAAGAAAACAATGAATTGATGAATATGCTTCATAATCATGAAAACATTAACTAACAAGCATTTCAGATGTGGGCATTGCTGGCTTTCCATAGTTGAGGTTGATCAGATCAATCGCAACTCTTTGTAAGACGGGACCGGGGCTCTGTATCACAAAACTTTATGCTTGATAGCACATAATGATAAATAGAATCAAGGGTGAAAATGAGTGTAATGATCAAATGCAAACATAATGACATGTGGCCTGTTTTCATGGGGATGTTTTGTCAAATTGGTAAAAGAGGATAATTTGGAAATCAAGCTGATATAGACAGGCCTACTTATGGTTTTGTTTCATCTGCATAGTATGTAAGATAAAGGTGCTTGCCTGTGGCCTGTTCCATAAACTTGTTGGAATAACATGCGAACTTTGGTTATTGTCGATAGCGAGAATTAAATCAGGCCCAATCTTGTAAAATTAGAAAAGGAAAAATTTCCAGTTATCAAATTTCAAATTTGGTTTTTATTAATCTTGCAGCCTTATCAATTTTAGATTTCAATTTTGAAAGACTTTTGCTTGTTCTTCTGCTAATCACTATCTTTCATAGCACTGCTTTCTGGTGGATTTGGTTCAGTACTTGACAAATTGGATTGAAAAATCATTTTACTTTCAATGCTATTCACCCTGTACTCGTGTAATCTGCAAATTCAAAATTAATTTCACAATTTTGCACTAAATTTTCCTGACTTGTCTCCTGCTTTCCCTTATCTGATCATTTTTTTCTTCTTTCATTTTCCTTCATTGTCCTAACCCTTCAATGCCATTCTGATTTTGTACCCTTTTTCATGTTCAACTATCCCTGTATTTTACTGCCTTTCCCTTCTATGATCATTCCTTCATATTTCTTCTGTTGCCTAATCTCCCAACTTCTTCTCAACCCCATCCACACCCTTCTCCTTTCTCACTCCTCTCAACACACCCTATCTTCCTTTTTTTCATATACTGTTACCTTCTACCCTTCTGCATATATTCTCTCTATCTTCCTACCATAATTGGTTTTTTCTTCCACCCCTACCCCCCCCCATATTCTCCATCCTACCCTACCCCCTCCCCTGCTCCCACTCCTCTTCCCTGCTCCCCCTCCCACTCCTCTTCCCATCCCATCTCAAACCACCTTCTTTAATTTCCCCATACCCTCCCACCTTCTTTTTACCCTTTTCTCAACCCTCCTCCCTCTCTCTGTTGTTCTCTCTCTCACCATCCACTTTCCTTTCTACCCATCACCCCTCCCATTTTTCAATCCCACCCGCCTTCCTTTGCAACCATTCTCTCAGGAGCGGCACATTCTTTATAAAAAGCTTGCCCTTTTCTTCACAAACTTGGTGGCGTTTATCTCTGCTCTATACTTCTTCTTCAGACATAACTGGTACTGTGAACCCGGAGGTAAGATTACTCAACAGGACTGTATTTCATCAAGCAAATAATCACTGATTTTTATTGACTGATTTGTTGTGAGCCAATCAGAGGATATCAGTAGCTTATAACAGTTGTCAATGGAAATCACTGACTATTTGCTTCATGAAATGCTCTCCTGATTTTCCAAAGATGGGAAGAGTTGATGCAAACAATTCCTAAGAAGGCAACATTCAGATTCATGTATGGTGTATTAAACAAAGCTCAACAACACTTTTATAGTACTCAAACACAAAGAGACCAATCATGCATATCATTGTAATAAACATGGATTTTAAATCATGAAGACTGTCAAAATATGGGCATAAACTTGTGACTTCATCATGATTTCATTATGATGTACTCCTTCTGTCCTCCCAACCTGGAGAAAAGTTATTTTGTGCTAACATTTAAAAGAAATTTACTTGTCCAAAGTATTTTTTAGCCAGACCCCCCCCCAAAAAAAAAAGTGTGGGGGGATTTCCCTTTCCAACACTTTTTGTCACTGTTTATTTCATTGACTTTGTATAGTGTACACAAAATGTTTCGGAGCTTTGGTGTGTTATTTTGCCTTGCAGTGTGTGAACAAACTAAATGCATGATATCATTTAAATAAACATTTCATCACCAAATGATAGGGAGAATTCTCCCACATTCCCTTGTCTTATCTCATATCAGTACTTGCTCTTTTGTATAATGCACTTTTTGCCTCAGAGGTAGTAATTTAAGATATTTCATACATGTACATACAATATTTTTATAATCCTATTCAGAAATGAAATCTCCAGTAAAAACTTGATAAAGATGGAAAGGATTGGCCCAAATTGGGGAATTTTCTCTGAAATAACAATGAATAGAATTCATAACTGTAAAATATCCCATCTTTCTCACCATTTGTCCGACTTGGATCCTATACATTTGAAACATAGACTTTGCTCATAAAGTTTACATGGATTCACATTTATAAATCATTTTAATATGAGTTCATTTTATGTTTATGTATTCAGGTAGTCATATATTGTTGAAATGTGTTTTGCTGCTTTTACAATTAGTTTCAGTAAACTCATCAATATATTGTTTCATGTTTACTGGGCATACCATGTTATAATATGTGTAATATCTTTATGAATTGTTGGCTTACACAATGTATATTGGGTATAGTATATACATGTACATACATACATGCATGAGACAAATCTGCGAGGGCATTAGTAAGAATTATCCACACAAGGTAATAGTTCTTTAACACCCAAGGTGGTAGCCCTGATTGTTAGGACTGTTGCAAAGTTTATGAGTGTAGGTAACTCTTGCCCAAATAAATAATGTGCATATTTGTTTTATAAAAGGGACTAGAAGAAGCAGGGGGAGGGGGCTATATATATCTATTATGTACACATAAAAATTTGTTTTCAATATATATTTCACCTATGGAGGAAGGATTGTTATGACTGTTTAGATTGATATTGGGGCATTGACTTACATGTATATACATGTATATATATATATCTCTCTTTCTCTATCTGCACCTGTCTCTCTACCCTTCTCAAATGTGTCTTTATATTTTATTAATCTTCCTTTCAATATTTTCTCCTGCTTCTGATTTCAGTATACAGTTTATTTGCCCTGTGTGAATACCTGGTAGTCATCACAAATATCATCTTTCACATCGTAGTATCATCATACTTTGAGGATAGAGAGCTCAGACTCGGATGCAGGATAAACAGCAAGAAATGAAAAGTAAGAACCAGAAAAACAGAAATATGCAAGGGTTCTGCCAATTTTGCCCCGAAATGCTCAAAATAGCCCTGGAAAATCCCTTTTGAATGCAATCTCAAAACTCATCTAATGTTGCAGATTTAGGCAGTAGGTTGTCAAAAGTAGTCCACCAAAAGAAAATATTAATATTTTTGCCTGGTAAGAACAGACCCCTAGTAGTCATTCGGCATGCTTCTACAGAGAATCGTCAAATGGTATTACCCATGTAAAGCATCCAGAATTCTGGACAACTTCCTGTAAAAACAGACGCGACGCGGTTTATTGATGAACCACATCGGCATAATATGGTTTCTCATAACCACCTCTGGGAGGTGGTTATTGCCGCAGAATGTGAGTTAATCGGATTATATGCTCTGTGGAAACAGGTTGGTTTAAGGGCAATACTGTTTTTTTTTATTCTGTGAAAGATAAACCGTTTTTACCGATTCGCTGTAGTAACACGCCGATTGTAATGACTATACTTAACAAAATCAAATAAAATGGCCAACAATGTGTTTGTGGAAAAGGGGTATTTGCCTAGTTTAGGGCAAAGTATGCATGTCAGTATCAATAGACAGGTCTTCTTCTGAGTTATTTTTTTTGGTAAATGCCTCCCATGCTTCTCAGCAATTGGGCAATCCCTTGTAGCATGTTGTCCCCTCTTAATGTCTGGCACCTGAAATGATATATTTCTGTTTTCTACGTCTAGTGTAAACGGAATGTTACAATGCTCTAAAATAATCATGACTTGGTCAGTTCATGGACTGATATTAGAATGGAGATAAATAGCTTTTGAACTTACAAAAATCTTTTACATTGTAAAAACTTTTTGTAATTCGGCTCTGTGCTGTGATGAAAGTTTTTTATCTAAATAAACCATTTGGAATTGAATTGAATTGAAAAAGGTTGATTATTTTTATGAAAGTGCCACATGTCGACCATGCTAAATTTTGCAGCATTTTCTGCCATTGACGCGAAAACTATACTGATTTATATCCACTCTAACTAAGCTATTAAAGGTAATTGATTGTTGGTTTGATTATGGTTTTATCATGCCAAAAACAAAATAAATATGAAATTTATATCTTTGCTCTATTTTTCTCCAACTGGCACATATGGATAATAAGCATTCAAGGCTTAACCATGGAACTGGAAAAAATAAAGCTTAAAATGAGTAGGTTTATCTGTCTTCTATAAACCTATTCATTTATAGAATGTGACTGATCCATGTGTGTACCAGCAAAGTATGACATTTGAAGAAGATGAATTGTTGAAGGTCCTTTTACTTGAAAAATAGATATTTGAACTTTACTATGAAACAATGTGGAAAATGCTGGTAACCGTAAAAAAATATCCTAGCTCTGCTTTCAATGTAAAATTGTGTTTACACTTTCTTCAGCCTAAACTTTATCAAAAAGGGTTTCATGTTTCATTAAAAAAAACCTGTCTAGTGTTTGATTGCAGTTGCTTAAAGTATGATATCATTTGATTGGGAAATATTGTGATTACATTTTAGCAATGAGTCACATTTAAATCAACATACTGGTAGGTTCATGGTTGTGATTTGTGAATATATTGGTTCTCAAACATTTAGACTACATTATATTATACATTATATCGAGATATATGAGACCATGTGAATCCTGTGAGTTAAGTGAGTGTTGTATATATCACTAATAGATGAATCACAAAGCGTTAATCATGAAACCGGTTGATATGATAAGCAGACTTAAGTAAAATTGCAAGCTCTATTAAAAGCGACATATCAAGACTGCTGTCACATAGGCATTCATTCCCATTTTTCATGACCTTGCGTTAGGAGAGTTGCCAACCCTTACAGAATAATAATGAGATCTGTTTTAATGTAAATTCAGTGTTTCCTTCCCAACTAAATGACTGAGCGAAAAACAACTTGTTAACATGTTTTGTCTTGTAAGAAAACATTTGGTTCAGCCATTTGGTTATTCACATTGTAATTTCTTATGTGATAAATATAATGATTGGCATCCCTGCATTAATTGCACAAGCGTGTTGTGCATGTATCAGTGTGATATTTATGTATCTCAGTATGAACATTAGAATCCAGGGGGCGTTTCATGAAAGGACTTGTCGGGGGTTTTATCCGACAAGTCCCATTTTATCCGACAGTTACCATAGGAACACTGCCTCTCAGCCAATCAAAATCATGGAAAGATGTCAGATCTGACAACTTGTCGGATGAAAATATTGATGAAACGCTCCCCAGGCCATCATTTAACCTCATTGTCCTGTGTGTTATGAATGCAAGGTTGCTAGCTAGGGATGACATAAGAATCACAGTTTTCATTCACGTTCTTAATTTCCATAGTAGATGGGGTAAGAGCATAGCTCATACAGTACATAGTACCTTGAAAGAATGATGCCAATTTGTAGCACTCTATTACGTCAAAGTGCAAACCTTAAATTCCCTAATGATTGACCATGGTGGAGATTGGTTAAAGCTATGTCATCAAGCATTAGGGTCATGTGCACTATAGATGGATTATCTTGCTTGATAAAATTTAAATGTTCTTGACCTATGAGCAATATCCCATTTTTCTGACATCACTATTTTTCATTTTCTTCACCACAGCTTGATATGAATCTACAATATCAACATCCATGACTTAAGGAAAGAAATCAGTATCTTGTCATCTTCACAGAGAACGTTGCTCTGAGCCAATCGGATTTTAATAGCTTTTAACACATTGTTGGAAATTACTGACCATTTGTTTTGTGAAACGCTCCCCAGGAAAACCGAGGATGATGCTATGCAAGGCAGGTGAATGGAAATGAAAGTATAAATGAGAGTTTTTCACAAGGCTGTCCATTGGCTCAATACACACAAGTTTATGCATGATTGTTGGTATGTACCTAGTGCTTGTGGGACTTGCCCCTAATCCCACTGATGTTTCACCAAAGTGGGACCGAAATTTATATTATGCTTATAAATTTTTGACAGTAAATGAAGAGAATTTATTCTACAAAATGGGATATCAACTTTAACTGATGGGGGTTAACAAGGTTGAGAGGCTGATCTAGCACTCAGAACGTGTTCAAGTGTCATGTATAGTTGTGTGTAACTTACACACAGATTATGAAACATAGCCAGTGTGGTTAAGAAATTAAAATTGGAATACAGAAAATGTTCAAAGTATTACTTAATGCTGCAAATACCTGATAATTACATATCGCCTCTTGCCATATATTTTGATGAATTACACCATGTTTTTTCCCTCTTTTTATTTATTTATTTATGTTATCGTTTTTTTTAAGGCTGAATGGTTTTAGCAGTTGCATTGCAGGAAAATGGGAATATTCTCTCTTGTGTATATTTAAAAAAAAAATTCATCACAGCCAAAAATTATGCCTCATCAGAACTTGCAGATGGCATTGTGTCTGATGATGTATGTCGTATCTTGCAGCACCGTAAGTGAATGCCTATTACAATAGGTAAACTTCTAACAAAGTATGTTTCTCATATACACCCATACCAATCATATAAAGCTCTTCAGCAGAAATAATACTGACCAAAGCTTGCCTGGCATTGCAACGAATATTACTGACTATGCTCTGGAATATAAGATAGATATTTCTTCAAGTTCAAGAAATTATGTTTATAGCATGGGCTTAGAAGAGAAATAGTGTTGACAATTGAAACATTGTCGGAATTTTGCCTGACATAGCAGTTATCATGGCGTACACTATGCAAAGTAGGATAGACCAAACATCCTTTCACACGGTAAAAAAATTGTAATTTGAATGATGATTCTAGTGAAAAATAAGGCTAATGACGAATATTTAGCACGTGTGAAACCAAACTAGAACATGATTAGAATCACAAACGCTTATCACAGTCACGATTACAATTGCAATCATCATTACAATGATGATTCAAGATTCACGTGTGAAAGGGCCCTTAAACAGTTGTATGGGTTTTGCAGGGATATTTGGAGAAAGTAATATTAACCCATTTCTTGAGGCTGATACAGAGGCTTGGATAGAATTTTTTTGTATAGAGAGAAGAGTAGAGAGAGGGAGAGAGAAAGAGAGGGATAGAGAATAAAAAAGAATGTTACACTTCCTATGGACTTGTATTCTTGATAGTTAAGAATATAGGTATAATTTATATAGATGAAGGATTTTTACAAGCTAATGTAATATTATCGATGTATGTCCTATTTAGTGTGCTATTTTGCAAAGTTTTATATTGCTTTAGATTAGATTTTTATGTATGAAATTGTTGTTATGCACAATGTTTGTTGAAAATGATTATGTGCTGTATTTTTTTTAGGTCATGTAATGTGAAATTCTTAAATTATGAAGACTATAAAGTTAATTGATACATTATGAATGAAGCAAACAGTATTTCAATATGAACAGATGTAGTTAATGGGCGTCAAAATTGTAAGACTAAAGAGATATTGATGTCAGTTATCATGGAGAGCAGATTCTAATGTGCTGACCCAAGAAAGAAAATGGAAGAAATATGTATTATGTTACTTTAATAGTGGACCCGGGAACTGTCTTTTCCAGCAGGCAATCTTCTGCTTCTCAATCTTACACAACTTTCCAACAAACGATGTTCTGTTCTATTCTTTACACATGACAAAGTGTGATGACTTTGTCATATAAGGTAATGTTTTGAACATGCATTAATAATTATGTCATGAAATTGCATGGATAAGTACCTAGCTTGTGTAGAATCGCCATGAAATCTGACAATATTGTTTTAAGTGGAAAAGGAAGAAGAAGGAGGAGGAGGAAGGAGAACAAGGAGGGGGAGGTGAGGAGTGGGAAGATAACTAAACATGAAAATATGTATGTATTCTTAGGAAGGACCGCACATTACATATCTGGGTTATGACCCCATGTTGGAATAATTTGCACTTACATATATTTTTCATCAAAAGTATCATATTTTTAGCTCATACCAAGTATATGAATAATTAGTTTGGAGACAAAACTGAATTGTCTGCAAATCGTGATCCATTGTAAGGCTTCTACAATATCTTGATGATTATGAATTCATCAATCTTTATAGCTGTATGGGACTTGTGATTGCAATGAATTTAAACTTTACCAAAATATATTATATCCCTGCTTATATGATTTTAAATGTTTAAATATTCATATCACTTCCTGAATCATTTCTTTTTCTTCAACTGGGTAGCAGAATAGTCATGAAGTGTAAGGTGGGCTTTATAAAGCAAATGTCAATGGAATCTGAACTCAAATAACAAAAAAAGTTTGGATTGTCTTGTTAATTACTATTGTATTCTTGCCAAATCATGTCATTTTAGTATAACCCATCATGAACTGAAATAAATCTTAATTTGATTCCTTTGCAATTATTAATGAGCTGCTATTTAAAATTCAAGGTGCAATGCATTCTTAAAAGTCTTGTGAATTAAAAATTTCTAGGATTATTCCAGGGTTGAGATTATCTCTTCATTATGCTGCTACAAGCAGTGCAAGTATTGCACCAAAATCCAGATACCCTGACTGGATCATAATATTGGTTTCCATATTATACAACTCCCAAGAATGTTGTAATCTGATTGGTCCAAATTGGATCACATGATATTCAGCAAATTGCACTATTGCATTCAAAATGCACTATCCTGCACTCTGATGTAATACCAAAAGTAATATCCTGCACTCTGACGTCAGATTGCAGGATAGTGCTAGGTCTGGAATCTAGAATTATGTAGAATTTAGATCAAATATAACATTGGGGGCAACTTAGTAATATGGGGGAAGGGGGTGGGTTGTATAAAACAATGCACGTATTCTTGTGCATAGAGGACCTAAATAATAAACTCTGTGCTCAACTCGCCAAATGGATATACTGCACTAGGTCCTGTGGACCTTGGTGCGGTATATTGGCTCTTCTCGTACATCGTTCATTATTTGGCCCTGCATGCACGCACTTACATGCATTGTTTGTTTAGTATTGAAATGTCATCTTAAGAAATTGATTCATTAATTCTACTGTAGGAATGCTTGAAGAAAGTTGTGATTTTATCTTGTCACATTTATTTCCAATCAAGTAAACTTATTAAAACAAATAGAATACTTATATACCTCTATCATAGTGTGTGTTAAATTTTCCTAGTACCCATATGTATCACCTAAGCAGTATTATAAACTTGTTATAAGTACAATTAATATGTAAATATTTAGTAAACATAAGTTTACCACTTAATGGATAAGCAGGGAATTTCTTTGGTTAAGGAAGACCTTGGAAATAAAGAATGATTTTTTTTTCATATTTTTTTGACAGGTACACACATGTCTTCTGCCATTTTGCATGTCATTTCTTTCCCTCATTATTTCATGTTTCATGAAATACTAAAAACTCATCATGTTTATGAATAACTGAATGGAGTAATTGAATATGAAGTGTACTTTTCTTATGAAATGGTAATATTGTATTTTAGGGGTGCTTTGGAGCAGTGTCAAAGTCCTAAAAGTTAAGGTTCAACTCCCACTTTAGAACTAATTTCTTTTGTCAAGACATGAGTACAAAGTTACCATCAATTGTTCAATGGGATATCTAAATGTTATAATTCAAAGCTATTTTGCTAAACTATTTACTTAGTATATCAAATTATTTTTTCAAATGATTTCTACAGGTGCATGTGAAGTTAAATCTCTCGAGATCATAGCAAGAGAAATATGAGATTTGACGATAAGATCTGAATAACTTGTCTGGCATAATCTGGTTAAAAAAGATTACAATTACTTGATTTACACAACATATCATAATTGAAATAAGTTTTCTCGTCTTCTTATGTAGCTGAACATAAGTACATTGTTTCTGCCAATAGTCTTAAATGATTTGCTTTAGAATGGGATCATCAAATTTGGAATGAATTGCTTGTCTGTAATTTCAAAATTGAGTCAGAAATGTACATTATAAACAATTTGAATCATGATATTTCTGTGGCAAGTGATGCATTTTATACAGGGTCAAATGTTGTAATGAATGTCCACAGA
This sequence comes from Lytechinus variegatus, assembly GCF_018143015.1. Lineage (NCBI taxonomy): Eukaryota > Metazoa > Echinodermata > Echinoidea > Temnopleuroida > Toxopneustidae > Lytechinus > Lytechinus variegatus. Next base: position 9,124,701 of record NC_054740.1, on the reverse strand, counting down.
CCTACATGTACCTGGTTCAGAAACAGATACTGTTTTTGTAATGCCACCATGTTGTACATTGAAGACCAGCACTCGGCAATCCAAAAACAAAAAAATTGTGCCATTTTTGTTGCACATTTATATATATGATGCATGTGCAGAAGGGGAGATTGTGTACTGTACTTATTTCTTTAATTTTTTTTTTTAGATAGGTAATCAAAGAGGTCTGATTATACTATAGACATTGTGCTTCTGTTTATGTTTTTGCTGTTTGAACAACGACAAACACAAAATGGTAGAAAGAACTATGCATTGATACACAATAGGCTGATTGGTATAAAACAGGGTTAGAATTATTTGAGGTATGCAATTGTTCAAATTCTATGGAATATACTTTTCATCATTGTGAATGACCAAATAAGAACAGTGGAAGGCAATTAGAGCTGAAAATTACAAGAAAAAAAAATTGTATAAAAAATTATATTACAATTTTGATGGAATCTCTCTCTACAACAATTTGTAGACACGATTGATACTTGATTTTATATGTGGAGTGGATAAGTATTATCATTGCCATGTCTGTAATCTGCTTGTGTGGTGTGATATATGTATAATGAATATGATGCTGTGAGTCATTAGTTTTAGTCTGTAGAAAAGATTGTCATTTTAAACACTAGAAATATATTTATCATATAGCTTTAAAGATAGTGCAATGATGTATATTGAAATAGTAGAATTTGATTAATCATATTGTTGAAATGCCAAATATAGTCTCTTGCACGTAGTATGATATAAATTCTTGCCGTTTATATACAAGGGTCATGTGTAAGTTGTTGATCTTCCATTTTGTTTTGGAAAGAGTTCTTTTTGGCTGATTTTGTAATAACCCCTGCCCCATATTACACAAAACCTACAGATCAGTAAAAATCTGCCCTGCAATTGATTACCTAGCTTTGTGTTATGGGGTCCTGGTATGTGAAATATGTCTACCATTGTGTGGTCCAACTAATACAGTATACATGTATAACAAACTAAAGTGAACAAAGATTTTTTATAAAATAAATGTTCATGTAATCTAAAACCATGTAATTATTTGTGTTCTTTTTTTTGTAATTTGTACTCTATTATCTTATTTATTACTATACTGATGCACTTGTGTAATGTTCTATATGAGATTAGGAAAATGAGAGTTTAAGCCTATCTTGCTATGATTTGGCAACCTACAGATTGACAGGATTCGGTTTAAAGGGATGGTCCAGGCTGGAAATATTTATATCTCAATAAATAGAGTAAAATTCACAGAGCAAAATGCTGAAAATTTGATCAAAATCGGATTACAAATAACAAATTTATTGAATTTTAAAGATTTGCATTATTCCGGTGAAACAGTTCTAGGCATGCCTTTATGAATATTCATTAGGGGGGCTGATGATGTCATATCCCCACTTGTTCTTTTGTATTTTATTATAGGAAATTTGGTATATTCAAAATTTTTCTATCAAGTACCAATCAATTGGATTGACAACTGATTAAGTGCATTAGTTATTTATTGCTGCAACTTATTTCATCATAATGGAGACACATCATTTACGCATTTGTAAATAAATGAAACATTTATGATTTCATGTAATATAAGAAAAGGAAAGTGGAGATGTGACATCAGCCCACCTAATGAATATTCATGATGTGCATATAACTGTTTTCACAAAATATTGATAAACTTTAAAATTCAATAACTTCGTTACTTGTTATCCGATTTAGATGACATTTTCAGCATTTTACTCTGCGAATTTTGTTCTATTCATTTAGATTAAAAAATATTTTCAGCCTGGACCATCCTCTTATTGAACCTTTTACCAGGAGAGAGAGAGCAACAGATAGTTTGTAGGAGTAAAATGTGTTTTGTTAACTTTACTTTCACATGCCACTGTAAGTATGTCTAGTTAACCAACTCCTAATCACACTCAACCAACAACTGCATGTTGTGTCATTAACGTTCTTGCAGTTTTCATACGATACAAAATGAGTTTCTGATCGAGAAGATAAAAGTAAATGCCTGCATACAATGTTGCTACCACCCTGCTCTTGATTTCAACCAAGTCCTATCCAACCCTCTACCAATCTAATGATCAGGATTTCAGGTTATGGGGGTGGAACGCCCTCTTAAGATCTTTGTTACCCCCCCCCTTTCCCTATTGCATAAAAGTTGTTTACAGAAACTATCAATGGTAAGGGGGTTCATCTAGTGATCAGGATTTCAGGTTATGGGGGTGGAACGCCCTCTTTAGATCTTTGTTAACCCCCCCCCCCCTTTCCCTATTGCATAAAAGTTGTTTACAGAAACTATCAATGGTAAGGGGGTTCATCTAGTGATCAGGATTTCAGGTTATGGGGGTGGAACGCCCTCTTTAGATCTTTGTTAACCCCCCCCCCCCCATCTTTCCCTATTGCATAAAAGTTATTTACAGAAACTATCAATGGTAAATGGGTTCAGCAGCCATTCATAATCAAGCTTTCCATGGTTAAAAGCTTAGACAATAAGGTTTTATGCAATGGGATTTCATGCTTCGCCACATTTGAACCATTAGAGAAAATGTCAGCTTTAAGGCCTGGTCACACCGCCCGAGCGTTGTTGGAGCGGTAGGGAGAGAGGGTCGAATTTCGCTCACAAAATTTGGGAAAAAATCGAAAAAAAAAAATCAAAATCGAAAGTGGTGAACGGTAGCGAGCGGTGATGATTTTTTCTCTCCGCTCCAACAACGCTCGGGCGGTGTGACTAGGCCTTTAATTGTGAAAAAGATCTGCTTGTCCCAGATCGTGGAGAGAACTGTAGACCAAGCGAAAAACAAAAAAAGCTTTTTAGAATTGTGACAAGGATGGGTTCCACAACATAAAAAGTCTATTGTCAAAAGCCTTTCATGACAAAGCAGACTGTCAAAAATAGGTGGATCAAAACAAACGTTATATTTGCAAATTTTTTTTCGTTGGCTCAGAATCTTTCAACTATTGGCTGTCCTGGTCACATTTTCGACAAAGACATTTCACCTGTTCATTGTGCATTGTCAAGCATTTTCAATAGGTTTTCTACGTTGTAGAATCTGTCACCTTCACGTTGCGAAAAAAACTTGCTAATATGTACCATAACATCAGTTCTTTTAGCTTTAGAGTCTAGTAATGACTTTATCCACAGAAGAGAAAAGCACCCAGATGGTATAAATTTCCCATCAAAGTTGACAATATTGTTTAAAAGATCCCATCCATGGCAAAAAGTGAAAATGACAAATATGTTCTAATCATATTATCCTGGCACCACCCCCTTTATAGCCTGCTAATCTAAGTTTTTAAACTCTAAAATAATATCCTTGGTTTACAAGAGGTGTAAAATCATAAAACATTCGGCAATGTTTTGCAGCTTATTTGCATTCATAGTATGATATATTTTCTATTTCACTCATTTCGAATGGGACCTTTGATAATTTTTCAACTGCCAAGTTTTCTGCAATGGTCCCCAGAAACACAAAAACAACACTGTACACATGTCTGCATTGTATGCAAGTTTAATAACACATATATGCACTATATGCAGATAGATCACAGTATTCACATTACAACATACATTTACGCTGCTATTTAGACATGTACCCACATATCACATGGATAGCAGATATCGTCACATTTGTCAATCAAGCAAGTTAAGATGATTGTCACAATGCCCTTCAAATTAAGTTTCTTTTCTTTAATAATTTATATGATTGATATCACAATTTGACTGTTTTACATGTACAATGTTACCACTATGAGCATTCAGACTGAGCTCTATCATCTCCATGTAGTAATATTCATTTCAGGAATATATCGTTTATCTAGTGACTGCACTATATTCCTTGATCCATTCAGTGACGATTTCTAATTGACAAGCTTGCAATTACAAGGGACAACTCAAAATTGAGACATCCTATGAAGGATGTAGATTGTCTTTCAGAAACTTGAATACAGCCTGATTAGCACACATATCATTACAATTTTCAGGTGTATTATTAATTAAAATTGATGGATACAGCATACAGATAAAGGATGCAGATCTGGCACGGAGCAACATATATGCATATAAGTATTGCAATGATTTAACAATAGCAGCATTCAGTTTAGTCCACATCAGGCCTTATGATGTTGCTGCTGGAATTTGAAGATTTAAAATGGCAGGAACACATTTCATAGAGAATTATAACTACCATGGCAACCTTGATTCTGATTGGCTGCTAAGTCCCGTTACCATGAAAGTTGCCATAATGGCAAAGTAACAACAGTTGGAAGTCCTTAATGAAACGAGGCCCCAGAAGCAGATCCAGCCAGATTATCATACACCATACCTTTTCAGGGGCCATATTATTATTGCACAATAGTTGATCTCTCAAACTATTGTGCATAACCCAGTTGGATCCCAGCCTGAAAGAGGGCGAAGACAGCAAGAACACACTTGTTGAAACATTGAGTTTGGGTAGTTCCTTTCATGCCCAAACATGTGCCCACAACAGAATATTGTAAAACATCCACATTGTGCAAACAGCTGTGCCAAGGCAGTTTGTATGTACATGTACTAGCCACCATCAATCTTGCCTTGTCCCAAAGGTTTCACCAGGCCCCCCTTAACACTAATGTTTGAAATGGATTGCAATTACGAAAGAACATTTCTGATTGGTTTGTAGTCTGTGTTTTGAGCAAACTATGCATGCAACAATGATTATGATTGGTCAATACATCAATTGATTGCAAGCCTTTGTGTTGCAGAGCCCTGGTTGCACTAACCTTAAATTTAACATCAAAACTTTGACTGCGTACACAGATGCATATGCGTTCAAGACTTTTTAAGTACATGTAATTCTGAATATGCATGGCCTATTACATTACTGTATATTTTGCAAAGGCAAACACAATATGCTATGCTATGTTTACTAAATTGCCAAATTACTTCAATGCCACATTGCATACATTATACTTGTGAATTTTATTCACAATATTTGTATTGAATTGGAGGGGGAGCATTCACTTTGTGAATCTTTTAATCTACTCTCCACATGCTTCAAGCCGATGTACCTTATTTGGTTACAGTCCTTTCAAGAAATTAACCCTTGTAAATCTTGAGCATGTGCCTCATCTATGCTTCCACTCTAGCTCTTCATTTCTCCATCCCAACTGTTCTTTCCAGGATCCCATTTCATAAATACTTGCCATCATAACAAATGTGCCATTTCTATAACAAATTTACTGTCAGCCAATCAGATTGATGGATTTCAGTAGCTTTTAATTATTGTGAATTTCTATAAACAAGTCTTCATGAAACAGACCCCAGGACTACCCATGTGGTGAACCACCAACCAACCTATTTTTGTTACAGTTAGACATCCACTTTGGCCTGACTAGGTTGTAGAGTGTAGACAGTGTATTGTACGTAAACGCACAGAAATATGCTTGATATGAAATATATAATGAGAAAGCAGCAATGGAACAATACAACACAAAAAATAAAGTTGTCCATAGCAGAGCTTTACAACTTAAATACAAAAATATAACGAAATATTCATCCTCTTAATATTCTTTCTTCATAATCAAAGAAAGTAACAAGGCAATCATATAAATACAAAAGAATGTTTTCAAACTGTACATTGGCCTGTGCTACATAAACAGTAATATGTGCAGTGTACATGAATGTAGCTGGTTAAATCTACATTACAATGTAAAATATGGGGTCTGTGTATTGATAGATTGATCCAATCAAGCTCAAATATAGAGCGCAAACAACGGCTTCATCTAAAATCAGCATATTCTAAATAGGATTGCATGCATTAGTCAGATCATTTAACCGATCACTTTACTCCTTTTGCTTTAAGAAGTGACAATGTCATCTAGATACAGCTAATTAATTAGCTTATATTAATGATAAATCCTGCTCCTCCTGCAGATTGGGAATGTTATGACAATTTAATTTGAAATGATATTTATACACATAAATCTATGACTCATTTAAAATGCAATAAGCATATTCTTTGTAATGTGAGGAAAAAATATATTGTTTTTATAAAGAAAATAAATGAAAAATTAAATCGTAGATTGATTGGTTCATTCAAAAGTCTAAGCAAGACAAGGGTCTTGGAGATGGGACAGTGTACATTCTGATATCATGTATGCATGTCTTAACTACATGTATATCACCTGAAAAAAGCTTGTTTTGATGCCATGCTACTAGACTATCCATCACAAATAATTTCTTCATATGTACTTTCTTTCTTATTTCCTTTCATATTACTATACAGAAGGCAACATTGTATAATCCAACTAATAATAATAATAAAGGGTATTTATATTGCGCACATATCCACCTTGTTAAGTGCTCAAGGCGTTCCTATATTACCTGGCTAAGCTAGGCGTTCATAGCGCACACAGCTTTTTAAGGAATTACTTCCTACTGGTACCCATTTGCCTCACCTGGGTTGAGTGCAGCACATTGTGGATCAGTTTCTTGCTGAAGGAAATTACGCCATGGCTGGGATTCGAACCCATGACCCTCTGTTTCAAAGTCCGAAGACTAATCCACTGGGCCACAACGCTCCACGGAATATGCTTTTAAATACATTAACCATTTTTTCATCTGCACTTTTGGAATATTGAACAATTTATGAGTATATGTTTGAGCCATTGATACAATCTATCATTTACAAATTTTTAAATACTTGCCAAAACCTGTATTATGTTTGACATATACAAGCAAACACTTGATTCATCAACCAATCTCAACTGCAGTAATCTCAGAGATATTTTAATATTTTAGCAGCACAAAATACATCACAACCTCACAATATGCTTGTATCTGGTTTGCACAAGGCAATGACTCCGTAAATCTGATCTGTTTAGACCAATTTCACAGATATCCTGTGGGTTTGACTAAGATCTTATCCAAAAGACACAAGAAAGTTAAGGTCTGACATCCATTTTACACAAAATTAATGATATTCAGTGTAAATGTATAATGATAACTTGCTTAATCTTGCTTGTGAACGCAATATGTTGAAATATATTAAGCAGAGTCCTATCCCATACTCCTGACAATATATATTCCTACATGTCACATGACATGACACATGATGTATCACATGACCTTCACATGACATACCGCATGACATGTCACATGATGTATGACATGACATATCACATGTTATATCACATGATGACGTATATCGTACAAGAGATCACATGACATTCAGCCACTGGTACAAGCACTGCTTACAGATGTTGGATAGGATTTAAGCATTGTCACTGAGAGCCATGATGGTGAAGCGGAGTTCGCTTGGGTCTCGGTCCATGAACTTCTGACAGGCTTTGGCTGCGGACTGTGAAAAGTTGCATTCAGATGTTTGTTAACAAGATTTTTCCATTTAATAATAATAACAATAATATATGTTTTGTATAGCGCACGTATCCACCTTGTTAGGTGCTCAAGGTGCTCCTATATTATCCCGGCAAAGCTAGTCAACCGATTCCGGTGCTCAAAGCCATTTGCCTCACCTGGGTTGAGTGAGTGCAGCACGTGGATAATTTTCTTGAAGGAAAACATGCCATGGCTGTAAATCAAATCCAATTCCTCAGACTGAGAGATGAGTCTTAACCACTAGAACACGATGCCCCTACAAAAAAGCCTCCCGTCTTATGTGCCCATCAGAAATCTCCGTTCTTCAACCAAAAATCTCCTTAATGTTCCAATCACGTCAACCCAAACATACGGCTCTTGTGCATTTTCAATAGCAGCACCTGTTTTATGGAATAAGCTTCCTGACCAATTAAGAGGAATTGGAAGTTCTGATAGTTTCGTGAGAGCCCTAAAAACATATCTATTTTCAAGGCTTTAATAATATTATGGTTTTTAGTCTGGATCTGGGTGTGTGTCATTGTTTCATCTCTGCACCCATGTTTTTGAAAGGTGGATGCAGAGAGGAAAGCACTCACATACGTCCAGATCTGGACTTGGTTATGTACCCCATGTTATATTCCTGCTTATACATGTATTGTAATAATTGTGAATCATTTACTTATTCTTGTATATATATATCTGTTCTGTTTATTCATAATTTGTAAAGCGCATAGAGAACTAGACCATTTATTATGCGCTTAATAAGTATCCTCTATTATTAATATTATTATTATCATTATTATTAAAAAAGATAGGATTTTCAACATAAGCTGATGGGAACAAACTGATTGAAAAAAGTGATTGAGCACCCAAGATAGCAATTGTGTGTGAAGAAATGTGTGTAACTTGCAAACAGCTATATGAAGCACCACCCCAAGATCATGAGAGATACATACCTTCAAGAAACCATCCTGTACTGGTCCGTGATTGATTGGGAATTTCTTGTTCCCATCCAGTTCATAGACACACCCATCTCTCTCTACAAATGCTATGAAATGTTGAAATACATCATCTTCTGCCTGTGGTGCCTAGAGAGAATATCAGATGAAGAGATATTTCTATTTAATTTCTATAAACATGTATTAACAATCTATTCAGTAACCATGCCACAATGTCTGAGTAGAATTTGAGATTCCAGAGAAGAAAAAAAAATAAAGATATAAAAGTGAGCGAATAACATTCTCTATGGGACAATACAGAACTTTTAAATGCTACAGCTTTCGTGCCTTAACCATCTTTTTATGATAATTTACTTTACTTGTTTAAATTCACTCTGTTGTTCCTATTTCACAGGTAGGAAGGGGGTTGACTTGGTTTTTCCACTTGCATGACTCTTCTTATTTGATATACAATCAAGCCATGACCATTACCAGCCAATTGTACTCATTATTTTAAATCAGCAAATTTTGCTGTTAGCTCTAATAAAATATTAAGACTGGTGTGATAGAATTGAGCCAATCATTTTATTATGATCCACATTGCCCTTCTATAACGTCTGTAGAGAAGTGCTTAATAGAGACATCCCTTTGATGTGAAAATCAAGCTGGGGGCCAATTTCACAAAAAAAATTACGATAACAGTTAAAAGCTACTAAAATCATTCAACTTGATTGGCTGATAGTAAATCTTGCTACAGATTACGTGCATCTCTAATATATGAAACGGGACCAAGAAATATAATATATTACCTCTGTCTGGCCTTCCTGTGAGCTCTCTCCATGAGCTTGAGCGATCTTCTCATTAGATTCAAGACTCTTGCCTCTTTCCTCGGGATTCTTCCCCTTAGTTTCCTCATAGAAGGCATTCAATGCATCAGCTGGAAAAAAATGAGAAAAAAATATTTACTCAAGTAGCACCAAAACTTTTAATTCATCACAATACAGAAAATAAAACATCATACGGAGTGTAGGGACAGGACGATTGGTGTTTTCAAGCAAGGACACTGTAAATTTGGAAGAAGTAAACATAATACTGACCAACATTACTGTATGTGGTCTCTCATTGCCTGTGTGTTATAGTAACAATATTACATCACTTATAAATATACATAATAAACAGAATGTTTCTTTTTGTGCTTTACAGTAGATAAAAAAATCATATGATAATAAAACAAAGAAATAGCCCCATAAATCGCTCTTAAACTACACCTTTTAAGATACAGTAACTACTGATAATACAGGAAATAATTTAGCCTATAACTTAATTTAAAAAAATTAATGATTCAATTCAATAAAGAAAAATATTAAAATGTTTTAGAGAGCTAAGTACTTGTTTTACTTCTTTGTGAGATAATCAATGCCATGTAAATGTATTTAGTAGTGAATTGGTGTTCCTTAATAAGAGGTTTGCCACTTTCTCTCCATTTTTATAACAATTTTCTACTCACCTATAGGAATTTTATCTTTACAGTTGAGGACAGCATGGAGCACACCGATAGTCCCGCATGCATTGCGAATTGTCTGCTTCATAAAGTATACATTATCACTTAGAGTCTGTCCATCCTTTTCGATTTTCTCCTGTTCCTCTTTTGCAAAATTCTTGTACTAAAATGAGAGAAGCAATATACAGTTAGAAGATTTGTGAAGTGTTGGGCTGAATTCATTGAGGAACATTCCTCTCATTAAAGGGGAAGTTCACCCTGAAGAAAAGTTTGCTGTAAAAATTGCAGAAAAAATAATGAAAATATTGGTGAAGGTTTGAGGAAAGTTTTGGATTTGTGACATCATAAATGATCAGCTACCCTACAAGTTATGTAATATAAAAGGCATACTTTTTGCATAATTCCTGACGACTTATTTTTGTTCTCTATTCATGATCGAGTGTGAAATGATTTGGCTATTGATAAACAAAAAGTAGCCTACAGTAAAAAAAAAATCTCTTTTTTCAATTTTCTGAGAAATCATTGATTTTTTTACCATTTGCTAAGTAGGAATGCTGCTCGCACATGACGTAACAAATCTAATAATTAAATTGTAAAATTTTTTCATTCTTCGATGGATTTTTCTCAAACCTTCGGCAATACTTTTTATCACGTTTTCTGCTGTTTTTACAATAAACTTTTTGTCAGGGTGAACTCCCCCTTCAATAGCAAAATCTGTTAAAATCCTATTCCAATTGTGCCATTTCAGATAAACAATTTTGCATCCCTTCTGTGATGAAATCAGCTTTGTTAACAAAGTCTCTTAGTCTAACTGTATTTAAAAGAAAATTTTTTACTCTTTTGAGTCTACATTTTTGTAACCCATAGAACCCAAGTGTAGAAAATAGTTTTGTTACACACTTGTGTACACATATAGGCCAGTGTTTAGGATGGTCAGGAGTGTTCTGGGCAACTGGTTGTCAGGGAAACGTTAGCATGAATAACATTTTTTTTTTCAAGTTTGCTTCCTTTGATACCTTTCTCACCTAGCAACTATGACAAATTTTCCTTTGTCTGCTGGGTGCTGTCTGCCCTCACTCTGCCTGTCGGTCTGTCATGCAAACAAATTACATGGATTCTTATTTATAGCTGCAGGTACCGGTACCCTTGCGATGAACCCGTCTACTACGTAGTTCATGGCCTACAACAAAATATGCATTTTTTCCCCTCTGAATCATTTCAAACTTGAATGGCAATAATAGATGGGTCTTCTGTGTTTTTTCTTCTTCCTATTGTCTAGTCATCATTGTGTCCTCGTTCTTTGTTCCACTTTTTGTTTTCGTCCTTGTGCAATTCTGTTACTTTCTCTGAGCTTTGCTCTATTTTTTCCCTTCTGTCAATGATTGTGCAATTATTTGCTAGGGGACTATCCACAACAAGCTTTTGCTTCACTTTAGGTCCATCCACTTTAAATGTACCGATCAAGATTGTATCTCTTTTTTTTTTACTATACCGGTACTTACTTTTGTAATCAGAGTTATATGTTTTGTATTTTGATTGACTTGTGGAAAATAAATAAAATGAAAAAGAAATGTATGCTTCAAGTCATAAGGTAATCAAAAACATAAAATGTAATATGTATAAATGATCATTTGGCAATTAGATAAATATTTGACCTATCAAAATTACCCCCAAAAAAATCATGCACAGTTGATATCATAATTTATGAATTTGAATGATAGTTATAAGCTATGCAAAATGAGTTTCCTTGGTTGACTTTAACAAAGTTGGCATCAAAAGAACATTAAAACTGTTTAAATTTTCAATGGATTGGAACTTCGCAAGGCATAAACTGAATCTTGCCTGAGGTTTTCCAGACATATCATCTCACCTTATCACCATATGGGAAGCATAAGATAACAGCTGCTGCAGAGGGAGGAACCATCATAAGCAATTCATCGGAGAGACCATAGACATCAGAGAAGAACCAATCCTTGGACATTCCAATAGTGTGCATATACTGAAAAAAATCCAAACAAAATATAGGGTTACATATCATTGAAACTTCATAGCTTGTGAGAATGGCAATTCAAAAGCCAAAGAAACACTTAGCAACATATTGGTTGCCTGTCTTTTAAGGATGAGGACTGCTTAATATGGACCAATCAAATTCCTAAAATACGATATACCTACAGCCATCGTACCGGTATTGTCATTGTTGATTCAACATACCTGAAAATATGTTGCTTTGACTTTCATAGCATTGAAAATGTTGCTTCAGTCTTATTAAATCACATCTGAACATTCATCAAGATAATCATTTCAATTCAAGGCTTCTTTGGTCATCATTTATGTTACAAAATTGAAATTATTCTTTTTTCATTTTTATTGCCATATTTTTTCCTTTTAAAGGTTGTTTTAAAAAAAAAAGAAACTGAATAAATGTCTTTAGAAGTAAGAAATTTTTCAATTTTACTGCAGTGCTAATTTAGCAATTTAGATATTTTAATGCTTTGTTTTCACAGGCTTGCATTTGAATTGAAAGCATTGAATTTGTTGTTAACTATGAGTGAAGTTTCTGTGAATAAATATCTTGCCTACAATGCAACTTACTTCCTCCTTGTGAAAGTTTTTTTCCTACAGAAATAAACAGATATTCCTGTAATCTTGTAGGCCATCATAAATAAGTTATGTATATTTGATTCTAGGCTGGTCCTTGAAAGCTGGTAAGTTTATTTATTCAATAGGCCTATATTCTTAGTTAAAATTTAACTTTTAAAAATCTGAATATTAAAGGAGAATGAAACCATTGGAACAAGATAGCTTGTGTGAAAACAGAAAAATCAAAGAAACAGATCAACAAAAGTTTGAGAAAAATCGGACAATAAATGAGAAAGTTATGAGCATTTAAATATTGCAATCTCTAATGCTATGGAGATCCTCCCATTGGCAATGCGACAAGGATGTGTGATGTCACTGATGAACAACTCTCCCCATTACTTTAGTATATATTTCACTTGAATTGCCTCTTTTATCACATCTATCCATAGATCATGTGTTCTTTCTACATGAGGGCATGTAATACATATTTTTTTAAAATACATCATGGATAAAGAGTTTGTATCATCATAAGAAAAAGCAAAAAGAGACATTTTGAGGGTATTTTATAGTCCACCAAAAGGAAAGTTGTTCATCAGTGACATCACACATCCTTGTCGCATTGCCAATGGGAGGATCTCCATAGCATTAGTGATTGCAATATTTAAATGCTCATGACTTTCTCATTTATTGTCCGATTTTTCTCAAACTTTCTTTATTCTTATTCTTTGATTTTTCTGTTTCTACACAAGCCTATTTGTTCCAAAGGTTTCATTCCCCTTTAAATTATAAATTATGTGTTGACTTGTCAAAGCTTTTTTTAAAAATTAAAGAGCAATAATAAAGAAATAAATATGATTGAGTACATAATTTATGATTTGAGTACATAAATTTACCAATCGAGGATAATTATAATATATCATAATCTTGACAATCGGGATTAGTGTGTGCTAGGAAACAGGAACTCTTCAATAAGAAGCTGTCATAGAGAAACACAGAAATTCAATTTACCGGTAATGTGTTTTCTTTTAATCAAAACCTTGTTCATTAAATGAGTGAGTAGGCCTAGTCAATTTATATTTCAGTAGATACAGAGGCCCTATAAAAATATGAAATAAAATTCAAAGATTTATCACTACAAAATAAGAATAAACAAAAATTGGGCTTACCTTTGACATTACCTGTGGTAAAATGGAAAGGAAAAAGATATATTATTTTTCATATTCAAGTCAACAGATCTATGACTATATGTCTATGACTATGTCAAACAAAAAAGGACAAATCCACTGAGATTATATAGCCTCCTACTTCTAAGATTTTTTTATTAAACAGGAGCATTCAACAATTCTGATCTGTAAGAAACCAGTATTTACTCCTTTAATTGTGCTTGATGAAATAGGCATTAAACCATCTAAATGATCATGACAAATGAGATATTATACAATTACTGCATTTAATGAATTGATAATGATATCATTATCATACCTCATCATTCACGGATTGATTTGGCCTAGGCCTAATTGTTAATGTCACTTGACTCAGTGTAAAAAATCATCTATCTTATTATATAGATCTGTTACTAGTATTATACCCATGGTTAGACATAAATCTATACAGGTGGGTGTTTCATAAAGCTGTTCGTAAGATAAGAGCGACTTTAAGAACGACTGGTGATCCTTTCTTTCGGTAAATCTAAATGGTATACACCATTGGCGATGGTTTAGCGCGTAAGAAAGGTTCACCAGTCGTTCTTAAAGTCGCTCTTATCTTACGAACAGCTTTATGAAACGGCCCCCTGGGATCTATATCATTGACATAGGCCCTAGATGATCTATACTTAGTGAGTCATCGTCTCATACTCATAGTCTTAGAGAATCTATGAAGTATGATTTTGTTTTACAATATGTCATAAAATGTGTAAAACAATACCTTTGCAAAAGTTAACTTCCATGACTTCAGGAACTTAGAACGAAATATAATCTAATTCTAAAATCTAAGTTAGATGTTATCTCCTTCTAGGTCAATTTTTACAGTATCGATGCATTCAAGAAATAAAAGAATGAACTGAATAATTCTTGATTAACCCACCTCCGGGTTCGATTCCAGGGCAACCCAATGAATCGGCTTTGCCTCTGCTGCTGCGTCCGACATTATTTCTAGAATTAGTCACGCTTCGCCGTCGAACAAATCGGTGGGAAAAATGTGGAATCCAACTGAACACAATATTCTAATGCCTCTTGGGTTAAGAATGAAGAGAACAGACGTGAAATGGTAGCTTGCGGACAAAATGAAATGGACAGAAAGGTGTCACCTTTCAATCTCTGCGGAGATCTATTCTATATTCTTTCTAGAAAATATTGGGTGTGGATCGCGCACATCTGCTCCGCACGAAATGCTTATCATCGTGCATAGCGCATGTACTGTGTGTGTAGAGTTAAGTAGGTCCATGATTATGGTAGGCTAATAATGAATATACTCACTGTATCTATTAGTGTCATTTGAACAAAATACTCACTAATAATGATGGGCAAAGCAGGATTTACATTAATGTAAATTATTAAGTTTTTTTTGTTTATATCGCTATGAATAATGGTAGTCATTTTTATATTATCAACTGTTGAATATGATTTTTAATAAGGATACAACAGGCATTCCATATTAATCAATCATAACAACTACTTAGTCTGTAAGCACAGACTGTAAGTTCACAATGCCTTGTCCTACTATACTACTAGTAGTATTCCAAATACGAAATACTAGTAAGTGCATAATGCCATGGGTTGACATACCCAGGCCAGGTAATTGCAATAATTGGCAACACCAATCCATTGGCGGAATAGATCTCAGAGGCCCGCTCAGAGGGTATCACCATACCAGGGCCGTCGCCAGGGGGGGGGGGGTGCGGAGGGTGCGAACGCACCCCCCTTCAGAACCAAAAAAAAAAATTAAAAAAAAAAAAAAAAAAAAAAAAAAACCGGAGGGGGGGGTAGGGATACTTGAGGGCTCTTTTGAAAAAAAACGTTGTTTTTTGTGTTTTTTTTCATAAAAAGCACCCCCCTAGAAAAAAGCTGGTGACGGCCCTGCATACGTATACCAGACCAGGCTAATTTTCGACGATCTCAGAGCAGCAAAAAGGGGCAAAACAAAAGTTCATTAATTGCCGGGGGGGGGGTATAGCAAGATAATAATAATAATAAACACAGCATTTATTATGCGCCATCTATCTAGTGAATTATTCCGAGGCGCAGAGGGATTGGGAATTACAGATAAAATAATTTGCATATGTATGGGTGTATGAATAAATGAAATTAGCTAACAATATTTAACAAAAATAAGAAGAAAACAGATAAGATTTTAGGTATTTTTTAAATGCTTCAAGTGATTCTGCTGATCGGATCGTCAGTGGAAGAGCATTCCAGAGAGATGGAGCTGATGAGGCGAATGCCTTTTCTCCCAGAGTTAAATTCGTTCTTTGTACATTTAGCTGTTTATTAGTAGAGGATCGGAGATTTCTTACGGGAATGTATTCAGAGATTAGATTTTGAAGGTATAAAGGAGACTGACCATGCAATGTTTTCCATGTGTGGAGTAGGATTTTGAATTCTATTCTTTTAGATACCGGTAACCAGTGAAGATTTTTGAGAATTGGAGTGATATGGGTGAAACGAGATGTTCCACTGAGGACCCGAGCAGCAGAATTTTGAGCACGTTGCAGCTTGGCAAGTTGATACGATGTGATCTTAAACAATAAAGCATTTCCATAATCAATACGAGATATTACATATGAGTGAATCACAGATGCTGCAACTTTAGATGACAGAGATTTCCTTATGCTATGAATATTACGTAATTGTAAGTATACTGATCGGCAAGTAGCTGTGATGTGTGATGACATTGACAGCTCAGAGTCAAAATGAACACCGAGATTCCTACAACTGGACACAGATTGTACTTCAACACACCCAATGCGTATTGACTTAGTACGGACCTTAGCACACAGGCTTTTAGAGGCAAAAATCATAAATTCACTCTTATCATCATTCAGTTTCAGTTTATTCTTTGTCATCCATGCCCTCATATCATCAATACAAGCTTCAAGTTTACGTCTAGAAGAGGCCTCACTTAAAGGATCCGATGGATCGAACGGTGTGTAGAGCTGGGTGTCATCTGCGTACAGATGTATGCTGATGCCGTGTAATCTTGCAATCTTGGCAAGAGGGCTTGCATAAATACTGAAGAATGATGGGCCCAGGACGGATCCTTGCGGCACTCCGTACGGAAGTTCAGCTTCAGATGACACACAATCGCCGATCCTAACAATCTGCGAGCGGTTGCTTAGATACGAAGAAATCCATGCGAGTGCAGATCCAGTCAAGCCTATCGAACAGAACCTTCTGATTAGAATATCTTTGTCGATGGTGTCGAAGGCTGCCGACATGTCGAGAAGGACCAAGAAGACAGCCTGCTTCTGGTCAAGTGCTTGAATGATATCATTGTGAACTTTGACAAGGGCAGATTCAGTGCTATGATGCTTCTTATAAGCTGACTGGAGCGGTTCACAAAGATCATTCTGTTCCATATAATCTTGAAGACGCTGGGCTACAACTCTTTCCAAGACTTTTGAAATAAACTTGAGATTGGACACCGGTCGGTAGTTCTTCAGGTTTTCCGGGTCCAGTCTTGGCTTCTTCAGAATAGGACGAACAACAGCTTCCTTGAACGAATCGGGAAAAATGCCTGTTTCCAGTGACTTATTTATGATAAGTGTAATGCTTGGCAGAACAAGATTTAGATGTTTTTTCAGAATCCACGTAGGAACTGGATCCTGTGAACTAGAAGTGGATGGAGAATTATTAATAATCCTCTTTACTTCCTCCTCAGTAGCCAAATCAAAGGTGTCAAGATGTTCATCTTTCCCAGCAGAATGATCAGTTATTATATTAGTGCCAGCTACCATTTCAGCATCAAGCCCTTCTCGAATGTCCTTAATCTTTGTGGAAAAGTATAGGCAAAACTTTTCCGCAAGTTCTTGGTCATTGCGATGTGTAGGTAGAATAGATTTGACGCGATTGTGAAGCATCTTGTCTATGACTCTGTACACTTCTCTTTGTCCACAGCACTCTGAGATCTGCTTCTCGTAATAAGAGGCCTTTGCATGTTTTACCATGTCCCAGACAACCTGGCGTTGAACTTTGAAGCACTGTCTATCCACTTCAAGTCTGGTCTTTCGCCACTTCCTTTCTAACCTCCTCCTCAGCTTCTTTGCCTCAGTGATTACTTCCGAATACCAAGGATTTGGCGGGTGTGTGGCAACAACACAACGCTTAACGGGAGCATGCTTGTCAAGAATATCTGAAAGAGTTCCGTCGTATTGATCGATCAACTTGTTGATGTCAGTCTCTGGTTCCTGAAAGAGGTCAGATGAGTCGAGGTCTTTAGCGAAGGCATCATGATCTATTGCTTTCAGTTTCCGGTACACTATTTCTTTACGACCTGATATGGGCTTACAGATCTTAAGGTCACAGTGTACAGCTGCATGATCACTAAGGAAGGTAGATACCTCTACTGACTTAACAATGTCCTCATCGCTTCTAGATAAGATGTAGTCCAAGATGTGCCCACTTGTATGTGTAAAGTCACATACATTTTGAAGAAGGTCATGAGATTTCAGCATGTCAGCAAATTTCTTGGTTTCAACATTCGCTTGGTCATCCCAGTGTATATTGAAGTCACCGGCTATCACAAGCTTAGAAGGGGAAGTTGATAAGACAGATAAGTAATCAGCAAAGTCCTGGAGAAACATAGATGTTGTTGTCCTATTCCTTCGACTGTATGGTGGCCTGTAGATCACTATCAACTTAACAGAGACCGAAGAGCCATTCTCAGGCAAGATATCACAGGACATACTTTCAAAACTGGCGAAAGTATGAGTCGATGATGTTACGAGGTTGAGTGAATCTCGATGAATAACAGCAATTCCTCCTCCAGTACGATTCAGACGAGGGGTATGCAAGAACTTATATCCTGGAAGCGTAAGATCAGCTATGACTTTACTGTGTTTTTCTCCATTTGACAACCATGTCTCTGTTAAACATGCAATATCAAAGTCATGTTCAATGAAGTAGTCAGTCAAAAGATCGGCCTTATTACTAACAGACTGTGCGTTGATAAGACAAAGCTTGCAGCTCTTCTTCTGGTCATCTAAGAAGATCGGTATTTTGTGAATTGAGTTAGGTTCCATTGGAAGAGAGTTTCCATTCATCTTTCTTTTGACACCACCTCTGGTCCCTCTCACTGTGGGGTTCTTAGCGTTGATACCAAGGGACTTGACATTGGCCCAAACATCAGAAGAAACGTAGCCATTATGATTAAGATCCAAGAGGGCTGCTCTGCTGTACCGTATTCTTTGCGGGGATCCCAATTCATCATTCCTAACACATCTCAACCCATCTTTATTTATTGGGCCAGGGTTTGCCTCAATATCTCCTGCGACTAGTAATGATACATTAAATGTTGCAGTAGAATTGCTGTAGTAGTATATTCTCTTTCCATTGTACTTGAGTGGGTGTGATGTACTATTAACTCCATTCAATGTTGAGGAGATTGACTTTGGGGGAAAATCCTCAATGAAAGGACCGCACAAGAAGAGAAGGAGCAGTATACTGAGGAATCCCATTGTTGAATTCTGAGAAGAATGAGTAGATAATCAGAGCACTAATTCCACTATTGTAGGTCCAACTTTTCACAACAATGCAACATAGAAGAAAAGAACACAGTGTACATGACTGAGCAGCAAGGCAATATGGCTTCTATCAGCTATTACAGTCCAAGTGAGCAAGATGAAAAATAAGACCAAGGAATAATTGATGTTCTACGAAGAAACCTAGTCCAAACTTTGTCCAGCAGGTTCTAAGATGTATAACTGACAATCCGATAATATACATAACATATACAGAACAATATATTCCTTTCAAAATACTGTTAGAAGAGAGAGCTTCCAGAGCTGCTCCTCCCTCATTGAGCGCTATGGTAAAAAAAAAAAAAAAAAAAAGATCATTGACATATGATTATCGTAGGTATCTCCCGATGATAAATCAGTGGTTCTAACAAGGTAGGTGTCAACAACGGCGGTAAAGCTTGTCCCATTATAGATTAACAAGAATGCCCGTTTGTAATATAGCTAGACTTAATATCTGATCACTCTCTCCTTTTTATTTTTTTTGCGAATTGGAAAAAATATAAGGCAATGAGTAGGCCAATATATTTTTGTTTAAGAGGTTTATTTTTCTCCAGCACTGTTATTTCTTTTTCATTTTATATATATTAATTGATTTATTTATTAAAATTATTTATCTTTTCATTCCTTTATTTTCATTATTTTTATTTCATTAATTTGATTCATTTTTTATTCATTTACTTACTTATTTTTTATTGTATTATTATTTGTTTGTTTGTTGGTTTTTTTTTTTTGGGGGGGGGCTTTGTTTATTTTGGGTTATCAAATAGCGAAAGAGCTTATTAGTGTTGCTTGACCCCTATATTATACCTGTATAAAAGATATCAGTATCAACAAGCAATCATGATATGGCTTCTTTGTACCTCATCATGGCGACCGAAGTACCTCAAACAACAATTCTCAATTTCCATATTAAACAGTTGCATATAATATATGTACAGAAAAATACTCAGTTCTCGCGTGCTTTATTTTATTTTGATTCAAGGTAGACACTGCCACTCAATAGAAATCCGCCATCCTTTTAACGACATAGATCTAGACTTCATATGGGTTCACCGACAACATGTTATTGCAGAGTAAAATCTCGCGAGGTTATTAAAAAATATAGGATTTGTATAGCGCACTTATCCACTTGCTAGGTGCTAAGGCTAAGCTAGTCTACCGATTCTGGTGCGCACAGATTTTTGAAAAATTACTTCCTGCCGGTACCCATTTACCTCACCTGGGTCGAGTGCAGCACAGTGTGGACAAATTTCTTGCTGAAAGAAAACACGCCATGGCTAGGATTCGAGCCCATGACCCTCTGTTTTAAAGTCAGAACCACTATACCACGACGCGCCCGGGGATGCGCCCACGTTATTGAAATTTTGTGCTATACACGTCAGGATTTTTTGTATATTTAGATACGAAAATTTTAATAAACCGCAGCTAAATGCAATGTAACTCAATGTGTCTCCATTTTAAAAAAAAATAAATGATGGGGAGGTGATTTTCATTTTGAGGTCATGCCCAGCAACGTTTCCACGTCCAAGAAGAAGAAATGAATGGGGATAAATGTTATTTTCTGATTATTTGTCAAAATCTATCATAAAATTATTTGCATTTTTAAAATTCATTTTTTTACTCACTTGCTTCGCTCTCTCAAGAGCTCCACCGTTGTGCCAGATCCCGGTGCCCGCTCTTTTTTTTTCTGGGAGTCATTACGCCGCTGTTTATAAGAAGAAGGAAAAAAAGTACAGAAGAATATAGAGGTGTATATAGCTGGTGTAGCAATAAATTAGTGGGGGTGGAATTAAATGGCGATGTGCGATATGCTGGCAGATTCATAAAACTTGTGATATGATTTGAAAATAGATGATTATGGTGATTGGAAGCATTTCCTGTTTCATTTTCTGAAGAATAGTAAACATAAAAAGATAATCATAATCGTATTTTGCATTTATATGCCACCATAAGTGGAAAAAAATTTCAAATAGCTAGTCGACTTGTCTAGAATCCATAATGATATTTTGACAAACTTCAGAATAATTCCAACGGACAAAAATTGAATTTGTTGTGGTTTCAATGTATTAATTTGTAATATTATGTGACTGTGACATAACCCATTGCACGCAAGGAAGTTCAAATTATACTCCAAGCAATATTGTCACATTTTTTTCTCGCTTGTCCATGTGAAAATGAGTGTATTGATCATTATTTTCCTGTCAGAGCGGCAACGGAAATTTTACGGTAATTACAGAAACATATACCCCCTGCCTTTGTAAATAGCCAGTAGGCCTTCACATTTTGCCTACAATCACCTGCAAAAAAAAAACATGCCTAACACACCATGTAAGGGATGCTCTTCAAACGCCGAATTTTGTGTTACTCATTCTTTTGAAAACTCCTATAAAAAAGTGGATGTTTTCTTCTGGCATAATTATACTCTATAGTAACCAATTTGGTAGGCCTATAGTAATCTTTGTCGGACAGTGATATTTCTCCCGCCTTTCATTTTCTGTATCTATCTCTTTTGTTTACAGAATCACGTAATGCTGTTCTTGTGTTGACAGACCACTTTGTCGTAGGTAGTGACCACGGGTTCTGACCCTGTCCCCATGCTGCCATTCACAAGGCAAGATTTTGATCAAACATGATATCCCAAGTGGTGCATTAACCACAATGACCGACGTCTCTGAAATGTTTACATCGAGCCTAGATAGCCTACCCTATGCAGGGGCGGATCCAGCCTTCGCCAGTAAGGGGCGGTTGCAATTCTTTCAGCCATATTCTCCCCGATCGGCCGCTCGAAGATGATTTTTGGTTTCTTTGAAGTGGAAGTCGTAAAAGTGACCATAATGATTGCGATTTTTTGCATGGTCAGCCCCCCCCCCCACTTTGAAAACCATTCCGCGGCCCCTGTTTCCCTCTTCTTTTTATCCTCTTTTTACCTCCTTTTTTATTTTCCTTTTTTAGCTCCGCCAATAGGGGGTGGGCCCCTCGACCCCCCTGGATCACCCTATGCTATGTAAAAAGTACAACCTCATAAAAAATAACCCATCGTCATATCACCGTCATCATCATATCACCGTCACCCTCAGCTTTATCATCTTCATACTATAATATTGCATGAATTCATGTTTCGTATATATGAAATATATGCCCATCCTGCTTTATAAATGTATTAATTAATTCAACTAGCATAAGTTTGGGATTGTCATTTTTTCAAGCAATCTGCTATGATGACAATCCTTCTCCTGCAAATTGTGAATATCATATAGTTAATCATTTTTGTCTGAAATTATTTTTAGTACTCTTCAGAGGCGTCGATCCTGGGGGGGCAGGGGGGCGATCGCCCCACCAATGAAAATATTGGGGGCAAACATATCGTTTTGCCCCCCCCCCCCCAATAATCCCGCATGTGCAAAAATAAAATAAGATTGTAATGTTACACAGAGATCAGCAAGCGAGATTGAGATACAAAACTCGTTCATTATTTAAAATCGTGCTCAAAATGTCAGCTTTTTCAGACTGAAATATAAAAATTTTCAGCTCGCGCTTCGCGCTCGCATCATTTCGGTGGCAAGGACCCATACTTTTCATGATTAAATAGGTAAATAGAATGTCCTTTTTCAGTTCTAAACCTCAAAAGAACTCCCGCTTCGATTTGCAATAATCTATATATCTTGTTCTTTATTAAAAACGTCCATTTAACTCATTTTTTCAGATCCAAATACCAAAATTTTCAGCTCGCGCTTCGCGCTCGCATTATTTTGTTTGTGAGAGTTGTGTCTCTTTCTCACGCACACACACACACATATATATATATATATATATATATATATATATATATATATATATATATATAGGCATATTTATGTGTTAGTGGGGGTGTTTGTTTTGTGTAATCGAGCGCCTATGGAACGTTGATTCACTTTATGATTTACCCCCCCCCCCCATCTGAAAAATGGGTCGACGCCCCTGATACTCTTTATTTATGATTCATGGCAAAAATGCTAACATATTATGTTTATTATGTTATGAAAAATGTAGGCCTATTATACGAATGTTATGGATGCAGAAGAAAACAATAATTCAAGTCAAATCAAATCAAATCAAACCTGTCTCTATTATCAGTCAGCCTCGCTTTGCCACTCGTCAGGATGTGATGATAATGGGCTCTAGTCTCACCATGCAAACAGACCATCACGGAGCTATATTACTACAATGGATGGACTGATGACATGAAAGGATAGCTGCTGTGTTCGGGTTGTATGCTCGTGCTTTCATACCCACATTACAGAATGAGAGTTTTTAACGTACTGCCGAGGCTTTCCCAAGCAACTCGGGATTTTCTGTTTACGACGCGCAGAGTCGTTTATAACTCAACATCCTCATTCACTATAAATTTTACAGAATTTGGTGACAGCATGTCGTCTGATCAAAAGGAACAGAAAACATCACCAGTTCCGACAAATGAAAAGGGTGAATATAAAGGGGCTACGACTGCATTTCGCAACTGGATCACGGCCGATGGAGAATTTCAGCCGGAGAAAAGCCGTTATCATCTGTACGTGTCATTGGCATGCCCGTGGGCTTCCCGAACTCTCGTAACGCGTAAACTAAAGGGGCTGGAGGATACCATTGGAGTTACAGTGGTAGATTGGTTGTTGGGAGAGAAAGGATGGTTCTTCTCGAATGATAAACCGAAGACATCACTTGATACAGTCAACAACTGCAAATATATGAGGGAGATTTACGAGCTTGCAAGCCCGGGTTACACCGGTCGCGTGTCTGTACCCGTACTTTGGGATAAGAAGAACAGAACCATCGTCAACAATGAATCTGCTGAGATCATGCGGATGTTCAACAAGGAGTTCAATGCTTTTTCCGCCACCAAGGAACAAGGAGAATTGGATCTGTGCCCTGCAGATCTTTTGGAAGATATCGATGAGGTTAATTCGTGGATCTATGACTTCATCAACATTGGAGTTTACAAATGTGGCTTCGCAACCAGTCAGGAAGCTTATGATGATGCTGCTCCCAAACTCTTTGCCGCCCTTGACAGAGCCGAAGAAGTGTTGTCTAAATCCCGATATCTTTGTGGAGATAGAATGACAGAAGCCGACATTCGACTCTTCACCACTCTCGTCAGGTTCGATACAGTCTACGCCCATCATTTCAAATGTAACAAGAAGCGGATCGTTGACTACCCGAATCTTTGGGGTTTCACCAGGGATATCCACCAGACGCCAGGAGTAAGTGAGACTGTAGATCAAGAACATATCCAGAAGCACTACCAAGTGAGCCACGTACACATCAATCCGAATCGCATAGTGGCCATTGGGCCCGACCTGGACTTTGATAGCCCACATGGAAGTGGGCCTGCAGACGTAAAATTTTCAAAGTAGATAGTTAGTACTTTAAAGACTTTACTGTTATACCCTTTAGGATTGTAGCCTTATTAATATCTGACATTGTACTTGCTAAAATCTGTTCATAGGCCTATCTATAGTTGTATTCAGTTAAAAAGCAGTCTATAGTTTTCTCAATATAATAGAAACGTTTTCTCAAAATAATGTGTGGATTAGAATATTCAAAGCATTATAAGCGAAACTCTGCGAAAGAATATACATGGAAAGTCTGTTTATCATGACATTGTACAGAAAATAGCTGTCATTTTAGGAATCGATTGGCGTCATATATATTATACATGAATTTTTTTTCATCATATTACTTTGACATTGTAGAATAACGTTCCATCATTAATTCGAAATGTATATACTCCGTTGTGAATTGCCTTGACTGTTCTTCCGTTTTTAAAGGAGAGGTCCTATAATCTTTTTAATACAAACTCGTTTT
The DNA here is from genome assembly GCF_018143015.1 of Lytechinus variegatus. Classification (NCBI taxonomy): domain Eukaryota; kingdom Metazoa; phylum Echinodermata; class Echinoidea; order Temnopleuroida; family Toxopneustidae; genus Lytechinus; species Lytechinus variegatus. Next base: position 9,099,727 of record NC_054740.1, on the reverse strand, counting down.
TTCTGTTTTCGTGGCAATGTTATTTTTAAAAATAACTGAATGGGAAGATCTATTCGAAAGTTAAATGTATTCCGCTATAGACAACTTTGAAGCACGATTATTTTCCCTTTCAACTCACATTACTTTTGTTACCTAATCTAAGATAATAAATTTACTTAGTTTCAACTCTGTAATTATTCATAGTGATATCTCGTAAATGTGACTCTCCAATGTGCAGTGACTCACCATTTCCTACCAGGGGCGGTGATACAAGGAGCGGGGGGCGATCACCCCCTTTGATTTTTTTTATACCTCGAAGTATTGATTAAAAAAAAATCTAGAGGAGAAAAATTGAAGAAAGAAGAAAGGAGAATTTGGAAAAGACTGTCTCGGTCATTACCATGCAATTGAATATAAAAAATCAACCCCATATAGCACGTACCGCCCCTGTATCCAACAAACAGACAAATTTACATTTCCCTTTCTTCCACAAGCAAACAACTGAGAGACCATAGAGACCAGTAGTATTTCATATGTTTTCTTGTCGATATATTCTTACGATAGCATTAAATACATGATTATATACATAATAGCACAGAGTGCCGAACTGCCAATATCGTTTTCATCTCAATTGCGAGAAGGGAGGGTGTTCTTTTCGTGGTTAATATTTTCGCATTTCCATTCTAAACGAAAAACTTCCATTTACAAAATGGCCGACTCCATTATATTCAACCGCCTCGCTAATGCTTTTCAGACAAAAGATTTCTGAACTCTGAAGCACTTTACTCTTCATGGTCGAACTGTACTATTGACTCCAAATATATGCCAGTCAGTAGCGTAGGCAGAGGGTGGTTATAGGGGTTCAAACCCCCCTTATTTTTTTTTTGATATGCAAACCCCCTAAAAATATCTTTTAAGGCCTTTTTTTATTTTCTTTTTTTTTTTATTGCTTTTCATTTTTTTTTTTGGGGGGGGAATAAACGACTTCAAATTTGTCGTTAAGATTTTTTTTTCGGCGGAGTTGGCAACATTTCATTCAGCTTTAACCCCCCCCCCTTAAAAAATTCCTGCGTAAGCTACTGATGCAAGCACATGCGTGAATGTGGCGATATTTAATTGAAGCGATTATGAGAAAAGGGGGTTATGATTATGATCATACAAAAATTATAATACTGGAGGGAAAGAGAGGCGGCAGTGTGAGAAAATGGGTAATTTTTTATAAAAAGTACCGGGGAGATTATCTATCAAATTGCTTTTTATTTGTATTCATAATTTATTTTGTATTCTTCATTTCTTAAAGTATAATCGTGAATTTATTTCAAAATAATGTATATACGTTTACAATTGATTGCAACTTTTTTACAGAATAGATTCGTATTTACTTTTTATTTTGTGAATGATTGATTTTTATATCTTGTGTTGCTCGATCCTATTAAAGGCCAAATCCACTCCGACCAAAACTTGATTTGAATAAACAAAATAAAATCAAACAAGCACAGCACATCTTGTAGATTTCATGATGAAGAAGCTCTTTATCATTAATATTTTTTACAATGGCGAGCAGCAGTCAAATAATGCATAAGACGTGAAATAAAACTGTTCATGTTTTTAAGATTAAATACAAAAATAAATATTGTGTGACACCATCAGCCCCTTTTACCTGTTTGAGTTTTCTTTTCTTGTCATTCATGTTTCAACGTGTTGTGATGGACAACGCGCACTCGGTTAACATACGAGCTAAGTAGTCGGGTGGGATCAACTTATGTCTAGTCACATTTCTGACGTATATTCTAGTCAGAAATAACTCTTTTCTAGTAAAACACGACTAGAAAATAGTAAAATATCACTAGAATAACAGTTGCACCCAGCTGACACGATTAACTCGTCATTTTGACTGATATGTTTTTAAGAGTGTAGCATGTAAAAGTATTCACTTCTCCAGTCTCTAGCAACGCTCTTGCATTTCTAGGATTGAATGACCTGTACGAGAATAAAATAAAGGCCCAAAGTCTTAATTTATTGTATATATGTCTATATTAAAATACATATTTTACGTTGCAAGGAAAAGAAGAGGGAAAGAAACTGTAGTCATTCTGATACGTATTCTTCTACTTGACAGATGGGGGAAAATGTATGTATAACAGAAAAACAGAGCGAGAGAGTGTGGCAGAGGCAAAATGGTTAGCTAAAGAGGGAGTGGGGGTGCTCAAGCACCCCAACATTTTCTTGGGTGCTTGAATTAAAAAGCAAATGTTAATACCATAGGTACCACACCCTGGAGTTCAGTTTTGTGTCAAATGTAAAAATTTGACCCAAGTCACGTTTATTTTGGAGCGAGAACCCCCTTTTGTTGCTTGTCTTATTTTCCCTCCAAAACTGCACCCTCTTCATAAATCTTTCCCAAGCCCCTGGAGATAGCGAGAAAGAGGGGGGGGGGGTGTGAGGGGTGGAGAAAGATGCCCCCACCATGCGCAATGTGTAGGAGGACAAGCTATAGGGAGAGGGTAAAACGAGGCTAAGCGGAGAGAGGGAGGAGCAGAATATTTTCTATTTGTGAGGGCACTGAAAACGTGCCCTTTTTATGCAAGAAAATGCCCTTACGTACATGTATCCACCTCCTCCCTGATGAGGACCCTTTTTGTGTGAGCAAGTACGTGTCCCCTTGCCTTCTTGTAACTGCCCTTTCTCGAACCAGTGCCTCTTTTTACCCAAGAAAAGTGCCCCTCATGAACGTGTACTGGCACCCTTTCACCTGAGGAGGACCCGTTTTAGGTGTAACAAACTGCCCTTTCTCGTATAAGCATGATAAGTGCTTACATTTCCAAAAATGCCGCCTCTTGAAGGTATTCAGTGCCCCTTTCTCCTGAGGAGGACCCTCTTTGTGTGAGCAAGTGTCCTCTTTTCTTCTTGTAAGTGCTCTTAGAAAAGTGCCCCTCATGAACGTGTTCTGTGCTCTGTGCACCTTTCGCCTGAGAAGGACCCGTTTTATTTGTCCCTTTGAAACAAGAAAACAATATTTCCATTATTATGTTTTTTTTAGAATAATCCTGCGTGTGTTTAGTTTCATGAGTCATGTGAGTGGGGTGTATAAGCAGTGGCGTAGAGATTGTGGGCTCTTGCCACCCCCCAAAAAAATCATAACCAAGAAAAAGAAGAGAAAAGGGTGAATTATGATATGTAAAAATATTGGATTTTCGTTAAAAATGTCAAAGTTTCCGCTCGCTCACAGCTTCTTATAAATTATATGTGATACGACATATCTAGCCCCTTCATTTTTTTTTGCTCATTGCGACGCTGTAGATACGACATTTTTCTTTGTTTTAAGGTAGTTCCCTTTTCGAAGGAAAAGGTGCCCTTTTTCCCTGTGCCCCCCCCCCCCACTTTCAACTTAGCGCCCAAATGAGAAATTGCAAAGAGCGGGAGAATAGAATAATAAAGAGAAAGATATTTTTGGGGGGAGGGAAGGAGAAGATGCCAGTGGGTATGGCGGTATAGATATCAATCACAAAATCAATTGTTACATTTTCAAGAAATGCTTAAAGGACAAGTCCACCCCAACAAAAACTTGATTTGAATAAAAAGAAAAAAATTCAACAAGCATAACACTGAAAATCGGATGTAAAATAATAAAGTTATGGCATTTTAAAGTTTCACTTCATTTCACAAAATAGTTATGCACATCTCGGTCGGTATGCAAATGAGGGAACTGATGACATCACTCACTCACTATTTCTTTTATATTTTATTATATGAAATATGAAATATTTTGATTTTCTCGTCATTGTCATGCGAAATGAAGTTTCATTCCTCCCTGAACACGTGGAAATCTATCATTTTAACATTTTGTGCTTCAGGCAAGGAGGTCTAATCGTCAAATTCATAAAAATTGAAATGTTGTATAATTCAAACAATAAAAAACAAAATAAATAGTTGGATGTAACTGGCTCGTTCATATAACTATTTTGTTAAAAATAAGCGAAACTTTGAAATGTCATAACTTTCTTATTTTACATCCGATTTTTATGACATTTTCAGGATTGTGCTTGTCTGATTTTTCTCTATTGATTCAAATTAACATTTTTCTGAGGTGGACTTGACCTTTAAAGAAAGATTGTGCTCTTACAGAAGAAACATTAAGATTTAGTCAAAATTGGACTGGCGGGGGATGCAATTGGAACAGACATACCTGAAACCATTTTTCAGGAAGGATATAGTAACAAAAATGATAAAAATCTTTCTAGGCCATTAATTTTAGTAAAAGTTAATAACACAGCGCAATTTCTTGGTTATTGAATGGCTTTTTCATTTCCTGTTGCTACATGTATTTTCATTGAAACATTTCTAAATAATGTTCCACAATCACACAATCAATGGCATCTCCTTGTCTACTTCTTTTCTAATAAACTTCAAAGGGCTCTGTGTATAGCCTAAATAAAATATCTCCCAATCTTGTGCATCTAGACTTGGCAGCGTCCCTCACTTCTCTTCCCTCTGACCCGATTTGACCCTATTTTATCATGCTTATAGTAAACACTCACTCGATCGATCGCTAAGCTGTCTAGACTCACATAAATATGAAAAATGGTTCAATTTGCTTTTGTATTTTTCAAATGAGAGAATATCATGGCACATTCTTTCATTTTTCTTATCACTTAAAGACTGGACAATATGTGAATAGGCTAAGAACAAAATATTATAGATTTATAAGTTAAACCACCATTTGACATAGTACATCTCCAACCAATTTCAGTTTCATACTGAGGTATTTTATTCTTTATACTAAATTTCATTCTTAACGATAATCATTTCAAATTCCGTATAAAAATAATTATTGAAAGAGATCCGGGCACCGCTGCAAAAAAAATAACTTGGTGGTAACAATGTATTTTAAACCTCCTTGCAATACTATCCAATGGCAACTACCATGGTAATTATGTTCAATATCACAATCAAGGATTCAGTTGATATTATCAAGTACCAATTATACACCAATGTCCCCTAGATGGCTAATCTGTAACAATTAACGTACCGTTAGTAATATGTGTGCACTTGGAGTTTGACGGTACAATGGATGGAATGTACAAATAATATTTTATTTTCACCACCCGATCGCTGATAGAGGTCTACTCGGTTTTACATGCATATCGATTCGTCCTGGGGAGCGTTTCATCAACATTTTCGCCCGACAAGTTGTCAGATCTTACAACTTTCCTTGATAATGATTGGCTGAGAGTCACTGTTACCATAATAACTGTCGGAAAAACAGTACTTGCCGGATAAAACGTCCAATATGTCCTTGCATGAAACGATCCCCTGATATTGTACATTTGTTTCAAAGTTGCAGAGTCATCGGGCATGTGATAACGAATATGATTAAAGGCATTATTTACTTAACCTCTATTTTGGAAGTGCATGGTTTAAAACGACGCAAGAAAGTATACATCTTTTACCTTCGGAAACAAAATAAACAACAAATATTTCGATGCAATGCATTCGATTGAATCAATACAATACAAGACTCACACTAAACAAGATCTTTTCAAATTCCAGATTTTAAACACAAAACTAATGACAATATAGTGCCCCGTTGTATGAATAATGATTATAATAATAATAATAATAATGATAATAAATTTGTAATATCAAGGTGACTTTGACATCCAATAGAAATTTCCATGGTCAAAATACAACGCACAGCATCAAATAAAGATCAAATATTTAAAGCTAGAAGTACACTGCTGATATAGAGTAGGCATTACTCTTTAATTCATAAGTGTGCCAGTCTTAATTTCAGAATGAGACTGTTTGACATTAAAGGCTATCCAAATGGGTACTCCTTGCGATCCTATAAATCATGTTGGTATTACAACTTTATTATTATCTTTATTATGGTATGAAATGTATGTCATGATTATATAGAAACATAACTATGATTTTAAACAAAAATCGAACACCAAGCAAATAAGTCTCTTATTGAATGATCAAATGTCTGTAAGTACTGTCACCATTATTAATTAAATCTGATCATTCCTGCACTTTTGAAGACAATGTCAAGATGATAAAGTACACACATTATGTGAAAACGGGCTCGACCTATTTCTGGAATTGGACATCTCTGCCGTGAAGACTATTGAAGTCAAGATCTGGACCGATGGCCACAATGCGATGTGGGTTGATGCTATTATGGCTCACTTGGTAGTGCTTCTGGATGTGTTCTTGATCTACAGTCTCACTTACACCTGGCGTCTGGAAAATATCCCTGGTGAAACCCCAAAGATTCGGGTAGTCAACGATCCGCTTCTTGTTACACTTGAAATGGTGGGCGTAGACTGTATCGAACCTTATGAGAGTGGTGAAGAGTCGAATGTCGGCTTCTGTCATTTTATCTCCACAAAGGTAACGGGATTTAGACAGCACTTCTTCGGCTCTATCAAGGGCGGCAAAGAGCTTGACGGCAGCTTCATCGTAAGCTTCCTGACTTGTCGCAAACCCGCATCGGTAAACACCGTTGTTGATGTTCTCGTAGATCCAGGAGTTGATTTCATCAATATCTTTCAAAAGATCTGGAGGGCATAGATCCAATTCTTGTTGTTTCTTGGTGGCCGAGAAGGAATTGAAATCATTGTTGAGCATGCGTATGATTTCTGAAGATTCGTTGTTGACGATGGTTTTGTTTTTCTTATCCCACAGGACTGGCACCGACACACGTCCCGAGTAGTCAGGGCTAGCTAGTTCATAAACTTCCCTCAAATATTTACAGTTGTTCACAGTGTCGAGTGACGTCTTTGGCTTATCTTCAGAGAAAAACCACCCATTATCTCCGAGCAACCAGTCCACCACAGTGACTCCAATGACATCCTCCAGTCCCTTCAGTTTGCGGTAGATCAGTGTACGGTGGGCCCACGGGCAGGCGAGGGAAACGTAGAGGTGGTAGCGGCCCGACTCCGGCTGAAATTCCCCGTCGGCTGTTATCCAGTTTCGGAACACCGATGCATGGCGCTTAAATTCACCTTTCTTGGTTACACTGTCTTTCCATGAAGGTTCCACCTTCTGTCTCTTCGCAGAAGACATGTTTTAAATCTTATTCGAAATTGTTTCTTGTTCCGTTACGTTATTAGACTATCGCAGAACGAGTGGATCCAATCGATATACAGTAAAAGAGAGAGCTAAATCACATGTACAGAGAATAAACAAACCCAGACAAACGTACCATATATACCAGGGCAGTGTGAGCAAACAGGTGTATTCAAGCATTAACTGTGAGGAATGATTCAGCAATATTTACCTCCGCTCCCACACCCCTTGAATGATTAATGGAAGGGAGTCGGGGCAGTGCAACGCTAATTGTTCGAGGATTGGAAAGCTTGTTCGAGGGGGTGGGGTGGGGGCTTGACAATATTGAATTTGAATTTGAAACTGAATTTAAGCGCCTCAATAAAAAATGTCCATGACAGCTAAAAGCTAAATGTTACTTGTTACCAACAACAGAGGAATCACATTGAAATGTATGCCATCAATGGGGGGGGGGCATGCCATTGGGGATATTCCCAAATAAGAGATAGGGCTATATACTTATACATCACACAATAACCAATATTGGAAGTTTGTATATTATAGCAGCCTGAGGTTTTAGACTAAGAAACAGAAGCTCAACAAAGTCGCGTGCGACCTCCTGGGTGACCTTGTACGAGGTCAGATTCTGTCTGCGGTCAGTCGGTCTCTATCCCACATAAATATATCTTCGCCATGTCCTCACCAGGTGAACTCTTGCTTGACCATGTGACGTCATTGCCCATTCTTCTCGCTCACTATTATAACCGCACGGATTATATCATTTTTTTTTGGGGGGGGGGGTAGGTGGGGGTATACGTACATTATATTACCATTCCATTTTGGTCGTTCAGAGATACACATGGTAAAGGCTCTTTAATATTTTGAAGCGTGCTTATTGATGGTAATTTTTAATGATCTAGACATAACTTACTGAAGTAAAGTTGGGTATGATGACCAAATAGCATGCTAGCACTAATAAGGCTGAATGGTGCCCCAAAACTGTTGGGTGTATATTATGAGAGACAATAATCATAACTCCAATATTAAGCCTAGTCTGCTCGACTTTCAAAAGTAGCTGTTATTCATCTCAAATAATGTGTAGAAAATGAGTGAGTATACAAATTAGAGTCTTATCATAGGAAGCTGTTGGCCGAGAAAACGGGTTGTGTTCCTTTAAATCCTCGTTAGAAGTAAGATGAGAGAGGGCGTCTAGGGCAGCCATTCTCAATTAATTTTGTTGAAGCGCCAAATTTCTTGTTGAGAATCCAGACTGCTCCACTATCCAAAACGCAAAGAGTTTAATATTGTGGTATGGGGATGCAGGACCACCTGAAGAGCAGAAAGCCTTTTAAATGGCCGAGAGGGGTTCTCAATCAACAGAAGATTTGAAAATACCAACATACTACACAATTTATTTTTAAAAAATGATAAGTAATTTGCTCAAATTAGTGTTAATTGTTATGTTTCTGTATTACATTTTGTTCTTGATGAGGGCCTTGTTTAAAAAGCAAACTGGGTATGTTGATCAGTGGTAGAGCGTCAGCCTCATGAACAGGAGGCCGTGGGTTCGATCCCCAACAGAGTCATACAACAAAAATATATATAGGAATGGAACCTTCTGCCTTCTTGCTTGGCGCTCTGCATTTAAATTGGAGAAGGGTAGTAATAACATACATGGAAATGCAGGGCCCGCTGCAGTTCCCTAACCGAAATGCCTACCCTGAGTAACTAAAACGTAATTATGATTATTATTGTTATTAAAAGCACTGTTCACAAATTTATGTTCACATATTATGTACATAGTCTTTGTACCAATCGTAAATGAATACATTTATAATAGATCCTCCATAATAGGGCTTATCGAATGCTAGATTACACAAAATCAGAGGAAATCAAATAGCATTTAGATTTTAAAAATAGCTGAGTTTTTATTTTTCCTTTGTAATTAAACGATCAAACCTCAATTACAGATTAATACTAGATCAACCTTTTATTTTCTGTTTTTTTTTCTTTTTCTATACCGGCTCCCACGCGCCACTCCGGAAAGCTCGGTGCGCCACCATTTGAGAATCCCAGTTTTAGGGTATCGATTCGGGGCATCACAAACCACAATATAAACCTACAAAATAGTGGAAATAGTACATATAAAGATGGATTGAACAAATTCTGGATGGGTATAATACCACATGCATGATTGAGAGCATATTTTGGTAGAAAATGTTTATCTGTTCAAAAGATGACAGGGGGAATTTATTCGAATATATTATGCATCATTATGTAAATGAAAAGGAGATGTTTCGAGCTGACAAAGGGACGAGACCGTATATTTAACATTCTGGGCCTTTACAACATTAACAATTCTGACCGAAACCGAGTCACATTTTAAATATTTCATTGTTTTGTTAAATCTTTTTATTTAATAAAAAATAGTTCAGAAAAGATGGGAAATAATAATATCCAAATTCTTAAAGGTACGTGTATAACTTAGTGCCATAAGTATTATAGGTCTATAATTTTCTTAAAGCGTGCTATTAATATTATTGTGCAAACCATTCCTCATCTCCCTCATAGGATACTCATGAGTTTTCGACAGTTTATTTATTATTTCATTATAGAGTTTTGGGGTTTTGACTAACCTTATGATAATAATAATAATGATAATAATAACAACAACAATAATAACAAGCCTATAGCGCACCTATCCACTTTGTTAGGTGCTCAAGACGCTCCTATATTATCTACCCTATATTCATGTAATTGTTTTTTGTATACAAATCATCTTATTTGAATATTCATTATTTACTACTTTAATACAAATCTGCAAATAAACCATGCACACCACCTCCAGGACCAGGCAGATCACCACAGGCAAGCTGTAACAGCCCATATACACGAGCGCATAGCATGACGTGTTTTTGACGTTCATAACAAAGGCCGTGTTCATGATCTCTCCACGTTCAGTGAACACATTAGTTTAGTACAAATGCAATTAGCGTGTGATATACCGCAGAACTATACAACGTTGAGGAAGCTAGTATATATAATAGTAAGAAGGATATTTTGTGGACAGTATGTTATGATCTCATTTTAAGGCAAGGTAAGCTCACTTCTGTGCACCTTCCATGCAAGAATATGTATTATGACTTTGGCCTATTATCGTGATGATGTAATGTTATTCGATTTTGTAATACTGGTATACCAATTCCGTTACAGGGGGATTCAATACAGGTGGGCGTGTTTCAAAATTGTCGTAATCATGTCGGACGGAATTCGATAGAAAAACTGCTGTCATTTTTTGTTCCAGAGATAGAGGCCTACTATTATTTTGCCTGTATATAGATATCATACTTGGGTACCAAGATATTATGATAACTTTCCAATCGTCTTCTCTAAATTTGTCTAGGGCAGCAAAAATTGACCATGTCGGACGGAATCTATATGGTCCCCTGACTTTGTTGTTTGAAGTTGTATTCCACTGGCGTAAATCCGTGTTGATGGGTGGGGGGATGACTGAAATATTTTGGCATTTTTTCGCAATCATGTTTTAGATATGCAAGGAATTGTCATCGATATGTCCACACTGGCGTTCCGTGGGTCACGGCATTGTGGGGGCATGAGCAATTTTTTGAATCACTGAGTGAGCGCGCGAAGCGCGAGCTGAATTTTTTTATATTCACACCTAAAAAGGGACATTATGATCAAATTTATGTCATCATGATAGGTACCTGTCTTGTTAAACAATGCGAGCGCGAAGCGCGAGCTGAAATTTTCGTATATTTTGAACCCAAACAGCGAGATTTTAAGGAATATATTTTAGGAATCCATTAAGAGTATGCATATCTCACCATAGTCATCTAATACGAGTGCCAAGCGCTTGCTGATTTTATTAGAATTACATCTGAACACATGAAACACTTTTTGTAGTCTTTGCAATCATGATTATCATACGCATCTCACCAATCAAATATTGCGAGCGCGAAGCGCGAGCTGAAATTTAGGTAATTCAGACCTGAAGTGGGGGCATTCTAAGGTTTCTTTGTAGGAATTAACTAGGACCATATAGGTATTTCATTAACCAAATGATGCGAGCGGGAAGCGCGAGCTGAAAATTTTTGATATTTAGATCAGAAGGGACATTTTAAGGACTGATTTTTAGGAATTCATGAAGAGCAGACATATCTCACCAATCCACTTATGCGAACGTATTCACGGACAGGAAATGTTTATATACGAAGACCTTAACATGGGTCAATCACTTTTTGAGTCATGTAAAAGAAGCATATGTCACTTATGATAACTCAAGTGCTAGGAAATATATTTGGTTTATATTGACTTAAAAACGTGATGTTTTAGTACAACAGGATTATATATCTTGTTAAACAGACAATGCGACCACCCGGAAAAATGGAGACGTAGGCCCTGGGCAAATTATATGTTTCATAAAGTTATGATAAAAATGTTTCTTTTGTAATGTAACATAAATAATTATAACATAACATTATAGTGAATAATGTTTTCTTCTTTCCCACTACGTTTCTCTTCCTTTCTTCCTTTCCCCGTTTTTTTTTTTTTTTTTTTTTTTTGGGGGGGGGGTTAGCCGATGGGGGGGGCATGTGCCCCCCGGTAGTTACGCCACTGTATGTCCATATGGCAATACCCCTCCGATATTGTTATCTTTTTACCCATGAGGGTTTGATGGTTTTATTAGAGATTACTTCAAAATGTTTTGAAATTTTTTCATATATTCTTGGGATTGGGTCTGATCTATCCAATGAAAGTAAAAAATTTGACAGAATGTTACACTTGAATGAGCACTGTCCATTTTTGTAAAGCTCGCAGAAATCTGTTTGCGCAGAAATGCTCGTTTTCACGCTGTGTTAAGGGGAAAAGGCGAAATCAAACTTACCCTGCGAAACATTTCTCATACATTTTCCTTGCACTTTGAGTCAATTGAAGTAAAACGGATACATGCAAGCATTTTGTAACAATAATTTTGCCACCAAAATTAAAATTTTAACACTTAGTAAGCACAACCTTTGCCCTTTTTTATGCCAGCTTGATCTGAGGACATAACTAAATCTAAAGAAAAGCTGATATCAGACATCTCCAACATTTTTTCTTTTTTAATATTGAAATGAATTACTCTTGTTCATTTGAAAATAATGATACATATTTTAAATGATGTAAGTGTACAGGATTTTGATTTTTTTTCAATCATAAGTACAATGTAATTAGAAACCAATCTCATTTTTGCTATTGCCACTCAATAGATACAAAATGCAATCTTGTATACGTATAATTTATGAAATTCATATAAATACAAAAATCTGTGGTAACAATTTCAAAATAGATTCAATAATAAATGATAAATCCGATAAAATGACCACCCAAAAGTACATATATCTTTGCATTAAAAAAGAAATTGTGCGAGCAGGGGACAGAAAAATGAAGCATAATAGGGGAAAGTGGGGGAAAACGGACCCACCCCGTTATATCTGTGAAATGACAGCATAACTAAGTTAACGGACCTAGTTCATGAATCTTGGCTATAAGGTTAAACAATAGACAGAACATCGTGCCCGAGTTTCAGGTCACATGACCAAGATCAAATGTAGTTTAGGGCAATGAACTAAGACCATGTTGGGGGAATCAATATCGAAATCTTAACCTAAGGTTATAAGTTTTGAAATGCCATCACAACTTAGAAAGTATATGAACCTAGTTCATGAAACTTACACATAAAGGTAATGAAGTATTACTGAATATCCTGCTTGAGTTTCAGGTCACATGACAAAGGTCATTTAAGGTCAATGAACTTTGGCCATGTTGTAGGTAATTGTTAAATTGCCATCACCTTTGAAATAAAGAAATGATTATAATCATATTTAATGAAATATGGACATTGGAGAATCCAGTATCATTGCTCATCTTGCACAAGTCGTAGGTCATTAGATCAAGGTCAAATATTATTTAGGGTCAATGAACATAGTATTTTTGATATTATATGAATGTTGTTTTTGTGAATAATTATTTCTTACTCATATTAAAAGTCAGCTCTGCTGCTATATTCAATCGAGTAATGCAGGTGAGACCGCCAGAGGCGCTCCATCACTTGTTATTTACTTCATCAATTGCGAAACTTCAATAGTGTTTGTTAATAATGCAGACTTTCTACGAATACATCCAATCTGTATTGATGTATGATCCCCTCCCCCATATTCGACAATTGTGGATTTGCCCAAAAATATCATTCCGTACGTATTCGACTTTTAAAAGATAAAAATGAAATGATTGATAATACTTAACATTAACTTGATAATAATAATTTTTTATGGTGTGTCGAATTTCCAGTTATGTATTTCATAGTGTTATCATAAAGGCCAAATTACGTAGGCCTATTCCTTTTTTTAAATAAAAATGTATAACAATAATAATGAATATTTGTATTTCATTGTCTTTACTTCAACTTTCAGGGGAGCAATGGATGTCGATGAGATCGTCTCTAGTTTCGAATACAATGATATTTCATTTGTAAGGTTTGAGCAAACGGACCTGTATGGCGTCGCTAGGTCCAAGACGATTCCTGCCCAACACTTCAAGAATAAAGCTGTGAATGGACTCAACTTCTACCTTGGTCACCTCGGCTATGATCCTAAAGCTGGATTTGTAGAGGACAGTGCCTATACTGCAGCGGCAGGGCAATGTGATGCCGTCTGTTTCCCAGACCTTGAAACTTACCAAAAACTGCCATGGAGCAAGAGAACTGCTCGGATTCTGATCGAGCCAACGTACAAGGGAAAGTTGGTTGAAGCCCATCCGAGGGTGGTGGCAAGGAGGCAACTGGAGAAGCTGAAGGAGATGGGATATTCGCTTCTCTCAGCTCACGAGCACGAGTTCTATCTGGTGGAGAAGGAATCTCAGAAACCCATCGATGATGTTGTCAACATCCGGTCTACGATTCGGCTGGCTGCTTGTGAAGATATAGTATACACCTTTTTGGATGGATTGATGGGTGCTGGTGTTGATATGGAATGTGCAGAGACCGAGTACGGCCCTGGGCAAATTGAGATCTCGTACAGACCAGCGTTTGGGATTCGAGCAGCGGACAACGCTCATACTTACAAGACAGGAATTAAGGAGATGGCTCTCAAGAATGGCTACATGGCAACCTTCATGTCCAAACCATTCCCTAGCAGGAGCGGATCAGCTTGTCATTTCTGTCATTCCCTGTGGGACATCCCAGGTGAGACACCTCTACTCTACGATGCCGACCGTCCTACAGGGCTTACACCCGTTGGTGAACATTGGATTGCTGGTCTCCTCGAGCACACTCCTGCAATCTCTTTGCTTATGGCACCAACTATCAACTGCCTGAAGCGATATCTTCCAAACTCCTTTGCACCATCCAATGCAACGTGGGGCATAGACAATCGCACGTGCGCTATACGAGTAAAACTGAATGGTAAAGAAGGTACCTATATCGAGAATCGATTAGGGGCCAGTGGTTGCAATCCTTATATCGCCTTAGCTGCTACCGTTGCTGCAGGAATGGATGGTATCAACAGGAAGCTTCCATTGCTACCCTGTGTGAAAGAAACCGGAAATGCCTACAACCTTGAGGACATCCCACCTGATACTGCGAACGTTCCAACCGATATGGAAGAAGCCATGAGAACTCTCCAAGCAGACGATGTCATTACTTCGGCTCTTGGGAAAGAGTTCATAGAATGCTTCCTTGCTGCAAAGAGACATGAAATTCTTCTACAAGAAAAGAATGAAGAAAATTGGGAACAAGATCTCTTTTTTGAATATATGTAGAGCTGAGATTAGATCACAAAAACTGTACGCACAATAATTAATGTTATACGTGGTATCTCAGACTTGTACACTGCATCATTGCTTGATTGAGATCTGATATTGACGATTAGGTCTATGAGTGTGGACTCTCTGAGATATTTATCTTTCAATAAATGTACCAATATGATGACATTTATAAGACAGGTACATTTACCTCGCTACAATACTAAGGATTTATTTTGTGGAAATACTTATTACTAAGCTATGCATCGTAATGTTTATCATAGGGTCTTTTTCTTGTGAATAATTAGCATCGATATTCCTTCCCACATCTTGCCCCCCCCCCTTCTCTCTCTCACCATCTCACCTCCCCTCTCTTTCTTTCCATGCCTGTCTTTGCCAGCTCTTTCTTTTTCTTACGACTCAGTCTCTTCTCTGTCTGTTTATCCATCAGCCATTTTACAATCTTCCCATTTCATTTCCATCTGTCCATTCTCTATTATGTAACTTTTATGTAAGAAAGGACCGTAGTATGAATTTTGTCTAGGTCAAGTAATATTATAATGAACTGATGATCGAAGGCCCAATTATACGTTGTTGTTTATTATCTTGAAATGATACAGTAAGCTATGGCCCTATGAAGCAGGGGTGCTGAATCACCCTAAGATTTTCCTCATAGGCAGAACGCCCTAGAATTCTGGTTGGTGTGTCAAATTGGAGAAATGTATGAACAATGACCAACAATTTGTGTCGACCCCCCCCCCCCTTTATTTTTTGCTTATAAAGGAAACCAAAACCCAAGAAGAGAAACAATCTTATTGGGAAAATGAGAGGAACAATTAAAAAAAAGTTTCCTCAAAATCGGATATGAATTTTTGATAGGATGTATTGTGAACGCAAAAATAAAAATAAAACAAACAACAAATAAGCAAGTTATGGTCGTTTGAAAAGTCTCGTCGTAATTTCTTTAGGGATCCTCAAATTGGCAAACGTGCTTCAAAATTCTTGATTTTGTGGACAACTCTCCATTTGTTTTGTACACAAATTTTCAGATTTCCTCATTATCTTTCAAGTTGCATCTTGCCTCCTGAGCACAATATATGTCATTAGAAAACATAATTTACATCACATATGTCAAGGTCAGGAGAAGATCATGTGAAATATGTAAAATAAAGGGGAAAATCTGAAAATTTGTGTACAAATCAAATGGAGAGTTGTCCGCAAAATTAGCCATTTTGAAGCACGTTTGCCAATTTGAGGATCCCCATAGAAAATACAATACTTTATAAACGTCCATAACTTGCTTATTTCATAACCGATTCTGATAAAACTTTTTTTTATTTTCATATTGTTCCTCTCATTTTACTCTTTCCAATAAGATTGCTTCTCTTCTTGGGTTTTGGCTTCCTTTAAATTGACTTCAGCACCCCCTCGTTTCAAGGCCCCTGAGGTAAGCCATATACCGTAAAATATTCCATTCTAACTCAGTTGTTATATCAAAGGCAAACAGGGTTGTGGGAAGTGTGTGTATATTATTATTATTATTATTATTTTCATGGTGAATAAAGAAGGGGTTGTGGTAGGTTCAACTTATTCAATAATGAACTCAGATATGGATACAAGTTACACTTCCGGTCTTCAAGTCGATAAATTTCTCAGAACCACTGTTTCATCATCTTGGACCAGAACGAAAATGGAAAAAATATGTTTGCAAAATGTTCATAGTTTAAGAAAAAAAGAAAAATGTTTTTCTTCATCTACTTATAATAGAATAATGCATTCCTTGTATAAAGACTAATAATACAAGCTTATAATTAATTTTGAGATATCATAATAGTGCTAAAACCTGAGTAATTATGTTGCATGAATTATTATGATTATAGAGCGGTGAAAAGCATTGTTAGTGGCTGACTTGTTAGTGACTTAATTGGACTAACAACACTAAGGTAAGCGATGAATTCCAATTACCGGAGTTAGAAATGAATATTCATTATGAATGACGTATTCTGTTGAATCCCGGGGGTGTTGAATTTCGGGAATTGAAGAGTCATAGCAGTGTCATAGCGCGCGTAATTTGATAGCGTTGTAGAGACGTACAAACTATTATGTGGTGCCAAAGAGAACTCGTTTGGGGAAGGGTGTAGAGAACTTATGTTGGTTACCAGACTTATTTTAATTTGTCTTCTCGATCTCGGTAGGTAGGTAAAATATTTTAATCTGGGTATACCCTTGAGCTGAGGGTCAAGTTTGAGAGATAGGCCTAAATAGCAGCTAGACTTAGCTGGCTAGCCAGACCTACTTAGTAGGCTACTGAGCCAGAACTAATTGGTATCAGAGCCTGAGCTGAGGTAGCTACCTAGACGGTATTTTAGTGAGCTACCTCAGCTCAGGCTCGGCTAAGGCTAAGACTAGTTCTGGCTCAGTAGCCTACTAAGTAGGTCTAGCTAGCCAGCTAAGTCTAGCTGCTATTTAGGCCTATCTCTCAAACTTGACCCTCAGCTCAAGGGTATACCCAGATTAAAATATTTTACCTACCTACCGAGATCGAGAAGACAAATTAAAATAAGTCTGGTAACCAACATAAGTTCTCTACACCGTTCTCCAAACGAGTTCTCTTTGGCACCACATAATAGTTTGTACGTCTCTACAACGCTATCAAATTACGCGCGCTATGACACTGCTATGACTCTTCAATTCCCGAAATTCAACACCCCCGGGATTCAACAGAATACGTCATTCATAATGAATATTCATTTCTAACTCCGGTAATTGGAATTCATCGCTTACCCAACAGGTAAACTAACAGCGTGTCTATGCGGCCGGTACAGGTCATTTCGTCTTGAAGCTAATGACGGCATGAATTAGTGATGTATCAAATCGAATAAATCCTAGTTAAAATAAGTTTAATATCTAGTATGTGGGCCAATCAGAAAGATTATATATATATATATATATATATATATATATATTGCATTTTCAGTTTAACCCATTTGCTTTTTAAAACGTTATAATGCCCATTTACGGTTACAAAATTGGCGGAAATGCCCTCAAATATTTCGTTTTAAGATGTAAAATGCTTAATGATTATATTAAATCCATCACTCACTCACTAATGGAGTAACAGAACATGATGATATTCGACTGAGCTGTATATACAGTGCCATAGTACAATTTATTCATGCTTATCCAAAAACTATTAAAATGTTTTCAACATTCAAAATAAGCTTTCATGGTGTCAGACGACTTTTGTGCGAATCACCAAAGCACTAAACTCGATACTTCAAAACTCAAACTTTCTTATCACTATCTAGTAAAGGCTGGTATTTTCCGGTTACATGGGGGGGGGGCTTTTACTGAGATAGCAATTTATTTCCCATCGGTGGCAGATAGGCCTACAATCAGAAAAGGTAACTCCTTAAATCAGGGACAGCCTTTTTATGTGATAGAATCCAAATTTTGACACAACCTATTCTATCATCTTGTGCCTCAATTTCTTTGATCTGATAACCATTAGCGTACCTACGGGGGGAGGAGGGTGCTGAAGAGTGCAAGGGATCCATGCAAGGGACATATCCCTGCCCCCCCCCCCCTGACAAGTCACAACTGATCCCTGACGAACTTGAAGACCTTTTTTTCTTCTTTTTTTTGCTCGTCAATTTTTTTTTCTGGTACGAAATCTTTTATTTGTGGTTGAAGACCTTTATTTTTTTTTGCTTGTCAAATTATTTGGCGGACGAATTTGCCCCCCCCCTTTGGAAAATCCTAGGTACGCCACTGCTGATAACCCTTTATCAAAATTGTATAGTGATCTAGTTAGCTTTTTAAAATCTTTCATTCTACGACAATGGATATCCCTAGTACGGAGGATTTCCTTGAAAGCATTTTTCGGTCTCTTAAGCAAACAGAATGACCTATAGACCGATGTCACGGTCCACGATCTTAAATCGCGAATCGCCATAACTATTCCAAAACAAAAAATTTCTGGAACTGTTTGCAATACAGGGGCGGATCCAGCTTTCGTCAATCGAGGGGGGCCGAAGGGCGGGAAAAATTTTCAGCCACATTTTCCCTGATCGGCTGCCCCTGAAATCTTTTTTAATTATTATTATGAGGTATCCTAACTAAAGACTGTCTTCAGACAAGTATGTGTCCAGACAATTATGTGTCCGGACAATCGAATTCAAACAGCATTTTGGAAAAGTTAACAAGCAAAGTTTATCAATATCCCGGGGGGCACTTCCATTGACGAGTGGATACCTGGTGCGACCAAAAACGCGGGACCTCCTTTTCAAGATTGGGAACGTCACGTACGTTATGTATATAAGGATGTCAAAAGCACCAAAATACTGAAAAAGGGGTAGGAAAACTCCGTATTTACGGTCAAATTTGCGAGGGTATAAACACGACTAAAATGCATTATATAACATGTATAAGGATTAAATTTTTGCCCCAACTATGCCAACGCTAAATGTTAAGAGTCCAATTTGAGCGAGGTGGGGCGGTACCAAACCCATGCAGTGTTAGTAAAATAAAATAAAAAAAACAACAACCGAGGTCCGTGATCACATCCTTGACATAACAATTAAGATATCGTTGTACTTGTTTAGGGGGTCAATTCAGGGAATACTTGTCAAGGGTACCGTTTTGTTTCCAATACTTGTTAGGGTAATGTTTCGCATGTCAATACTTGTTTAGGGGTGCATTTTCAGAATATGGAAAATACTTGTTTAGGGTGCTTTTCGAAACCGCATGGTCGCGTCTGGTATCCACTCGTCAATGGATGTGCCCCTCCCCCCTTTGGGATCAATGTTTGGTACAAAGTGTTATAGGAAATAGGCCTATTTAAAGAACAAAATTGAAGATTACATATTAAATTCACATTATTTTGTGTAATCTTAAGACAAAAAGAAGGCTCCAAAACTGTAAAGTGTCTGGACACCCCCCCCCCCCATATTACCACCGGCGTAAATCCAAGCGGTGAGCCTATTGTTCAGGGGGGGGGTGGTGATCTATTGAATGATGATCCACTCGAATGGTCTGACTTCACGGGGTGTTTTTTCTTACGAATGTGATACGGTTTCTCACAAGGGTATATTGCGCATGCGAGAAAACAAAAGAGGTGCACAACCTCGATGCGCTCCAGTTAACTCGTAGTCGCTGCTGTTCGGTCTGAGGGTCGGATGAAGCTCTGCATTGGTGAGCGCCATTAATGTACAGCGAAATCATAAGACGTCGAGCAAGAAGTTTATTGGCTATTTTGTTGACACTCGTTTTCAGTATCATCTCATTTTAATGCTGGGTAAGTTCACCATATACTGTATATCTTCCACTCTAGAATCATTGTATCTGGCATATGGGCATGATCATGATGCATGCATTATGATTTAACTCTTCAATTATTATATTTTAAAAGGAAACTCACAATGAAATCTCTTTAAATCTTCGTGTGTTGTTTATGGAATCTTTTGTGAAATCTGAGTACAAGAATAGTTTGCTCTCAACAGTGAAGCTAAAAAATGAAGCTTTAGATACCAAGATGATATCTCAGTGAATAGACAAAATGAGGCCGGAAGCGCGAATCCATTTTTTAATACTAAGATCTTAAGAATGAATATTTTAAGTACTTTTTGTAATCATTAACATGATACATAATAACAATTAATGTGAGCGCGAAGCGCGATGTGAAAAATTACTAATATTTAGACCTGCAATCGGGACATTTTAGGGAGAAGTTATCCATCGATATATGCGTATCTAACTAAGCAGTTGATGCATGCAGGAGGAGTGAGCTGTTTTTTTTTTTTTGAAAAGCTAGGAAAAACTATTTGTAAGAATTCACGAAAAGGACACGGATCTCCTCGGCGTACGTAATGCGAGCGAGCGAGCTGATGTTGGTTTTATATATATATATATATATATATATATACAGTATATATATAAGTTTACACTTTCAAAAAGCCCTGGGAATAAAAAAATATATACAACATATGGGTAATTTCATCACATATAATCTTGGGTTTGGGTCTCATCTATCCAATAAATGTAAAAGTTTTGACAGAGTTTTACACTTGAGTGAGCACTGTCCATTTTTGTAAAGCTCGCAGAAATCTGTTTGCACAGAAATACTCGTTTTTCACGCTGTGTCAAGGGGAAAGGGCAAAATCAAACTTACCCTGCGAAACATTTCTCATACATTTCCCTTGCACTTTTATTCATTCGAAATAAAACGGATACATTCAAGCATTTTGTAAAAATGTTGCCACCAAAATTGAAATTTCAACACTTAGTAAGCACAACTTTTACCCTTTTTGTGCCAGCTGGATCTGATGACATGACTAAATCTGAACAAAAGTTCACATCAGATATCTCCAACATTTTTTTACTAAGTTTTTATCATTTAAAGTGGGTTTACATTTAATCTTTCATTTAATACTTGTTTCTCAACACCTTTTCCAAGCTTGTAAGCTGTGTCATGTAAATCACAGCACAGTGAAAAACAAATATCGTCAAGATGGCCTCGGTGTGTGGGGGGATGGGGTGGGACGCACTGCACTCTTCGAAGTGTTTTGAGCAAAGAAACAAGTTTAAAAGGTAAAAGATATCTTCAACTCAATTTTACTTGCTAAATTCCACGTGTTCTCAATGATTAAGGTCTACTTTTATTCGCATAATTATTTCAAAGTTCTGCGCAAATCATTTTCCACTAACTTTTCAAAAGTAACTGGTGCGGAAATATTCTTCGACAGTTATATCGTCAATTGCTTAAATGGATCTCTGCCAATGATAGAATGTGGAAAAATCTTCAGGATATTACAAATGTATAATTTTACAGGATTTTTTCTAGTGTATTTTTTTATACGCAATGTATATATATATATATATAACCCCTCAAAAAAAGTTTGGAAATCTGTGATTGGCCATTAATTTCTCCCAACTCCCAACTTTACACAATGCATATTTTACATCATTTAAAAGATCATTTAATTATCTTTGAAATGATACCATGTTTGTTATGATCATGCCATAACGAAAATAGCAGGATTCAAAAGTGTTGGATGAGGTCTGAATTAAAAAGCTGCAAAACGAGCAGAAATAGTCATGAAGGGTCAATACAGAACATTGTTCTTTTGTCTGTGTCAGTAGAGATGAAAATACATTCACACCAAGCCCCTGCTTCTTAGTGATGGTTCTGTGAGATAACATGGTTCGAGTCGTGGTTCGAAATACCCATGAATGTCTGTTTGTTGTCTTTGCTTGTGCAGAGATGGATCAAAGTCAAAAGAAACCCCTTGCCCCCAGCTAGACACAGTACTCTACATGTATTTGTTTTGTTTTTCCTAATAAGTGCAAACCAAATGCCAAATTTATAAATTTGTCAAAAAGAAACAAGTTAGTTTGACACCACGTCTGAGGAAAAGATGTTATAGGAAAGAAGCGGTAAAGGCCTGGAGCGGTAGGGAAAGAGGGTCGAATTTCGCTTTCAAAATGGGGGGGGGGGAATCGAAAACAAAAATCGAAAACATAAAAAAAACAATCGAAATCGAAAATGGTGAACGGTAGCGAGCGGTGATGATTTTTTTCTCTCCGCTCCACGACCGCTCCAACAAGGCATCATGGGTCACACCGCCCGCAGATCAGAGATTCGAACTCACAAACCTACGACCATGAGTCCAATGCTCTAACCACTTGATCACATGACCCCCCCCCAAAAAAAAAAATCTTTATCTATTTCCATGATTAGTTTTATACATGGAAAACATTTGGTAGTGTTCAAAACCGCGATGCAGAATACATTAAAGAACACCGTAATCGCATTAAAAATGCCCATCAAATGACAAAGTACAGCTGGGAGATCTTTGCCGAAATTTGGTGAACCGGAACAACAGTTTCCTCCTAAGTTTTGGAGCTAACGAAAAATTACAATGTGTCGTTACTCGGTCCAGGATGAAACTGCTGTTTTGATCCACCAATATTCGACAAAGATTTCTTGGTTACTGTATGAAGGCCACTTGACAATCAAATTACTATGTTCTTTAAAGCGATCTGCGTCGCGCGGTTGCGAAAAATCCGTACTGCATGTTAAGGTTTAGAAAGTGATCTTAATGGGATAAACGATTCATACTTTACTTGAACGTTATAAAATATATTTTTTAACCTTCAAACCCTCTTAGATTTTGCATGATCTCTTTGCCGTTTTTGAAAAAAAAGTTAGTTTAATTAGTTATGTTTTTTATTATAGACAAAATGTGTGAAATTCTAATTGCTCGTGATAGGCCTACAGTAACTACATAACATCTTCAACATGCACACCTCTTCGACTTATACTTCTTTATTACTCATAACTGCGATTCTATATCTAAGAATTATTATTATCAATGAAACTGCGATGTTGACCCTTCCTACAATATAAAGCTATGTGTTAAGGGTCGACAGTTTTATTCATAATAATATTTATGGTGTGTAGAATTTCCAGTTATGTATTTCATAGTGTTATCATAAAGGCCAAATTGCGTAGGCCTATTCGTTTTTTTTATATAAATGTATAACAATAATCATGAATTTTTGTCTTTCATTGTCTTTACTTCAACTTTCAGGGGAGCAATGGATGTCGATGAGATCGAGTGTAGTTTCGTATACAATGGTATTTCCTTTGTAAGGTTTGAGCAAACGGACCTTTACGGCGTCGCTAGGTCCAAGACGATTCCTGCCCAACACTTCAAGCGGAAAGCTGTGAATGGACTCAACTTCTCCCTTGGTCACCTCGGCTATGATCCTAAAGCTGGATGTGTAGAGGACAGTGCCTATACTGCACCGGCAGGGCATCAATATGATGCTGTCTGTTTCCCAGACCTTGAAACCTACCGAAAGATATCATGGAGCGAGGGGACCGCACGGATTTTGATCGAGCCAATGTACAAGGGAAAGTTGGTTGAAGCCCATCCGAGGGTGGTGGCAAGGAGACAACTGGAGAACCTGAAGGAGATGGGATTTTCGCTTCTCTCTGCTCACGAGCACGAGTTCTATTTGGTGGAGAAGGAATCTCGGAAACCCATTGATGACGTCGTCAACTCCCGGTCTACGATTCGGCTGGCTGCTTGTGAAGGTATAGTGTACACCTTTTTGGATGGATTGATGGGTGCTGAGGTTGATATGGAATGTGCAGAAACCGAGTATGGCCCTGGGCAAATTGCGATGTCCTACAAGCCAGCATTTGGGATCCGAGCAGCGGACAACGCTCATACTTTCAAGACAGGAATTAAGGAGATGGCTCTCAAGAATGGCTACATGGCAACATTCATGTCCAAGCCATTCCCCAACCGGAGCGGATCAGCTTGTCATTTCTGTCATTCCCTGTGGGACATCCCAGGTGAGACACCTCTACTCTACGATGCCGACCGTTCTACAGGGCTTACACCCGTTGGTGAACATTGGATTGCTGGTCTCCTCGAGCACACTCCTGCAATCTCTTTGCTTATGGCACCAACTATCAACTGCCTGAAGCGATATCTTCCAAACTCCTTTGCACCATCCAATGCAACGTGGGGCATAGACAATCGCACGTGCGCTATACGAGTAAAACTGAATGGTAAAGAAGGTACCTATATCGAGAATCGATTAGGGGCCAGTGGTTGCAATCCTTATATCACCTTAGCTGCTACCGTTGCTGCAGGAATGGATGGTATCAACAGGAAGCTTCCATTACCACCCTGTGTGAAGGAAACCGGAAACGCCTACAAACTTGAGGACATCCCACCTGGTACTGCGAACGTTCCAACCGATATGGAAGAAGCAATGAGAACCCTCCAAGCAGACGATGTCATTACTTCGGCTCTTGGGAAAGAGTTCATAGAATGCTTCCTTGCTGCAAAGAGACATGAAATTCTTCTTCAAGAAAAGAATGAAGAAAATTGGGAACAAGATCTCTTCTTTGAATACATGTAGAGCTAAGATGAGACCATAAAAAATGTAGGCACAATATAATATTAATAATTATCATTCCTTAATTGGGATCTGATAAATGGTGATTAGGTCTATTAGTGTAGACTCTCTGGGCGATAAATGTATATAGAATGTTGTTTTATCTTTAAAAAAATATATCGATGTGCATGTAATTGACATTTATAAGCCAGGGACCTTAACCTTGCTATCTATACTCAGAATTCATCTTATGAAAATACTTGTTTCCCACCTATATGCATCGTAATTTCTACTACAGGGTCATTTCCATTTGATAATTAGTATGTACTATTAAATTGTTTTAGACCCTATTTACCTCGTACCCCCCTCCTCTCTCTCTCTCTTTTGTTATGTGTGCCTTTCTGATCTCTTTTACCCTCCACTCTCTCTCTCTCAGCCTCTCTTCTGTAAACTCCAGTCACATATTTTTCCGATCTTCCCCTTTTTATTTACAGTCTTTCTATTCTCTTTCTCCCTTCATGTTTCTATGTAACTTCAGTAAGAAAGAAAATGACCTTAGCACAAATTTTGTATAGATTCCAATGCCCTTTATTATTAATTGAGGATCAACTCCTAGATATAGTTGTTTATTAATATTTTCAAAATGATATAGGTCAGCGATATACAGTATAGTATCCAATTCTTACTCGTTTTTTATACCCATAAGAAAATGGGTTTTCGAAAGTGTGTGCATATTATCTTCATGGTAAATTATTAAGAAGAGGTGGTAGGTTATGAGCACTGATTCAATACAGAACACAGACAAGGTAACCAGTTACACTTTCGTCTTTTGTCTTGTCAATTTGATAAGTGTTTAAGAATTGGATCTTGATATAGATCTAAGGCCTATATAAGGGTACCGGTAATTTGAAGGTGCTGATTCATTCGTGGCAACGTATGGAAGCTTAAATAATCGTCTCGTCATGTCTACATCTCTTTGGGAAAAGGATAAGATGACGAGATCTCGGAACTCGATATGTCTACATCCCTTGGGAGAGATGATCAGATGGCAAGATCTTAGATCTCGTCATGACTACATCTTTTAGAAGAGATGATCAAATGGCAAGATCTTGGATCTCGTCATGTCTACATCTTGTAGAATAGATAACCAGATGGCAATAATTATATTGGATCCAAGATCTTGCAATCTGATCATCTCTCCTACAAGATGTAGACATGACGAGATCTAAGATCTTATCGTCTGATCATCTCTCCCACGGGATGTAAACATGACGAAATCAATGATCTTGTCATCTGATCATCCCTCACACGGGATGAATATATACATGACAAGATCTAAGATCTTATCATCTTGACATCTTATCATCTTCCCCTAAGAAATGTATACACGACGAGATGATAATCTGAACATCTGGGGCCTGTTGCATAAAACTTTTGCCATAAAAAACTCTGCCAATTTTTTGCCAGAGTATTTTAATGTGTATTTTTCAAGGCATTATTTTGTTTGCTAAAGTTTTTATTTGCCAGATATTGCAAAACGGGCCCCTGTGTGGCACTTTAAGCTTCCATAGCAACGTGAACGCAACGACCACAAATGCGTACTCTTATTCCGAAGACGCAAGTCATGAATATTCATAATGGGGTCCGGAACTGCGGTGGGAAAAATAATTTCAGGTCATTACATATTGAAGTTAATCACGTCTTGAATTAGTGATGTATCAAATTGGACAAATATTAGTTTATGCAAAGAAAAAATAAACAGTGAAAGAAATATTTCTTGCATTATATATATATATATATGTGTGTGTGTAGGGGGTGGGTGTGTGTGTGTGTGTGTGAAGAGTAGAGTAGAATCAAGGATGAAGCAAAGTATACACTATGCATGTTGTAAAGCTTTCGGCCCTGGCCTTCTTCAGTTTTTATTTGCTAAACAAAACAAGTAAAGCAAATCATATAATAAGCAACAGAACAAACATAATGTATAATATTATATATATATATATTGTAAAGAAATGGATGAAGAGAACAATGGTAGGCGTAGCTTAAATCAAGGTTCCCCAGAGCTATCTACCCTTTGGAAAAATTGGTGATGCCGAAAAAATGTCTCTGCCGGGAATCGAACCCGGGCCCCCAGCTTTGAACGCCGGTGCCTTAACCACTAGACCACAGAGACGGGTTAATGGTTAGGGCGAGCCAGATCCGATTGACCGTCAGACAGATTTTCGACACTATACCAATTATATTTTCCTTTGTCGGGTGAAGGTGAGTTTTAAACAATGACAAGCCGCCATGCCTCAGCTGGATCGAAGCTATTGCTTTGATACAGTACACGTATGGGAGAAGAAATACAAATGTGTAAAGCTTTTACATGTACAACAGCTTTTGGCAACTCTTTTTTATTTAAATATTGTAAAGAAATGGATGAAGAGAACAATGGTAGGCGTAGCTTAAATCAAGGTTCCCCAGAGCTATCTACCCTTTGGAAAAATTGGTGATGCCGAAAAAATGTCTCTGCCGGGAATCGAACCCGGGCCCCCAGCTTTGAACGCCGGTGCCTTAACCACTAGACCACAGAGACGGGTAATGGTTAGGGCGAGCCAGATCCGATTGACCGTCAGATAGACAAATTTTCGACACTGTACCAATTATATTTTCCTTTGTCGGGTGAAGGTGAGTTTTAAACAATGACAAGCCGCCATGCCTCAGCTGGATCGAAGCTATTGCTTTGATACAGTACACGTATGGGAGAAGAAATACAAATGTGTAAAGCTTTTACATGTACAACAGCTTTTGGCAACTCTTTTTTATTTAAATATTGTAAAGAAATGGATGAAGAGAACAATGGTAGGCGTAGCTTAAATCAAGGTTCCCCAGAGCTATCTACCCTTTGGAAAAATTGGTGATGCCGAAAAAATGTCTCTGCCGGGAATCGAACCCGGGCCCCCAGCTTTGAACGCCGGTGCCTTAACCACTAGACCACAGAGACGGGTTAATGGTTAGGGCGAGCCAGATCCGATTGACCGTCAGATAGACAGATTTTCGACACTGTACCAATTATATTTTCCTTTGTCGGGTGAAGGTGAGTTTTAAACAATGACAAGCCGCCATGCCTCAGCTGGATCGAAGCTATTGCTTTGATACAGTACACGTATGGGAGAAGAAATACAAATGTGTAAAGCTTTTACATGTACAACAGCTTTTCATATATATATATATATATGAAAATGTTTAATAAGTATGTTTGATATATCAATCACTCAATAAAAATATAATGGAACAGGCTGATATTCGAATGATCTTTACAGTGCATAGTACAATATTCATGCTTATCCAAAACAAACATGTTTTCTAGATTTAAAAATGAAGCTTCAATGGTATCAGACGATTTTTTTGTTCGAAGCACTCAGCACTAAACCCGAGACCCCACACTTTTTTATCACTATCTACTATAGGCTGGTATTTTCCGTTTAAATGGGGGGGGGGTGAGGCTTTACTGAGCTAGCAGTTTATTTTCAATCGGCGGCAGATAGACCTAATCAGAAAAGGTATATGTAACTCCTTAAATCAGGGACAGCCTTTTTATGTGATAAAATCCAAATTTTGACACAACCTATTCTTTCATCTTGTGCCTCAATTTCTTTGATTTGATAACCCTATATCAAAGTGGTATCGTGATCTAGTTAACTGTTTAAAATCAGACATTGTAGAATGGACGAAGGACTTCATTGAAAGCATTTTTCGGTCTCTTAAACAAAAAGAATGACCTATAGCTGCGATGTCACGATCCATGATCTTAAATCGCGAATTGCCACAATTATTCTGGACCTGTTTGCAATACAGGGGTGGATCCAGCTTTCGTCAATCGAAGGGGGGGGGGGGTCGAAGGGCGGAAATTTTTCAGCCACATTTTCTCCGATCGGCCGCCGCTGAAAGCTTATTTTTCTTGTTGTATTATATGGGGTTTCCTAACTAAAGACTGAAGTTTGACAGGTATGTATCGGGACAATCGATTTTAAACAGCCATTTTGCAAAAGTTAACAAGCAAAGTTTTATCAATATTTGGTAGAAAGTGTTAGGAAATTAGCCTATTAAAAAGAGAAAAATTGAAGAAGATTACAACTATTGAATTTATTTATTTTTGCCTAATCTAAAGACAAAAAGAAGGCTCCAATACTGTAAAGTGTCCGGACACCATAGCCCACGCCCATCCTACCACCGGGGTAAATCCAAACAATGAACGGGGTGGTGAACCTATTGTTTAGGGGGGGATGTGGTGATCTATTGAATGATGATCCACTCGAATAGGCCTACTATCCGACATCTTAGCTTTATTCTTACGAATATGTATATTGCGCATGCGAGAGAACGAACGAGCTCTGCATGCACAACCTCGATGCGTTTCATGCATGTAACTCGTAGTTATCATGGTTATGTAAGATTCCGTTCGGTCTGAGGTTCTGATCAAGCTCTGCATTACTGTTTTTCCGTGAATGCCAGTTTTGTACCGCTGAATTATAATACATTGAACAGGAAGGTTATTGGCTATTTTGTTGACAGCATGCTATCAATATCATCTAATTTTAATGATGGGTAAGTTCATGCATCTTCCATTCTAGAATCATTGACTTTGGCCTCCTGGGCATGATCATGCATCCGATTTTGCAATATGAGTGACGTACATACAGTAGGTGATTGGTCAGACGTCCCGGATTTTAGGGGACAGTCCCGTATTTCACCAATTTGTCCCGCATTCCCAATGACTCTGTCCGGGACTCAGCGCCGATTTTGCCCCGTGTTTCACGATTTTGAACTCATTTAGTATTCAGGCATTACATTTTAAAGGGAAACTCGCAATGCAAATTTATTTAAATCTTTATGCATTGTTTATGGATTCTGTGGTGAAATTTGAGTGCCAGAATAGTTTGCTCCCAAAAGTGAATCTTAAAATGAAGCTTATAAAAAGATCTAATCCCTCGTCTGGAGGATTTTTGCAGGAGTTTCTGCATTTTATTCATAAATCAATAATAAACCAACATGTTCACATAATAACAAAGATATAAATGAATACATGTACATCAATAAACGTGACAATTGAAGAGAAAGATAATATTGGCAATGCCAATTAAGTATTTTAAAGTGTTATCGTAAAGTCCAAATTATGTACAATCTTAAAATAGTTGGGCAAATAATGCCCAACTTTTAACTTGCCCTGGGCAACATACTATCCACACAACTACCGGTTAAAGTCCCCCACTTCCATTCCATTGACGAATGTATACCATGCGCGACCATGGGGTCTCGAAAAGCACCCTAAACAAGTATTTTCCATATTCTGAAAATGCACCCCTTAACAAGTATTGGCTTGTGAAATCCTACCCTTAACAATTATTGGAAACAAAACGATACCCTTGGCAAGTGTTCCCTAAATTGAACACCTACAACACAAGTACAGCGATATTTCAATTGTTATGTCACGGACGTCGATGTTACCTTTAGGCTATACATTCATATTGGGTTTAGTACATGGAGTACTACCCCACCTCGCTCAAAACGGACTCTAAACACTTGACTGTTGGGGCAAAAGTACATCCTTTTTCATAAGACATTTTAGTTTTTTTACACCCTCGCAAATTTGACCCTAAACACGTAGCTTTCCGAGCGAACTACATCATATACCCTTTTTTCATTATTTTAGTATTTTTACCCGGTTAAAATCTGCACAAATTGGGTAATAAAAACTAATAATTGGGGAATAAATTTGCTCAAGTGGATACTAGTTGAACAGAATATATATCTTTTTTACCAACACAGTGGACAGTATATTTTAAGTGTGTAGGCCTATATTTTCGGTCTTTTTTATATAAATGTATACAAAATGATGAATATTTGTATTTCATTGTCTTTCCTTCAACTTTCAGGGGAGCAATGGATGTCGAAGAGATCGTCTCTAGCTTCGAATACAATGATATTTCCTTTGTAAGGTTTGAGCAAACGGACCTGTACGGTGTCGCCAGGTCCAAGACGATTCCTGCCCAACACTTCAAGCAGAAAGCTGTGAATGGACTCAACTTCTACCTCGGTCACCTCGGCTATGATCCTAAAGCTGGATTTGTAGAGGACAGTGCCTATACTGCAGCGACAGGGCATTGTGATGCTGTCTGTTTCCCAGACCTTGAAACATACCAAAATATATCATGGAGCGAGCGGACCGCACGGATTCTGATCGAGCCAATGTACAAGGGAAAGTTAGTTGAAGCACATCCAAGGGTGGTGGCAAGGAGACAACTGGAGAAGCTGAAGGAGATGGGATATTCGCTTCTCTCAGCTCACGAGCACGAGTTCTATTTGGTGGAGAAGGAATCCCGGAAACCCATTGATGATGTTGTCAACATCCGGTCTACTATTCGGATGGCTGCTTGTGAAGATATGGTGTACACCTTTATGGCTGGATTGATAGGTGCTGAGGTTAACATCGAATGCGTACAGACCGAGTATGGCCCTGGGCAAATTGCGATGTCCTACAGACCAGCGTTTGGGATCCGAGCAGCGGACAACGCTCATACTTACAGGACAGGAATTAAGGAGATGGCTCTCAAGAAAGGCTACATGGCAACCTTCATGTCCAAACCATTCCCCAACAGGAGCGGATCAGCTTGTCATTTGTGCCATTCCTTGTGGGACATCCAAGGTGAGACACCTCTACTCTACGATGCCGACCGTCCTACAGGACTTACATCCGTTGGTGAACATTGGGTTGCGGGTCTCCTCGAGCACACCCCTGCAATCTCTTTGCTTATGGCACCAACTATCAACTGCCTGAAGCGATATCTTCCAAACTCCTTTGCACCATCCAATGCAACGTGGGGCATAGACAATCGCACGTGCGCTATACGAGTAAAACTGAATGGTAAAGAAGGTACCTATATCGAGAATCGATTAGGGGCCAGTGGTTGCAATCCTTACATCGCCTTAGCTGCTACCGTTGCTGCAGGAATGGATGGTATCAACAGGAAGCTTCCATTACCACCCTGTGTGAAGGAAACCGGAAGTGCCTATAACCTTGAGGACATCCCACCAGGTACTGCAAACGTTCCAACCGATATGGAAGAAGCCATGAGAACCCTCCAAGCAGACGATGTCATGACTTCGGCTCTTGGGAAAGAGTTCATAGAATGCTTCCTTGCTGCAAAGAGACATGAAATTCTTCTGCAAGAAAAGAATGAAGAAAATTGGGAACAAGATCTCTTCTTTGAATATATGTAGAGCTGAAATAAGATTATTAAAAACCTAGCTTAGGCATAGTGATTAATGTTGTACCTGGTATCTCAGATTGGTATATCATTTCCTAATTGGGATCTGATAAACGGTGATTAGGTCTAATAGTGTGGACTCTCTGGGAGATTTATAGATTATATTTATATTTTATCTTTCAATAAATGTATCGATATAATGACATTAACACAGGGATATTTACCTCGCCACAGTACCCAGGATTTATCTATGAAAATACTACATCGTGATATCTACCACAGGGTCATTTTCCAGTTGATTGTGTTATTTGTTATTTACCTCGTATTCATTCAAGGTAGTATGTATCTCGCCATGTCGAAATGTATTTTTTGTTCAGTCTGTTTTCTTTGATTAATTTGGTTCGGTGAGATAATAAGTGTGGCCCTGTCTGCTAACAATATTTAGATCATCAAAGTCGCCGTGATGAGATATATCTTTACAAGTCGATAAATGAAGGATAATGAAAATAATATCCCGCATTTATATAGCATTTACCACATCGGAACGAAGTCTCTAGGCGCTTTACAGATACATGTATATTATACCCCCGGTCATCGGATGCCCGCGCATACAATGTATGCACCTTCTCCACTCCCTGCATGAGGAGCATTCCAACGAGACTCGATTTCTAGGCATGCTACAAAGTCTTTCGCATCCTACCGGGGTACCTAATTAACACCTGGGTGGAGAGTGGCAAATTGTGGATTGAAACCTTGCCAAAGGACGCTATAGGCCATAGTGGGATTCGAAGACACGACTCTCTGATTACAAGGCGAGAGTCAGAACCAGTACACCACGGCGGTGTTATGTCGACTAATATTCAATATAAAAAGACAATGTTATGAAGTCGAATGACACTTTGAAACATCCATAATCATTGTTGCCATCTAAAATTTAATATAAGAAAATACTAAAGCATAAAATGTACCAATCTCAAGCATGATTCAACATCGATTGTCGTGATGTTATAAAAAATTCAAATACTCCAAAAATCTTCAAGAATATGAAATTCTAACTTGAGGTTCGAGGTTTCATTAACAAGGAGATATACTAAACAACATTCCACTTTGAAGGAAAAGCGGCAAAAATATTTCAAGCAAAAATAAATTATCTTTATATTAGAAGAATGTATTCCTCGTATAAAGACTGATAATGCAAGCCTATAAATATATTTACGGTATAATGGTGCTAAAAAAATTAGTAATTATGTTGAATATATGATTCTAGAGCTGTTTAAACTGATTGGCATTTTTTTCCTTTCTATTTACATATTTTCTTTGTCTTCGTTTTTCTTTTACAGCAAATTATAAATTTACTTAATAATCAGGATTTGTGTATCATTGGGCTGGGAATTTGAAAAATAAAAGCATTATTATTGTTTCTAATTGATATTCGGTCCTTTTTTATTGGTTTATTATGATTTTGCAATATCAACAGTCTTCGTACATAGGCCTTTATTCTTTTTTTATTCGTATCCCTCCATTTTGTTTATTTCCATTTTAAGGATTATTTTTCCCCCTTTTCTTGATTTCTTTCTGTCTTTCTTTCTTCATATTTTCCTTTTCCTTCCTTCCTTCTTTCTTTCCTTCCTTCCTTCCTTCCTTCCTTTCTTTCTCTCTTTATTTCTCTCTCTCTTTCTATCTTTCCTTCTTCCTTCCTTTTTCTATCTTTCTTTCTATTTCTTTCCTTCAATAGCATTATCTACAATAAAGTAATATAGGTGTCTTTTTTGGGGGGGTGGCTATAGAAATATATTGAATTAAAGAATGTGGGAGTGGAAACGACTGGAAACAGTGTATTAAAACTAGGATGAAGATGTTAATAGAGATGGTCGGAGGGATGGAAAAAGAGATAGATAGAAAAATAGAAAGCAAGGGTAGAAATGAAATTCTTGCAACAGGGTACCCATCTGGGGTACATGAGGAGATTGGAGAGTATAAGATTTCAAGCACTACAGATGAGGTAAAGGGTTTTGGGTAGTGTGCTGTTAAAACCCTTCGATCGAGTCCTCTCCAACATAAAATTGATTTGAATAAAAAAGAAAAATCCAACAGCATAACGCTGAAAAATTCATCAAAATCGGATGTGTAATATGAAAGTTATGACATATTTAATGTTTGCTTAATTTCACATTACAGTTATATGCACATACCGGTTGGTATGCAAATGAGGGAACTGATGACATCACTCACTATTTCTTTTGTATTTTATTATATGAAATATGAAATATTCTAATTTTCTCCTCATCGTCAAGTGAAACAAAGTTTTATTTCTTCCTGAGCATGTAGAATTAACCACTGTTTAATACTTTATGGTTCAGTCAAGTTGCTCCTTATTGTCATATCTGTAAAATATTGTATAATTCAAACAATAAAAAACAAAAGAAATAGTGAGTGGAGACATCATCGATTCTCCCATTTGCACGTGACTAAATTGTGCATATAACTTTTTGTGAAAAATAAGCGAAACTTCAAAATGTCATGACTTTCTTATCTTACATCCAATCTTGATGAAATTTTCAGCATTGTGCTTGTCTGATTTTTCGCTATTTATTCAAATTAAAGTTTTTTTAAGGTGAAATTGACCTTTAAGGGTCTGAATGTGCAGCCTATTAATGCCTTGTGTCAGTTGTGCACTGAAGGCCTGAATTGAAACAGCAAGTTTTGTATGTGGTAGTCTCTGCGTGGAGCGGGGCGTGGAGACCCATTTGTTGATCTAAGTTTAAATCAGGGTCTGTGCCTGCAGACTAAGATTGGGGCCATGGACCCTCCAAAAGTTTCACGACCAAGAAAAAGAAGGGTGAGATATGATATGTATTTTCTTAGTTTTATGTCAAATCACGAAATTACATTTTTGTGGAAAAAAACGTTAAAGCTTGTTAAATATTTTGTCCCGTACACCATGCCTGGCGCCCTCCAAAAAAAATGACCCATATACGTCACTGGCTACAAATCATTCGAAACACAGACCTTCACGTTTATAGTTGGCAGATTAATCCTCTTTTTGGAAGTGTGATTTTTTCCCCCATCAATCTTAATTTATAATGTCAACCATGGTTGATAACCGTTTATTTCATTCTTTAAAAATGGGGCCGACTCGACAAATAAATTTTAAAAAATAGTTGATTTTTCAATTGACCGTGTATAGGCCCTTCTTTGAAAGGATAACTTTTCGGCATCTAATTTCTCAATGACTATAAATATTTTCATTGTCTCTTAATCTACCGAAATAAATTGAAATATATTCACCCTTCCTTTTATTTCAAAAGGGGGACCGTTTCACAAACGACGCACCCTTGGAATATATTAACGGTTTACAAGTCAACGTTTCAAATTTATTAATTAGTATGCTGCCCGCTGTACACCTTTTTAATCTGTTCTCATACAATTAAAGTACCACGACCCGCGAGTTATATGGACATAGGATTCAATAGATATTCCTTTTCTAACGTCTATCAGTATCAATCAAACAAATTATCAATAGAAACCATCATTATCTCTCAGAACTTATTAGTGGTATAATTTCAAGACATATCGACATTAAGTGATTTCACTTTAAATTTGAATTAGTTCCTATTCATAATTTGCAGGTATTCACACTCCAAAGTTATAGATGTGTTATTTTGGGGATATTAATTCTTATCCGTCAATGAGATGCATTTGTCCAACATTGGGTGAGCGTGATTATCAAGAGAAGTATAACTTTCTTCTGTAATTGATACCCACGTCCTTTTTATATAATGTTGCGGACATAACGTTACTGACGTTACATTATTTTTTTTTTCACTTTGAGGTCCTAACATTAATTTTAGAGACAATCATAAACTTGAGAACAAATATGGAATATAATATCATGTCAATAGTTTTTGGTAGTTTACATTGAAATCATTTCGCCAGAATTATCAAGTGTAGAGAGTGACAAATTGTTTTATGCAAGAAATGCATTATATGCCTTAATAGGCTTCACCGTGTATTCAAATACCACTCAGATCTATTCTATTTTGTGGTACGTATCCCAAATCTTTCACTACATTACATGTATTTTAATAGTTTTTACACATTAATGATTTCAAAGGAAGGAAATACAGAATTACCTATCCATCTATTCTATCAAATTCATCATAATTATCGAATTCTATCATAACCTTTTTTTAAGTATACTTGTTTATAACCGATTTAATAATGGTGTAGTCATTAGGATATAGGGTTCAGGACCGGGGTTCAGGGGAGCGTTTCATGAAAGGACTTGTCGGACGTTTTATCCGACAAGTCCTGTTTTATCCCACAGTTTCCATAGAAACAGTGACTCTCAGCCAATCAAAATTAAGGAAAGATGTCAGATCTGACAACTTGTCGGACGAAAATGTTGATGAAACGCTCCCCAGGACTCACATTCCAGTCTATCACTGGCCAACAGAAAAAATCTCTGTACTACCTGACATACTTTCTTTTATAACGTTTCTGCACAGCGTAATAACTTTCGATAAAGGTAGTGTACATTTTGAAGAAGATAATATATCAGCGATGCATATGAATCAAACAAGATGACCACTCCCCCTTCTCTAGACTACTTTATATGCCCTCTTGCTGATTATTTTCCCGACATTTTTTATTATACAGAGTAAGCAAAACTTGTGATTTCTATATCATCGCAAGGTGATTATAGATTAGGCCGATGAAAAGGACAAGTCCATCCCCAACAAAAAGTTTATTTGAATAAAAAGAGAAAAATCCGATAAGCATAACACTGAAAATTTCATCAAAGTCGGATGTAAAATAAGAAAGTTATGGCATTTAGATTTTTGCTTAAATTCACAAAACAGTAATATGCACATCCTGGTCAGTATGCAAATGAGGAGACTGATGACGTCACCCACTCACTATTTCTTTTGTATTTTATTGTGAGAAATATGAAATATTCTCATTTTCTCCTCATTATCAAGTGAAACAACGATTTATTCCTCCATGAACATGTGGAGTTAGCATTGTTTGATACTATATGGTTTAGTCAGTTGGTCCTTATTGTCAAATCTGTAAAAAAATGAAATATTGTATAATTCAAACAATAAAAAGAAAAGAAAAAAAGTGAGTGAGGGACATCAATGACTGTCTCATTTGCATGTCACTGAGTTCTGTGCATATCACTGTTTTGTGAAAAATAAACGAATCTTTAAAATATAACTTTCTTATTTTACATCCAATTTTGATGAAATTTTCAGCGTTATGCTCGTTTGATTTTTCTCTATTTATTCAAATGAATATTTTTCTGGGATGGACTTGACCTTTAATCACCTTAAACCACGATTGATTAAAGGACATGAAAAGGTACATCTCGTCACATATCATGCAGGCTACGTAATTTTATATCAAAATTACTTATTTTCTTCTAAATTTCCTTTTTGCTGCTCACAAGTTGCATCTTGTTCACTTCCACCAGCGGCACATTCCTCTCGATGTTCGATGACCTCAACGTCAATGTTATGGCACGGTGTCATATTCGCTTCCGTCTTGATGACACCATCAATGATGAGGGACCCATGGTGGTTCAATGTTGATCTCAAGCTGTCGATGTCGACATGGTCAGGTAAGGTTATGATGTGGCGGAGGATGCGGCTCGTTTGGACTCGAGGATCGTGGTGGTCGTGTCGAAACTCGACATGGAGATCCCTATCGCCATGAAGCTGCACGTTAATGATGACGTCTTCTGGCTTGAAGCCTGGCTTGAGGGGAACCGTGACGTGGAACTTGGTTGCGTCGGTTCCAAAGCTGACCTCTCCATAGCGATGCCCATCTACCTTACCCTGAGGATGATGACGATGGTGATCTTGATGATGGTGACGAGATGAAGCTGCGCCATCCGGTGAATCGTAATCGTCGTGGTGGTCGACGTGGGATTCATGATGATGAACATAGAAAGCGCCCTGGCGATGCAAGCCATGGTGCTGGTGGTGATCAGGATGAGAGAGATGAGAGGAATGGTGGGCGTGGCTCCTATCCAAGCC
Source organism: Lytechinus variegatus (assembly GCF_018143015.1). Lineage (NCBI taxonomy): Eukaryota > Metazoa > Echinodermata > Echinoidea > Temnopleuroida > Toxopneustidae > Lytechinus > Lytechinus variegatus. Next base: position 9,061,689 of record NC_054740.1, on the reverse strand, counting down.
AGCATAGTGATGGGTGTGACTAGGCATCTCATCAATGTTGACCGCTTCCTTGTCGAAATGATGGCGATGAGTATGGAAATGATGATGAGAGACGTATCCAGTGTGGTCCTTTTGGTAGAGGTGTTGCGGATCCATATGATAGACATTTCTACCAGTTGTCCCAACCATCCATGGATGCAGGTGTTGGTAGGGATAGTGAGATGCGTATCCATGGTGATAGAGAGGTGTAAGAGGATATGCCATATCGGGATTCATCACGTGATGGGAGGTGTAGAAGGGGCGGTAATGATGGGTGATGAGGTTGGGATGGGTTGGGCTTGGATGATGAGAGGAATCAGGGTGACTTGGATAAAGCCCCGGCTGGTGATGAGGGGAGTAGAGATGGTGGTTAGAGTGGTGGTAAGGGTGCCTATTGGTTGGATGATGCAGATGGCTGGTTGTCCCTCCCTCGTGTTCTGGAAAACCTCTAAGATGGGCATGGTCGTGTGGAGTGGTAGCTGCATGATGCACAGGAACTGAGCTTGAGTGGGATGCAGTTGGATGGTGGGAATGGATGTCGGGATGGTGATCCGGCGGTGCGTCATGATGTTGAGGTGAGTCGTGGTGGGGTGCAGAATGGCCATGCTCAGGGTGAGACGACGGATGAGGGTGGCCGGCGGGAGGTGGAGGAACAACGTTACCATGGGGATGAGATTGATCTAGGGGATGATTTTGCGGATGGGGATGAGGAGGAGCAATACCATGGACTCGTATGTCATGCTGAGGATGTATCACCGGTAGGTGGGGATGGTCGGGGATGACCCGATGCTGCATTAGACTAATCTCACCTTCCCTGATGGGATGAGGGTCGTGGTGAGGCGAGACATGACTTACAGCTGCAGCAAGTGGTCTTCCTCCTGCAACAGGTCCATGTCTTGCCAGAGGATGAGTTGACATGCCATGATGATCTTGGTGACTAGTTCCTCCAATGGTCCGGGGATGGTGAGCTTGAGCTGGATTGCTGTATGCCCCTTCATGATGAGAAGCGTCAAGTTCATGCCGAAAGTCGTAGCCAGGATCTCGGCGAGATGTTGGTATCCAGCGCTGAGGCATGATCTCTTCGTATTTGATGTATGTGTAGTATACTGTTCTGCCTTATAAAACCAGTCGATTTGTTTGGCAGAAAGTGAAATTGCAGCTTCTTTTATACATCTTACTGGTATACGCATGGCAAAACGGAAATCGGTGATAACCCTGAGTACAGACATCCCAGAAATAAAGAATTTAACATAATATTTAATGAGGAAAAAAAACAGATAAAACAAGAAAAAGAAGGCGAGAGATAGAGAGACAGGGAGAGGGAGGGGGGGAGATGCCATTCATTGTAATTGATACACCTCTGAAGATGACGGATTGTGTAAATATTTGGTTGACATGGTATGTATACATGCCTCTTTATTTCTTTGTCTAAACATATAGACCTATACAAGCAATAAAAGGCAAAACAGTATGGTGTAGAGATACTTCATGTCACTCGTGAGTGTGCTTGTTGTGATGAATCGACTGCCTTTTGAACCCTCCCAGATCTGTCATCCTATTTGTTGTGACTTATGACAGATGCATTAACTGGACCGCCTCCACTTCTCCCTTACTTTTATTTTGCCTGATGACAAACTAAACACAAACATGACAAAACCGCATACGTGTTAAAAAAATATTCATATTGATATTACATTCTATTGAATACCGGAAATAATAAAAGCTCCTCTGGAGGAGCAGTCTTGGATGTTTTTAGATCCCACCAGTAATGTTTCAAAACGATGCATTATTCGTACTATAAATTGACATTCCTTTTATAAACGATGACAACAACGGCTAGCCGTTGTCGTCATCGTCGTTGTTGTCGTTGTCGTCGTCGTTGTTGGTTGTCGACGAAGACAACATTATTTGAACTATAAGGATGGAAAATGCAGATTTTGCATGAGACGTAATCTTTGTCTTTCCGTTGATGGCCACAATCAAACTTGATCATAATGGCATGTACATGTACATAAGTCATGTAAGTTTAAACGTATACATGTACATGCTTGTAATTCGATAGTCTTATTCCAGTGGTTTTCTCGCCATTCCCTATTTTACCTCAATATCATTGAGCCTGCATAGATGAATTTATTCCATAATTATGGAACTTCATTATTCAGTAACGAAATATATGCTTATGAAATATTTTAAAATATATGTTTATATGCTCCAGTATCTAATTTTGAGATTGGGTTTACTTTATAAAACAATTATTGTTTTGCGTATGGGTATATAAGGTTGTGTGTTTATTTCCTCCTGCATTCATAAATGATGCAAAACTTTCAAAATGTACCATTATTGTATACAAAATAATTGATGACATAGTTAAACAGATATCTAAAGTAATTTTCAAAATTCATGAAATGAAATTTTATAATCTCTAATGTAAGCCTCTACAATCATAATCAACAGCCATTGTATATTGTCAACATATATCTTATTAGTCACCTTGCTTGCCGGATTCGTTTGTTATCAAAATAAATTCCATTTCATTTCAATTAAATTCAATTAAATTCTTACGAGCGAGCGCAGAAAGCAGGGGAAAACATATTTTTCCCCTGCAGAATATTTCATTTCAGGTAGCCATAATGTAGCATTAAAGGGATGGTCCGGGCTGAAAATAATATCTAAATAAATAGAGTAAATTTTTACAAAGCAAAATGCTGTAAATTTCATCAAAATTGGGTAATAGGTAACAAAGTTATTAAAAATTAAAGTTTATCAATATTTTGTGAAAGCACTTATATGCACATCATCATGAATATTTATTAGGTGGGCTGATGATGTCATATACCGAATTTCCTGTTGCATATGTTACTAATTGAAATCATAATTGTTTCATTTTTTTCATACATTTGTAAAGGATGTGTCTTCATTATGATGAAATAAGTTGTTGCAATAACTAACTAATGCACTTAATCAGTTGTCAATCTCATTGATTCAATTCTTGGTAGAATTTCTTTTTGGAATGTTTCACCGGAATAATGCAAATCTTTAACATTCAATGACTTTGTTATTTGTTATCTGATTTTGATCAAATTTCCAGCATTTTGCTGTGTAAATTTTATTCTATTTATTGAGATATAAATATCGCCAACCTGGACCATCATTACATTGCCATTCCCCATTATCATGACAGAAGGTCTTTGGTATGACTATAAGCTACTATAGGGATCGAACGTTCATGGGTTGGCGCTCGACCACTGGGCCAATTTATTTTCTATTACAATATTTGTCCGTCGAAAAAGTATACAGGCCTGGTCAAACCGCCCGAGCGTTGTTGGAGCGGTCGTGGAGAGGTTGGGAGAGAGGGTCGAATTTCGCTCTCCAAATTGGGGAAAAAATCGAAAACAAAAACCGAAAAAAAAAAAAAATATATATATATATATATATATATATATATATATATATATATATATATATATATATATATATATATATATATATATATAAAGGCTGCCTTTCTTTCACTTTAATATCCTGAATCGCTTTAAAGAAACTTAAGTGCCCGAAATTTCAAGGGCGCATAACAGGACATAAGATGAATGTGCAAGGAAATGACGTGAAGTCTAATAGAATTTGATAAAAAAATATTGTATTTTTTTTATTCAATACGACACGAATTTATATACCTTCCTTTTTTTCAAATCAGGAACCTGTTTGGCCCCAAATTATGGCTGTTTAGTAATGAGCTGAAAAGCGGGAGAAGTTAACTCTTTATAGTCTATAGAGGTGGCGGCAGAAATTGGTATAAAGATTTTACCCGCCCGGAGCCAACCCGACCAGAAGTTGCAGGATCAATTAAAAAAAATACCTTCATATTTACTTCAGCCTATGACCATACTCTAATCCATGCCATAATTACATTTGGACTTTAACTGGCAAGAAACACATATAGCTGAGGTGGAAAAACAGGGTCAGAGAAAAGGTGTTGGAAACAATGGAGAACTTCAATATTGTCATTTAACCGGCCGCGCGCAGCGCGGAAGCAAGATCATAAACAAATTTAGAGCAAGAGTGAAGGAGTTTCTCTTTTGAAAACCACAAAGCTACCCTCTTCTCTTTCCTCCTTCCCTTTTCCTTTTCTCCTCCCTTTTTCCCCTTCTTTTTTTTCTGGGGGGACTTTTTTGGGGGGGGGCGACCGCCCCCACAGCCCCCTGGCTACGCGCCTGATTTAACGAGGACTATCATTGAAAAAAACAACAAATAATGGGTCCTTTACTCACAAGAAGAAATAGTAACTACATTATATGCATATGACAAATCTCTAAAACCGGCTCTAAAATCTTGTCAGAATGTAGACTGAAGAAATTACCCTCGTCGCCCTATCAGCTGAGCTTGTAAAAATCAGCCGATTATTCATTCGCCAAATAACAATTCGCAATACAATACAAGGCTAGGCGCTAGGCTAGCTAGATAGCTAGGCGCAGGATCAAAGACTAAATAAACGTTGGTAGCCCTTGCTGGAATAACTAGGGCCTTCTCAAAGACAACAAATTTTAAGGTAAGAAAATATATCCTCAGTCAGTTTGAGTACCTCGTGGTCAAGAAAATTAGATATTGTTATTTTATACTATTTTGCTGCAACAATTTGGCCTAGGCCTAACAAAGATATGTTAGACGTCATTCCCGATTCAATGGCAAAGTTTTCCTTCAAAAATTAATCCTGGTCCCACTCATAGCATTATGTGTGTGCGAATATTTGCGTAATTAGCTCGGCTCATCCTTGGCTCAGCTGCCTCAGTCAGGCTAACCACTGATCTCTCCCTTATCTGGATGGGAACAATAACGCTGATTGGCCTATTCCGTGTTGAAGCACCGGAAGTTGGTACCTCCGCACGCCGAGTTCCCCCAAAAAAGCCAAACTCGGAGTAGAGTCTGGTTCACGACAATAGTATCAATCTTAATTATACTTACCAGATCAAGGGCCTGTTGCAGAAAGAGTTGCGTTAAAACGCAAGTCAAAAAATCAATAGCAAGTCCAAAATGCGCGCTGTTGATTGGCTGAAAATCAAGTTACGCATAATTTTTAGAGTTGCGATTGATTGCAACTCTTTCTGCAACGGGCCCCAACTCTTATAACAGCACTTTTCAATGTGAATTTATACGTAATACAAAGTTTAAGATGTCGTCCTGTGCCACGTATAATTGCACTTATCGTGACGACCGTGGAAACAGAGAAAAGGGGATTACTTGTCACAGATAAGACAAGCTGGTGAACTGCATAGTTGTAGACTTTACGTAGTCCCATGTGCTCAAATACATGTGTGGTAATTCTAAATTACCAGAGCAAGTTTCCAAAACTTTAAAACTCCAGGGGGGGGGGTAATCGATTGTTGTGATTTCTCTGGAAGCGTGATGAATTTAAACCATGATTCAAATAAATATTCAGTTTATTAATATTCACAAATGTCACCAAGTTTTATTAGTTTATCAGTCATGTTTGGACAGAAGAATATCACGAGACACGAAAATACTGACCGTGTAGCCTGTATTCTGAAATTTGACCTAGGTTAAAACTGAAAATCTGCCGTTTCGGAGGAGTTTAAAAAAAAAATTGCGAAGCATAGATCCTGACCGAAATAGACTAATTTTTGGGACAAGGACTGGATCTACAAGGTATTCTGAAAATTATTTTATCTTTTATTTGTGAAAGGACAATAAAATTTACAAGCTAGAGGACTTTAGGGGGCTTATGTAACTTGTGGCATGTGAATATGTGATATTTCTCTGTCAACAATAGATCGAATTATTTTTTCCAAGAACTCATTCTTTAAACAAAAGTATGTAAAAAAGACATTAAGCTACAGAGACGGATTTACAGACTTCAGAAATTTCACAGAACTTATTTTGAGATGCCGAATGTCTTCAAAGAAAAAAATGTCTCGGTGGAGCCAAAAAAAGGGGGGTTATCAACCAGAAATTTAGGGGGTGCATGACGCAAGAAAAATAACCTGACAAGCAAAAAAAAAAGGTTATCAACCCCAAATTTAGGGAGGGATGCAAAACAAAAGAAATAATCTGACAAGCATCAAAAAAAGGATATCAACCAGAATTTAAGGGCGGACCACAATGATTTTAGGGGGTCCACCTGAATTTAGGGGGATGCAGGAAAAAAAAATTGACAAGCAAAAAGAACAAAAAAAAGTTGTCAAAATAAATTTTGGGGGTCTATCCCCCACCTAAAATATAGGGGGACAGGACCCCCCCCCCTCCCCCGCTTCCGCTGCCTATATGAACAAACTGGGTAGAGGATCATTGAAGAGGGTCGATCGATGTGACAGAAGGAGAGAGAGAGAGAAGGTCAAGTCCAACTCAGAAAAATATTGATTTGACTCAATAGAGAAAAATCAGACAAGCACAATGCTGAAAATTTCATTAAAATCGGATGTAAAATAAGAAAGTAATTATGACATTTCAAAGTTTCGCTTATTTAAAAAAAATGTGATATGAACAAGCCAGTTACATTAAAAATTGAGAGAGTCGATGATATTACTATTTCTTTTGTTTTTTATAGTTTGAACTATACAATATTTCAATTTTACGAATTTGACGATTATAGGACCTCCTCGCCTGAAGCACAAAATGTTAAAATAATGGAATTCCAACCGAGATGTGCATATAACTGTTAAGTGAAATGAAGCGAAACTTTAAATTGCCATAACTTTCATATTACATCCGATTTTGATGAAATTTTCAGTGTTATGCTTGTTGAATTTTTCTCTTTTTATTCAAATCAAGTTTTTGTTGGGGTGGACTTGTCCTTTAAAGGGCGAGTCCACCTCACGGAAACGATTATTTGAATAGAGAGAAAAAACACACAATAATGCTCAAAATTTAATCAAAATCAGAAGTAAAATATGAAAGTTATATTTTTAAAGTTTTACTTAAGCGGTGAATTTTTCGGTGTTACACTTGTTTGATTTTTTTTTTTTTGGGGGGGGGGGGGTGGGTGGACTTAAATTAAAGGGGGTTTCAAGCCCAGTGTTATAAGCCTGCACAACCTAGAAAATTTTCGCCCTATCGATCCTAAGAGGTTATTTGGCAAACCTCCAAAATACCCCTAGACAAGTCAAAGATTTCATCCATTCTTCCTTAGGTGAGAAAAACACCAACCCCTTCAAAATTATGTTTCCGAAATGTACTGGGAAAGTACCATGGTTTCAAGAAAATTGCGAATTCTGGCACCTTAAATATATGAAGTTTTGTATAAAAAGCAAGAACTTCAGTGTGCAGACAGCTAGCGTATCGCTCACAATGCATATGCTAATGGAGCGATCGCGTTCTTTTTGGGGGAACTGGTATGGCGGACAATAGAACTCGCGGGCTTCAAACAAAGGACCCTCCCAGCATATCCAGTTAGGGGAGAGATCAGTGAGGCTAACTCATCGTAGGTATGTGACACACACAAAAAAGAAAATCATCAAATATCAATAAATTTGGTATTAGACCTTTCAAATTAGGCCCCTACACCAAAAACTCTAATTTTCATAAAGAAATTCTAAAGTTGTTGAAGTTGCACATAAAATTCACCCAAATTTGTAATGTAAAGTCAATGACAATGGAATACAAAACAGATTTTTGTGACCATTTTGAACCCAACTTTCCCAAGTCTTCATCAGGCTCTGATTCCTTTGTTTTTGAGCCCTTTGAAGTAAGTTAGGTTAGGTATCAATGGAAAGGTGAAAGAAATCTCAATTGATGTGTAATCATGTCACTTTGTAATTTTTCTTAATATGTGTAAAAATAATTTCTTTTAGGCCTATACATTGATTTTAATCAATCAAATTACCCCAAACTTACTTACTTTTTTTACCAAATGAAGGTAATCATGATAGATGATTTATATAATTAAGTTGGCATCAAAACAGCATCATGTAGATAATATCCTAAATGAATTTGTTTAAATTATTTTTTTTTAATTTGTAGTGTAGGCCTAATTATTCTGATAAATTACAACCTCTTTTTTCAACTTTAGTATTGTATACATGTATATGTACAGGTGTCTTTTTTACCTATGAAAGTTATCATTTTCTTTGTACTTTGTGTGGCCAAATAAAAATACAAGTGTGCTATTTTCTGATGTATTTGATTGTTTCACTAATTCTTTATGTATTCTGTTGTTTCAACAATTTGTTATACATGTATGTATGATATATAGCTTTTTATTTTAGAGACAATGGACCAATTTTTTTCGGAGGGATGAGCAACTGAGTGTAAAATTTGTATGTAGCATTGTACGCAAGAAGTATAAAAATCAAGCTTTAATACAATGTATATTCTTTTGTTGAACAAAACAAAGCATGTGAATGATTTAAGAAAAATAATCAGCTTCCCAGTTTCTTGAAATATATGTGATTTGAGATCTAAAAATTAAATTTCAAAGAGCCAGTGTTTGGTTCCAAAGATCTATCATTCCCATGATTCTTTTGCAGCTTGAGCAAGCAAATGTGCCAGCCAATCATGTTACTATTTCAGTTCATCATAACACTAATTCAATTTTTAGATCTTAAATCATATATTTTCAGAAACTGGTTAGCTGATTGTTTTCTTAGTTTGTTCACTACACATGCGCTTTGCTTTGTCTGACAAAAGGGGGAATCAAGGAGTAATTAAAGAGGGTACTGCAGTGCACCCTTTACTCCATAGGCACTGTAGTTGCATCGTGCAAAGCACCAGCACTACCACTTGTATGGGAGACTTTGGTCTATTGACGGAGGAATACTGCATACTGCAAAGACCTACATGTACATGTATGTAGATTCTCCATAGGCAGGGTAGTTGGTGTGAACAAATACTCAGGCACACTCATTCAATGAACAAGGTTCTAATTATTCTAATATGATCTTGTTCTCTGTTCTGTGGTGAAAAAAGGTTGGCAATGTTTTGCTTATTAGGTGGTCTGTCATTTATGACAGATCACCTCTTAATTTCGTCAGAAATTTCTTCTTATTTATTTTTAACGATTTTTTTGTCGCCAAGTTATCTCAAAATCGACTTGATCAATTTCATTGAATTTCATGTCATTTATAGGATCTGTCATGGACACGTTAGAATAAGCTTTTCAAGGTCAACAATTCATGATGACGTCATCTAGGCGCCATTTTGTAAAATCACATTATCAATCACATCTCCATTATCAATTATCAAAAATCAATCAAATTTACATCACATCAACTTCAGGTCAAGGGTCATCAGGTCATGTCATCAAAGGTCACCTGTAGGTCACGACGCGCGCGTACGCGCGCGTCAAAATTTCAAAATGCTAAAAATCACCTTTTGACCAAACAAGAGTACGTTTCAGGTCATTTTAAGCATTTCAAAATTTTGTGCGCGCGCACATATGCGCGCGCGTTTCCGCGCGTAACGCCTATACGCAACGCAGAAACACCGTTTTTTTTTACATCATTGCATTGATAATAAAATTCTGAACAATTTGATACCTTGATCAACCTTCTACGACCATTAATAACGAAATTAACACCCGTTAAAGTTTGCAGCACGTGTGCGCGCGAGCTCTCACTATAGGCCATATATGGGCAAAAACATGCCTATTGAAAATTCACTGTAGCTCTTTAAATAGTCCATTGACCCCCAATTTTTTTTTCATATATCGATAGAGTATGAGTTGTAGATTTGATTTCATGTCACCATTGTCCCTAAATTATATCGTGACGTCATCAAAATAGAGCCTAAACTAAAAATTTCATTTTTTCAAAAATGACGTCATCAAATTTATGCAAATTTGGTTGTAACTTCTCGAATATAGATCGTTTTTCGCCCAGATTTCGATTTGTTATGGTTTAGAATGTACTCTTTCTCCTCAGTGAACATGAATATTCGTTTTGAGAAACGCATCATTGCGTAAAACAGCGATGAAAAGAGGCATGTCATTTTTCCTCATTTTGCGTGTAATCTCTATGGGACATGACTTTTTCTCAAAACCAGATTCGACATTCCTCTATTTCGTGAGCCATATCTCCATTTTTTCTTGTCAGTTTTCTTTAAGCTTTTAGTATGTTGTAGCTGAGATTCTAAGCTTTCGCGAGTGTGCCCTTCATTTTTTGATCAGATGCCGAGATCATGCCCGTATTTCACTTGCAAAATTGGACTTGTAATTCTCAAAATTGCTTACGTGTATTCTCTATGGGGAATATCGTGGCTTTGACTGCTTCTTAAAGGGCGCGGGTTCGAGTCCTGGGGTGGACAAGATGAATTTTTTTTTCACTTTTTTTTTTCTTTTTGCCACTTCTTACATGATCCTTTATGATAATTTAAAGGTATAAAAGTTTAAATTTAGCAAGATAAAACAGATTATAATTACTTTTTTTCATATCACATGTATTTTGCGTGTAATCTCTATGGGACATGACCTTTTCTCAAAACTAGATTCGACATTCCTCTATTTCGTGAGCCATATCTCCATTTTTTCTTGTCAGTTTTCTTTAAGCTTTTAGTATGTTGTAGCTGAGATTCTAAGCTTTCGCAAGTGTGCCCACCATTTTTTGATCAGATGCCAGGATCATGCCTGTATTTCGCTTGCAAAATTGGACTTGTAATTCTCAAAATTGCTTACGTGTATTCTCTATGGGGAATATCGTGGCTTTGACTGCTTTCTAAAGGGCGCGGGTTCGAGTCCTGGGGTGAACAAGATGAATTTTTTTTCACTTTTTTTTCTTTTTGCCGCTTCTTACATGATCCTTTATGATAATTTAAAGGTATAAAAGTTTAAATTTAGCAAGATAAAACAGATTATAATTACTTTTTTCATATCACATGTATTTTGCGTGTAATCTCTATGGGACATGACCTTTTCTCAAAACTAGATTCGACATTCCTCTATTTCGTGAGCCATATCTCCATTGTTTCTTGTCAGTTTTCCCTGAGCTTTTAGTATGTTGTAGCTGAGATTCTAAGCTTTCGGAACTTGCACTTTATTTTTTGATCAGATGCCGGGATCATGCCAGTATTTCGCTTGCAAAATTTGAATTGTAATTCTCAAACTTGCTTACGTGTAATCTCTATGGGGAATATGCTAGCTCAATGGATAACGCATTTGACGTGTTCGTCCGTATTGCTGACGTGTAGGTCCGTGTTGCTGACGTGATGGTCCGTGTAGCTGACGTGTAGGTCCGTGTTGCTGACGTATTGGTCCGTGTTGACGACGTGCTCTGCCGGCATGATCCGTGTAGATCCGTGTGAAGCTGCCGTGTTGATGCCGTGTTCACAGTCATCTGGGGCAAAACTATCCCGGACCTCCCCGGATCATGCCGGCATTGCCGTGTTGATCCGTGAGGTATAATCATCTATCTTGTATGTATCTGTTTGAAGATGTATGTCTGACGATTGTCATCACCACATCAATAATCACATTTAGTAATGGTCAAAACTTATTCTTAGGATGTCTACGATCAAGATTATCAATGATATCTAAATGATTTATTTCATACATCAGCCGACACTGAATGACAAATCATGACAGACCACCTAATTCGTCCGCATGACGAATTAAATTCTAGTTTTATCTTGTTCTTGGGGACAAATGCTTAAGTTTTTTACACTGTCAGAGCATCAGTTTCCATTACAGCTACCTGTAGATCTATTCATCATATAACTTGGCTGAAAAAATGAATATTTTTGAACTCTAAATTAAAAATAGAGATTGTTTTGTGACAATTCAGAACTGACAGAAGCAATTTTACTTTCTTCTACCAAAACCAATAGAGGGGCCTGTATGAAAAAATTTTGCTAAGAATTGAAGTTTTTGTATGCTCTAGTGAATGAAAACATGAGCTCAAGTTTACTAATGATAAATAACAATGTATGGAAATAAGTATTTAGTTATTGATATTTTAAAGATTTTGTGTTGTGTACTGCATAGATCTACATACTGAAATTCTTTAATCTGATTCGCTGACAATAGATTTGTTATTGAAAGTTTTCGTAATTTCAAGTATTCATAATTCATGAAACACAGGACCCTTAAATTTCATGTACATGTATATAATTTTTTATTGCTATATGAAGTATGAAAAAATTCCAAAATATTGAATTGTTTAATTTTTAATTTTTTTACCGTTTAGTTCAGAAGCCGAGATTCATTCAAGCATGTAGCTCCTCTAGATGCAAATGAGCTTTGCTACAGTAGGCATGAAACGTGTCGCTTGCATTTGAATAGCCATCATGAAAGGTTACAGTTTGTAGCAGCTAATTTAAGGCTATCTAGTGACTGTAGTTTGTATGTAGCAAATGTTCTTCATAACTCAAGCCACTACAAAATTAGGTTATACATGTACCACTAGGTCTACATGTAGGTGCAAAATACCCACCCCATAACTACATGTAGAGAATCTCTCTCCTGTTCTCTCCAGTGTTTGAGACTGTCTCATCTGTTCCATCGAAAACATTTTGCTTCAAAACATAGCTCTTTATAATATAATATAACATACTGATTGAATACTGATTTTCTTCAGAGTTCACAATCTTATTTTCTTGCAAATTTAGGATGGTATCTTCAAAATTAATCCAATAAAAAAGGATTTTTTTTACTATCAAAGTTATACGGCAAGGCCTGGTGCCAGTGCCGCGTAGTGTTTTGAACAATAGTTCCTGGGATATGGAGAGTTTGAAACTCAATACACATTTTTCTTAAGTGCTACGCCCATTATTTGAAAAAAATCCACTCAGTTACACGTCAGAACATGACGATGCATGAAAGAAACAACTGCAGCTGCGCTGGCCTGGCTGTCTGACTACTGTGTAGTCGTAAATGGGAGACTGGACTGGCACGGACGGGAACGATTTTCATGTTAGGAGTCGCTCGGTAATTGGCAGTTTTAGGCAGTTGCTAGAGCGATTCCAAAGCACACGTACATGTAGGCGGAATCGCTCGTCGCTCCTGTCTATTTTCAACCCTGTTAGGTAGCGAATAATCCCATCAGATATTATTGTAAGGGAATTCGAATAATAAAATATCTAGGGATACATTTACCTACATGTACTTGATTCTGAATGCAAGTATATTATGCTTTGTTATTTAGTTCTAGGTTTTTTGTCTTCAAGATGGCTGGCTCATATCCAGGAACAGGGCTTTGTAGCAGTTTGTAGTACATGTAAAACTTTTATATCATCTTTTATGTGGAGTACATGTAGTTTCACTTTCAATGGTGTGTACATTTATATTAGGGGAAGTGACAATATATCAGTTCTAAAATATGCTCTAGATATGAATTGATAATTGAAGAAGAAAAATTAGCTGATGACATCATAAAAGATAGCGCCAGTTTTGGTAATGATCTCAAAATGAGATCAGAATACAATAAAATGACCATCCAAGTGTGGTCCCATATGTAAAAAAGTATATACATGTACCAAGTGATTCTACATGTATGAGAAATTGCTTAGAAATGAGCAAATTAAATTTGGCATTGCAGCCAGATGTCTTCATTGAATTTTGTGCTCCAAGAAGTGAATAAGTACTGGAAGGTGCTACATTTACATGTACATGTATGGAGTCTCGCGATGTGATCTCGCTGCTTCTCACAGTCCAGAGACCCAGGATTCAAGACCAGTTGGTGTGCTATCCTTTGTTCAGGGAATTCAATGGGTCAGATGCAAAAAAACATAGCAGTTGCTTTTGCTTGACTTTTGCTTGATTCTGTATGCACAAAAATGAGTGAGCGAATGCTGTTGCTAGTACAATACATGTACATGTAGCTAGCCAAGCAAAAGATCATACTTCAGCAATTGCTTTATTTCATATGCATAATCCTTTGCTATTGCTTGAAACCTTTTCTTGCCTTCAGAAAGCAATTGCCAGCGGTTTGAACAATAGCGATGTCACGCTTGTGTCAAAACGACTCACAGAAAAGGCAGGTCTCGAACACAAAGGTGTGGCAGTGCAAATTGTCACTTCTTTCCTACATAGTACATGTATAACGTCTTTTCCTCAGATATGGTGTCAAACTAAAAAACTTGTTTCTCTTTGATAAATTTATATATTTGGCATTTGGTTAGCATTTATCATATATGTAAATGTAGGCTATGGTACACCTTGGGGTTCTCTCATCAGAAACCTGTGCATATGCATAAACATTAAAAAATGCGAACGGCCTGGTCAAGTAAACACTCAAAACTGCTCTGACAGAGCCAATGGGTCAGATGCATAAAAAGTAGCAATTGCTTTTGCTAGGCTTTTGCTTGGCTTTTGCTAGTAAGTTCAAGCAATTGCTAACTGACTGCCAGCATCTCTTGACGGTTTAATAAGCTATTGCTATTAACCGTATGCATAAAATGAGTGTTTCGCTTGTGTGTTCTAATAGGCAATTGCTGGGGTTTTTTCAAGCTTCTTCAGAACTGCTTGAGCATTTGCTTGGTCAGGCTATTCACGTTTTTTTTATTTGTGTACATGTATATGCACCTGAGAGAGAACCCCAAGGTGTACTGTTACAATGTACCTCCATGGTCATGTACATTTTTTCTTCATTAACTTTCAAACCAAATGCCACATAATATACAAATACAAAAGAAACAAGTCAGTTTAACAACACATCTGAGGAAAAGATGTTATTGTTATAGCCTAGGAAACAAGCACTGCCACACCTTTGTGTTCGAGTCCTGCCTTTTCTGTGAGTTATATTCGCACCAGCGTTAAACTGCTAGCAATTGCTTTCTGAAGGCAAGAAATCGGTTCAAGCACAAGCAAAGGGTTACACATATGAAATTAAGCAATTGCTGAAGCATGATCCTTTGCTTGGCTAACTATTGCTTGTGTTTGCCGGCAGTTGCTACTCTTTATGCATCAGACCCATTGCTATTGTTTTTTTTTTTGTTTTTTTTGTCCAATGTTTTATTTTGATTTATCAGACCCATTGCTATTGTTACAACCAATATAGCAATTGCTTTCTGAAGGCTAGAATAGGGCTTATTAAGCACAAGCAAAGGGTTATGCATGCAAAATAAAGCAATTGCTTAGGCTTGGTCTTTTGCTTGGCTGCTTGTACTTGAAACAATTATTTGCAAATTGCTACTTTTTAAGCATCAGACCCATTCTCTTTACCAGGCCCCTCAGAGAGGACCTGATGAGACTGTCAGTCCACCGGTTGCTGTACTACCTGTAACCAACAGTCATGCATGTCGTGCAGTCATATGAAAAAATTGCCACTTTCAAATGTAATTTTGTCGAAAATTAATTGCAGTATGTAATTGAAATTGTAAAGAAAATAAATAGTTTTGGTAGTAAATTAAAAATTCATATTTAAGCATCAAACTAATTGATTACCTGAACTTGAAGTTGGTATGCAAATCTGGGGCTCTGTACATAACACAAACTTTAATAGGGATTGATCATGGTGTTTATCATCATACACAATAATCAATGCCAGAACGAATCAATCATAGATTAGCGACATGATTAATCATGCTTTTACATTTACTTGTATGTTCGGGGTGCTTTATGCTCCCATTTCGATGTGGGATTCGTTATTTTAATATCAGCTGCATATGCAGCATACCAATATGCATGACTTGGAATACATGAGCACTGTGTTTCATACTCCATATGTACATGTATATAGCAGTCCAATTTGCATGTACATACTGTACATGTACATGTAAGTGTGTAGCTTACATGCCAGATGCCAATCTACATGTAAACAACCATTAGAGGGTTTTCCTCAGAGTACAAATGATGAGTCATGCTGTGGTGAGATCATCATCAAGAAATGATCAAATTGGTTCGTTCAAATTAGCAGGCCAAAGATTTTATCATAATATCACTCAGTGTACCACACTGGGCTGGTCTAATCATTAAGACTGCGCCCCCCCCCCCCCCCCGATCCTGCCAAGCTGTTATTGATTTTGTCCATTGAAAATTGCCATAGGAGAACATGTTCATTATACAACATAATCGTCCTACATTATTTGATGCTTCTGTCGTCACCATCTTCAAAATACAGCTGTTGGCAATATGCACATACATGTACTGTGTACTTGTACAGTGATGTATAGTACTTTCTGATTAGTTTCAACAAGCAAAATATTTTCTTACCGTACATGTAAGTACCTGTTGCAAACTACAGCAAATATAAATATGAATATCAAAAAAATTATAATAAAAAGATGCTTGGTTAATAATTTGGTACCATGTACAGCTGTACATGTATGTATGCTATAAGCGCTGTGGTGTGGTGTGACTCTTGCCTTGTAATCAGAGGGTCGTGTGTTCGAATCCACCCATGGCCTAGCCCCGGGGGGGGGGGGCACTCAGTATATAATGCATAGTGGGTATGTGCTGCGGAGGGGACCCCCATTTTTGCACCCAAATTTCCGTTCCAAGGCATAGCATTTTTGTCTTATTGAGAAAAAAGAAGAAAGAAATCCGCTCCAAAGCTTCGCATATTTTTCGTTACGCCGCTCCGGTCGCATTGATCTGCTGCAATTTTGGTGAAAAGCGGCTGCGGAGTGCTGTCCGACCATCGTCTCTGGGCGAGCGCACCCGGCGGAGGCCGCGCTATCTGCATCATGCACGCATACCCGTTCTATAGGGGTGCATACGCATGTACTCACACGCTGGCGATCCGTTCCAAGGACCCCCGTTTTCACAAAATTGTAGTTCTGAAGCCCGTTCCGAGGACCCTCCTTTTTACAATAAGCCCGCTCCAAGGCCCCCGTTTTTTGTGCCCCCTACCACTTTTTTGGTCGAGTGCCTCCCCCAGGGGCCTAGCGTCCTTTGGCAAGGCGTCATTGTACATGTGTAATCTTATCATCGTCATCATCATCATCACCACCACCACCATTGAACCATCATCATCATCTACAACAAATCAATAACAACATCATCATCAACATCATCAAATTATTTAGAATCTGATTTAGCAAAAAATTACTGGTCACTAGTCCTTTGCAATGTCTTTCATTCATGTAACTTGCAAACTGCTTTTAATAAGAAGCACACCATCTAGGGAATATTCATCATTTGCTCATAAAAGTCATAATTTCTATCTGTTATGTTTTTATATGACAGCCACACCTTCAAAACAAACATTTCTTGATGAATACAAAGAACTGGCTGTGAGTCTAAGGATGGCTTCTCCTGAAGTGTAAAAGAAAGCTACATCATGTCTTCAAGGAGAAGTGAAGAATACACAGGTAAGCACAATTGCTTTTGAGAATTAAATTATACCATTGTCCATATGATATAATGATGTTGAACCTTTAAGCCAGCTAAATGCTGCCTACATGTACATGGAAAGCCATTTTCTTTAAACCGATTTCTTGATGAAGAATTGCATTTTTTATTAAAACACAAAATGATTTTTGTTAGCAAGAATTAGATTTCTTGATATTTTTTGTATTGTTAACAATTAACAATTTTTGATATCAAGGAATTGATGTAGGAATAAATGATGAAACGGCTTGTCATATGTTCGTTGGAATATGCTGACTAAAATGCCTTGTGTAACAGCTCCCTTTGTAGCATCTACGTGTATTCTGTATCGTGGCATCATCACTATTTTCTGACTCTTGCCTTTCAATCAGAGGGATGTGGATTTGATTTTATGTGGAATTCATGTACAAAGTACTACAATGTAAACGTTTGTCCCAAAGGATAGACATCAATTCTAGAGCCATTTGAAGTACAGGACTATTCAATTCAATGCAACAAGGTTTGATGGGAAAAGTAAGCAAAAGTTACTTTTGAAAACAATTTGTACCCCAAATAATGTATAAGGGTGTTTTTTGTTAATCGAAAAAAATCCACTAAGATGTCCCCCGGGATGTCCCTCAACCTTTAAAATGTACATGTAGATGAAGATGCATTATGAGATCTTTTGTTTGATGAAGTTTTATACTTATGGAAATGGTAAAAATTGTGAAGAAATATATTTTGAGAATTGAACACTTTGTGTACACAATCATCTAGACATTTGACCACAACTTTAAAGGCTGACATACTGTATACAGTATTTTGAAGGATATGATCGGAATAACAGCTGAGACATACTGTACACTATATGTGTTCACTATAAAAGCACTGGTATGAATACAGTGCGGGCCACGTGAAACGTCACGCTCATGCCCGTGAACACCCTAGAGTGCCCGCTCGACTACCCCTGTCTACCCGATGGCATTTGAGGGTGAGTACAAGGGTGCACGCCTGCATTCACCCTCGGGCACATCATGATCTTTTCCGTGGCCAACACTGTACATGCACCTGTATAGATCATCTGTGTCTGTTTTTTTTTAATGATTTAAATCCCAAATCACCTGACGAGTCACAACCCATGCAAGGGACCTATCCGTGACCCTCCTGACAAGAAGTTGAAAACCTTTTTTTTTTTTGCTTGTCAATTTTTTTTCTGCCACAAAATCCTTTATTTGTGGTTGAAGACCTTGTAATATATTTTTTTTTTCAATTTTTTTTGCAGACGATTTTGGGCCCCCCCCCTGTGGACAATCCTATACTGAATACAGGATTCAGTATCACTAAGAATATGAAATCATAAGATAAGATTTATTGACTCTATCGAACCCCCTCTCAGGGTATGAGAGTACAAACATAGAAACATATAATTACAAAAGATATACAAACATAATAAATGTGAACATACATGTAATAGTATATGAAAATATTCAGCCTATATTGAATACAGAGTAAATGCAACATGTAATGTACATGAATGATATAACACAGAGCATAAGAGTTTAATATGGATTGTATAGATTAAATAAACAAAAACTAGTATCATACTTGAGCTACATTTTTTTTATTGTATATTTTTATTTCATAAACTACATGCTTACATTCATAATACAAATTTGAAATTGTATTTATTTATGTACACCCTTGGTATTATTGTACATGTATGGTGCTCTTAAGCTACATGTATGAGAAAGTTCAAGTGAGTGCAAATATATTAAAGTAGTATCTGGATAGCATTAGGGTAATAGTCAGCTGGAGGAATAATTGAGGCCTTCCTTTTGGTTGTAATTTGATTATCAGCGTGATCCTCTAGAATGAAAAATGAGTATTACTGATCAGACTACCATGTGGTTTCGGGTATCATGTTTCAATGTTTTCTCCTACCACTAATTCACTGATGCTTTTATTCATATGTTCTACCATGGAATAGCTCTATGGTTCTACAATGTACAGTACTGTACATGTACACTTGTGTACAATATAGCATTATAAGTAAATTTGTCATGGTTTTTTTTTCTGTTTCTGTTATTCTTAGAGTAAGTTTAAAAAATATATTACTGAATGAGAAAAAAATGACATACTTGGAGCATCGAAGAAATATACATTTAACTAAAAAATATAGACTAATGACTTTTTATAGTGAATCTTAATATCAGGTACATGTACATGTAGTTGCATGTACAAAGATTATATTTGAAATTTTCATCCCACTCAAAGCTTGTAAAAAAAATTGTAACAAATATATGAAGCTGTTCTTATTTAAATAATTGAATGGTATTTTCGTTAGATTTGCAAAATGCGTCCTCTATACATCATCCACATCACAAAAAATTAGGACATAAATCGTATACACTGTAATTATGTACATGTTCTGGTACACTGATAGTGATCAACCTTGTAGAAGATTCATTCATCCAAATTTATTTAGACTTTCAAGAAGGCCTTGTCTGTATTAAAATGATCAAAATTCTAGTTTCCATTTTTCTTAAAGTATTCCCATACATCTGAGTTGTTTTGAACAAACATTTAAATTTCCTTGTTGCACCCTATAAATAATTTGTGTCTCCCGGTCAAGTGTAATCATGTGGCCTAATCTTGCTAGCACAGGAAATTTTATAGATTTGATTTCTTATCATGATAGGAAAAGTGTTGAATTCATAATATTATTGATCCTAACTGGGGCATCAGCCTTGTGGCAAGGTTTGGCAAAGAGCTTGAGCTTTGTTGTTTCAGATATATGAGAAGGGTTTCATGAAACAATTAGTCAGTGAATTTCACTGACATCTGTTATAAGCTACTGAATTCCAGGCAGCTGATTGGCTGAGAGCAAATTTGGCACAGTGTAAATCACAGACAAGACACATGATGAAATGCTCCCTGTAGCAGGATGTACAGATGACAGAAATGAAATGAGATTTCTTTAACAGGACTGTACTTTGCATGCAGTTCGCAAACAAACAAGCCTCATAGCGTTTTCACATGAGAGCATGATAATAGTGATGAAAAAAAGCCTGACATACATTGTAAAGCTTTAATAATGGTTTAATGAATAATATCTAACTTTCCAATCTTATCATCTCATTATTCTTTGTGAAATTGAATTTTACGTGTGAGGATAATGTTTATATATCGCACACCTCTTGGTAAAATATTTTTTTCTGAAACCCACAATGCTACAGCCACTGTGAAGTGGAATAAAACTAAAGTTTAAACCATAAGTAATGTATATGTACATGTATATATTTAATTCATTACAACCAGCATTTTCGATTACAAGTTCATAAATACTGCATTCCACCAAAATACATTTTATGGGAGTTGCTGCGACTCTGTTTGGCATTCAACGATTTGAGGTATAGAGCAACATCGATGGCAGTCCACAGTGGCTGCCTGAATTTTCAGAGTAATTTCTATTTTAGATTTGTATTTTGAAACATTAAAATGTGGATTTTTTATTTTCATTTTAATACCTCAATATTTGCCACAAAATATAAATGTTTTTAATATGCTTCCAGCATACCTGTTATGAAACAGATCAAATGACCATCATACAGACATGCCAAGTCACATGCACTATGCGTGAGATGCCCGCATAGGGTCTCATACTCATCCTCTCAAATCTCTTTCTCATGCAAGTGTCATATCATATCCCCATATACATGTAGCCTACATTGATCTCATGAATGCTTATTCACAGAAGATTGCACTCATACAGTTGGGTCTTGGCATCTAGCTCTGCCAGTGCCATGGGATTTTTAAAAACTCTAAGTACTATGAATTTGCTCTTCCATATCATTCTATTCAAGACTCCCTATGAAATGTCATCAAGAAGATTTTCATCTCTTTTTTGCATGACTTGCTGGAATTATATAACATCAATCTATAACTCGCCCACATGTTTCCTCCTGTATGGTGATAACGTGCAGGGTTAAGTCATCCTGGTTAGGCAATATCATCATGACGTTTCAGAGAAGAACCTTAATTAATTTTTGACAGGTCTGTGTACAGAAAATTTTGAATTGTGTCAATGCAATTAAGGATACCATACTGCAGGCCATTTACTTACTGGAGGGCATGAAAGGTCAGCTGAAGTTACACTTATAGGAAGGGAAGTGATGAAATGCTTCCCCTTTCTAGTGAAATTGACATGATTGAGAACCTCTAGATGTGTTTTTCTGAAGGATATTCTAAATATTCATGAGATTTTTGGTGCAAGGGGGGGGGGTGAGACAACTCTCACCCATAGGCTGCTATACAAAATTTGATAGACAGGGAACATGTCACCCCCCCCCATCCCTGCCTATGTTTATCCAATCCTGTGTATTTGCATTTTCTTTAAAATACATGCATATAAAGTCTATATACATGTGGCTCAGTGGCTGTGCATACCCAGAGTTTGTACCTTTTATTAGTACACGTACATACATGTATCATTTGTACAATACATTGTATGATTATTATACATGTAGAATGTTATTGTAGTCTGAGACAGTCGGAAGGAAATGTTCATGTAAATACATGTATGATTTTCATAAATGCTGACTGTGTTTGATGAGTAGAGAATCCTTCAGAGCATGTACATATTCATACAGGCAATCTCAGCAATATGGACACAAAAACAAGCCAGTGGGTGCATGTTCGATGGGAATCAAAATGACTGAGAATTGAATCAAAGCTGAATAAAAGGTCACCGATCGGATTTGCTGTGGGTAACAAACAGCTTTATGAATCCTTACCCAGCTCTGTATGTCTTTTTTATTATTATTCATCTTTCTTTCTTGAATCCATCTATTTTATCCAGGTTCAAACCTGAGCCTGGCCACCAGCTCGACCTCGGATGTATCACTGCCATGGATACGGAGGCCGACGGAAGAGGACAAGCAGGATGCGACGTCGACGACCACCATCCCATTGGACACCAACGTGAAGCCTGGTCAGTATGTCCTACAGAGTCTGTTTGCAGAGTTTACCATCCAAGCAGAGAGGAAGATAGAGAGGATTATGACAGAACCATTGGTGAGGAATAGAATAAAGGAATCAATACAAGGCCCTGTCTTAAAGGGGAAGTTCACCTTGAAAAAAACTTTAATGTAAAAATAGCAGAAAAAATAGTAAAAAATAGTAAAAAATATTGGTGAAGGTTTGAGGAAAATCCATTAAAGAGTAAGAAAGTTATTAGAGTTCAAAGTTTTGGATTTGTGACGTCATAAACGAGCAGCTGCCCCATTTGTTATGTAATGTAAAATGCATGAATTTCAAATCTTGTATGGTTTCTTATGACTTAATTTTGTTTTCTATTCATGATCAGGTGTGAAATGATTTGTCTATTTATATACAAAAGGTACAGTGAAAACCATTATCAGTTTTCTGAGAAAATGACATTTCATTGATTTTTAACCATTCACTATGTAGGAATGCTGCTCGCATATGACGTCACAAATCAAATCATTGAAATTCTAATAACTTTTTAATTATTTCATGATTTTTTCTCAAACCTTCGGCAATATTTTTTATTATTTTTTCTGCTATTTTTACGATAAACTTTTTGTCAGGGTGAACTTCCCCTTTAATAAAAAGTTGAGATTGATCTGATCAACCACAATTCTGGAAAGCCAGCGATGTTAACGTATAAAATGTACGTTTGTTCAAAACGTCTTCGAGATATGATTTATCATTCATTCAATGCTTTCTTGACAATGCGATATGCTCCTCTTTGTTTACAAAGGACATTGTGCAAATTTCCTGTAGGAAAAATCATGACAATGATGGATTTCCATATAGTTGAGGTTGATCGATCAATTACAACTCTTTGTAAGATGGGACCTGAGTTTTTTTTAGTCGGTGCCTGCTGAGGATTTTTTTTGGCGGAGAGGCGAAGACTAATAGATGAATGAAATAAAGTTATTCAGTGTCACCGAAGACTTTGAAAATAAACCAGTTTGAAGACTAAATTTCCTTATCTACAAGAACTTTTTTCTTTCTGCTTCATCATCTTTATCCCTGAATGTCAACAATTCATTGACCCATTAACATTCATTTTAAAAATCATTTGTGTTGCAGATTTTTACATCGTATTTTACAGAAAATAGTAAAAGAGCTTTTGTTTTATGACCAAAAGTGCTAATATGGTATGCAATGTTATTTACTGTAGTTAAAAAGACTAATCTGAATATATGAAGTGAAATGTATTAAAATTGTAATACTGTATATTTATTGTGTGTGTGTGAATGATCATGCAATTTATCAATATCGTATTTCACATTACAGGAAAGTCCTTTGGCAAAACTGCTTCAGAGAGGAGAGGATCAGCAATTTGACCAGGTGCGTGTTCCCATTATTTTTGTCTTTCAACTGTTAAAAAACTTTGAGAACATGTATATTTGAATGTGTTTGTACCAATCCAATACTAAAACTTGTGTACATATAAAACACAAATATGTTATTATGACATTTAGCAAACATCCTGGTGGTTTATGAAAATGCCTCATAGTGATAGAAAAACACTGGAAAGGACATTTTATGTAAATATCAGTCTTGATATTAATTTCACTTTACATTGTTAGCATACATGTAAGTACTTTCTACAAATGAAAAAAAAATAGCAGATAGAATTGAAACTGGGCCCAATCTTTCAAAGAGTTACGATTGATCCAATTATCGTGACTATGGAAATCCATCAATGTCATGATTTTTTTCTACAGGAAATGTGCACAATGTCCTTTGTAAGCAAAGAGAAGCACAGTGAATTTTCAAGAAAATAATGAATGCATGAATATACATCATAGTTCGAAAATATTTTTATCAAACAGTTGATGTCGCTGGCCGTCCATAGTTGTGATTGATCGGATCAATCGCAACTCTTTGTAAGGCGAGGCCCAGATGTGATATGTGTAGAAACTCAAGTTATGATATCATGCTCTGAAGAAATGACTTTTGTTTTATATATTCTGTGTTTTGATTGAAGCAATACCCCAGGTTCAATTAATCTCAGTTTTACATCACATACAATCTACAATTACAGGAAGCATCTTTGCAATAACTGTTTCTACTGATTTCCTCCATTTTACTTACAAATTCCTGCCTGTATTGCTCTTGACAGTACTTAATGGTGTAAACAGAACACAAATGAAAACATGAAAATGGGACTTTGTCAATACTTGTATCAATACTGGGATGATAAAAATAGAAATCCCCAAGTACTGTCAAAATAATACCACACTGCATATTTGGGTCTATTTTAGGGACCCATGGAAGATCTATATGTTGAGCCACCCCACAAAACATTGAAACAAAGTTGTCGCTGCATGTCCTCTATTTTTTTCTGTAAATTAAGTGTAAATTAATGTTTGTTGAAGACGACTGAAATTGTGTGAATCAGCAATAGGTTTTATAGCTTAAATTCATTTGTTAAGCTATGATAATTACATTAATTTATTTGATGCTTAT
Source organism: Lytechinus variegatus (assembly GCF_018143015.1). NCBI lineage: Eukaryota > Metazoa > Echinodermata > Echinoidea > Temnopleuroida > Toxopneustidae > Lytechinus > Lytechinus variegatus. The sequence goes on along the minus strand of NC_054740.1, from coordinate 9,036,980 downwards.
CTTAGCGTGTTGCTATTAATGTGCTAGCTCTAATAAACGAATGTTTTTTGTATGTGATGTAATGTTTCATGTAAATATACATGACAGTGGTGGCTGTTCTGTTGAGCTCAGGTTTAGTATCACGTTTGGTTGAAAGTTGTGGTTTAACTACATGTGAGAATAGCCAACTATGGCAGAAATCTGTAACAGTACAAGCTTAACATGTAAGAGGAAATAAAAACTAATTAATTTTTTTTTCACTATTAAAGCACAGAGAAAGAGCAATGCTATTATTACATGTTTAAAATAATGTAAACATATTTTTGACACTTATGGCTTCCCATAATGTTAGCACAGAGTTAGACCCTAGGGGGTGTTTCACAAAGATTTACGTATGACTTAGAGTCGCACCTAAATGTCTAGTTGCGCGCAGTATAAAAGGCATGACGGCATTGGTCAGATCATGCCAAGAGGACGCGCACTACTGCGTATTGATCAATTAAAGATTATGCGTTGCATATCATGTACACGTCGGCATTTAAGTGCAAGCTGAGTCATACTTAAATCTTTGTGAAACACCCCCTGTTTGACATGTAGTTAAACTAGAATTCATTATATGGGCAATGAGAGTGGGTAGTGAATTTAAATCAATTTTATTTCGACAGTTGCTGAGTTCATTAAGTGCGGTTGCTGAGCATTGTCTACCATCGTTACTTAAGACTCTTTTTGATTGGTATTCTCTTCAAAATGAAGAAGATGGAACACAGAGACAGAAGGTGGCCACAAAGAACAAAGGGTAGGTACACACTTCCTTGTCTTTAAATGTAATGTAATGAAAATAATAATTCATTTGCCTTCTAGACTTTCTCGATAAAAATATAAAATGCTTTTCTGTTGTCAATATTTAAAAGAAAACGGGCCTGTTGCACAAAGAGTTGTGTTTAAACCCAAGTCAAAATATCAAGCGCAAGTCACGAATACGGGTGCTACATAGGCTGAAAATCAAGTTGCGCAAGATTTTTAGGGTTGCATTTGATCGCAATGCTTTCTGCAACGGGGCCCTTGATGAATAAACTGAAATACAATTAACATATAAAAGAAATGAAAGAAAGTACACATCAGACTTTATTAATACACTGTGAGTGCAGATTCTCATATTTTAATCTCCTGTCAGAATTTTTGTCTCGGGATGATTCCCATGTTAAATCATTAATACATTTTTATATGATTAAAAGTTGTATAACATGCATTAAATGTAAATGAATCTCTCATATTTTCTCACTTCAGTGGATAAGACGCTCACACCATGTTATCTTTGTTTCAATTTTCTTGATACAATTTTTGGTGATTGTTTCTTCATATACATCAACCCTTTTCTCATACTATAGAGACCTACCTTTTAAATAAATAAATTTACAGTCGTTATTGTATTTATTTCATTCAATATCTTTTCCCTTTCCTATAGATTTAAAAATATGTAATTTTGGTCTTTATTCCAATTTTATATCAATTGGCAATAGCAAGATGCTACAGTAATAGTGATCAAACGTGCATGCCTGCTATTTTCAGGCCTGGCTATTTTTATTCCTTTCTTATTCATTAAACTATATGTGAAATTTAGGAATGCCTACTCTGTGTGATGAAATATATTTATTTACTTTTTTATTTTTTATATTTGTTAATATATTTTTGCTTTCATAGTTGGCAGTTATGATAGGTAAAATTATACTAAACAAAATAAAAAGTTAACATTATCAATGGTTGTTGTATCTGCTTTCAGGAATGGAATAAGAACTAAAATGTGACAAAATCACCATGTTATACTTAACTTTATATTTTTCTTGTAGGGAGAAGGATTACCTGTCTGAACGAAGAGATGTAAGTATAAAATTGCTTTCATGTGAAATTCATTGATTTAATATTTTATTCAAATTGAATAGTTTGTTCAAGTTCCAGATGATGAAAAAGTAAATAAATACATACAATATAGCCATGATGAAAAAGCAAAACCAAAATAATTCTTGGATGAAACTCTGATATTTGGGGATTAGATGTGCAATTTGATAGAAATTGGATTCATAATGAGATATTAGCTTCTAAGATTTGAAGACCAGGGCTCCGTAACACAAAGATTAGCGATCAATCGCTAAATGAACTGACCAATCAATATCAATGTTACACGTGCATTAGGTTTGAAATACTGACCAGGGACCAATCAGTGCGCTTCTTGCATATTTGCGATTAATCGCAAACCTTTGTGTTACGGAGTCCTGGGTCTTGTAATATGAAACTGAGCAATTGATCATAGGACTTATTTTTTATCAGTTGATGATGTGACTTATTTTTATGATTGACTGTAGTGATCATTATTAAAGCTCTGTGAACATGATTCCTACTACCTGTGATCCGTGAGTCTGTTGATATCAAGCCATGTTCAGGCGTATTCAGACCGACTTGAGTTCGAGAATACCAGGAATTCTGTGATCAGGAAAATTGCCCTGATCTTCCCTAATCAGAAAATATCAGGTATTTCTGCCAATGTGAAAGCAAAATACTTCCCCCAAAAATAGTAGGTACTTGTCAAAATTAGAGAACATTTGCAGGGATTTTCCAAGGTTGCAGGTATTCTTGCAGCATGAAAGCAAATTATGGGAACTTTCTTGACTCCTGTGAGCAGTTCGGCGTGAATGCCCTGGCCTTGCCTGCTAATCAGACCATACTGCACATGCTCGTAACTTCAAGAACTTTACCCCAAAGGGTTTTCTTTGGGTCAGTGTGAATGCACAAAGTATCCTGAACAAGTTCTCGAAATTCAGTTGGTGATCGAGTTGGTCTGAATACGCCTTCTGACTTCTGAGACATCATACAATGGTAGAATGACATCATGGTATGACAGATCCAATTATGATCACCCCCAATCCCAGTAGTGTTCATGTGACTTCAACAGGATGTGACAGATGATGTCTTGGCATATCTCTAATTACCTAAACAATTCCAGAGGAAAAATGACTTTGACACATGGATAATTGGATGTCAGGCCAAGTATGGTGGCAGTAGGATGGATATTGGCGAAATTGGTATTGTACATGTTAGAAGAAATAGGGGTGAATGGATAAATTGATCAATGGATGAAAAGACTGGTGAATGAAATGATTAATTGACCGATGAATGGATGAATGGTTTGCTGGATTGATTGTAGATAAATTAAAATGAAATTTTGAAAAAAAGGAAGAATGAAAGAAAGAAGAAAAGAATAAGAATGATACTAAGTTATGATTCTATGATGAAGATGATAAATCTGAATGTAAAAGATACTGATTATTTTTTCATTTTATTTCATTTATTATTTTTATTGTTTTTTTTGGGGGGGGGGGAATCATGAAATACCACAGGTTTTCATGTTAAAGAAGTTTTTCAAGACCGAATATTACACTGCAGTTTTATTTATTTTTAAACTTTTTTTATATCAATCAAAATGTTTTAACTTATCTCCCTGTCCTCTATTTTGTTTTTCTTTTCAGCTTGCTGTGGATTTTTTATTCTGTCTGGTTCTGATAGAAGTCTTGAAGCAACTCCCGCTTCATCCTGTTCCAGATAACATGATCTCACACATTGAGACCCTAGCATTCAGACATTTCAAGAGCAGAGAAGGGTGAGTTTGAGCGAGAGTTTAATATTGATTAATATGTTCATATGATCTTTCATATTGAGGCCATGTGTATGAAAGAGGGCTTAACTTGTGACTCTGACATTGAGACTCTACATGTAACAATAAACATTTCAGGAGTAGGGAATGGTGAGTTTATCTTGATAATATAATCACTCAGGTTGAAGGTTTGATAATCTTACCTTGAGACTATACAGATTCCAACAAAAGAAAATTTAGAGTAATAGAGAAAGCTGAATTTGAAGGTCAAGACCATCTCAGAAAAATGTAGATTTGAATCAATTAAGACAAATCAAAGTAGCATGAGTGATGGCATTTTAAATTTTGCTTATTTTTCACAAAACAATTATGCAAAACCAGTGACAGGTCATTGATGTCCCTTACTATTTCTCTTTTTTTTTATTAAATGTAATATTTAAATTTTTGCAGTTTTGACAATGATGGACAACTTCACTAAACACAATGTTAAAACAATGGTAATTCCACAGGGAGGAATAAAACTTTATTTCACATGGAAATAAGGAGAAAAGTAAAATATTTCATATTACATACAATGAAGCACAAAAGAAATAGAGAGTGGATGATGTTATCAGTCCCCTTATTTGCATACCGACCAGGATGTACATATAACTATTTGTGAAATAAAGCGAAACTTTAAAATGTCATAACATTCTTTTTTTACATCCGATTTTGATGAAATTTTCAGTGTTATACTTGGTAAAGACACTTGGCAAAAAAAAAGCAATTTAAAGTTGAGGGTTAGTTTGAAAGAGGGTTTGTTTTGATCACATGATTACTCAGATGGAGGTTCTGAGTCTAACAGAGAGAGAGAGAATAATCCAAGACACTCCTTCAGACTCTCATATTAAGACTCCAGCATTCAAACATTTCAAGAGTAATGAAGGAGGGTAAAACTGTTTAATACATTAATATTTCAATCTGGCTATAGCTCATCGGTTGACCCCCCTTAGAACATGAACTCAAATATTCAAATCTCTTCTTCATTTTACCTTTAGACTGCAGAGTGGAGTGAATACAGAGAACATTCACATCATAGCTGATCTGTATGCTGAGGTACTGGGTGTCATGGCTCAAACCAGGTTCCTCTCTGTTAGGAAACGCTTCTTCACTGAACTCAAAGAACTCAGATCAGAGCCACAGAATGTCCAAACAACTCAGGTATTGGTCTTGAAGGTTCTATATTGTCTACTACATTTATATAACTCTTTGTCAACAAATACTACCTTTGAAAATCTCAAAAGAAATGAAATCTTGAATGTATTCATAATTATTCATGATTATGATTATTCATGATATTTTATAATAATTGAAATTGTGATTATATTGCTATTGTCCTATTGTCATGTAACTACATGTATGTTGTTCAGGAGTAAAATATCTCTTCTATCCCTTATACATCTTATTTATACATATTTTACTTTCATTATTGCCAGGTGGCAACTCTAATGTACAATGCTCTCTTGCTTTTTGTTTACCATTTCCTCTATCTTTAATTAATATTTTAATTTGTATGTGTCTGTCTGTATGTATCTGAAAATTGACAGGAATTGATTGAATTTTTCATGACTATTCATGATTATCCATTCTTATCCATTCTTGCTCATGAATATTCATGATTATGTGTGCTTATTTATGATGGTTTCTTAATATTGTTTCTTTCATCAATCTGTTACAGTCAATCATCAGCCTGGTCATGGGTCTAAAGTTCTACCGAGTTAAGATGTTTCCTGTCGAAGATTTTGAATCCTCCTTCCAACTCCTTCATGAGTGTGCCAACTATTACCTGGAAGTCAAGGACAAAGACATCAAGCACGCCCTTGCTGGCCTCCTGGTCGAGATACTCGTTCCCATTGCTGCTGTGAGTAGAGTCATATTTTGGCATTCTTTCTGGTTCTTATGGATGCAGGGAAATGCTATGACATGTCACTGTAGAAAGACACAATGAGATAAAACATTTATACCTTAAGTAGTAATAATAGATGCAGGAGGAGTGATGCTAGCAATTGTACTTGTAGTTGTAGTACGTTCATTGGTGGGGGGGGGGAGGAGGGCTGTTGATATCTTGTATACCAACATTCAAAAGATTGAAGGATAGCTCAAGAAATGTTCAGTTTTAGAGGAATTGCAACAAACCCTTGTTTTTATCAAACATCTGAATACTTTCAAAGTGAGATTCAGTTTGTAGGAAATAAACTCCTATTATGAAAATTGGAAAATACTTGCACATTTTCATGGATAAAATAATTTAGAACCGCCGTTTGAGAGAGCCCCTCGGAATGTATTTCTTTCTCAGTATATCTATTTAAGCTTTATTTCTATCGCAGCTTCCTCCAACTCAAATTCATGTAGCATCTTCTGGCATACCTGTGGTAATATATTCAAATTACATGCATATTGCAAGCATATGCAAATATCAATCTTTCCCTAATAATACTATCATTAGGGGTTCGTTGGTTTTCAATTAATATCAAATTATGGTTTTTTTTCTGTAAGACATTCTAACTAACATTTTTTGTAAATGCTCCAGTATAAAACAGTAAGATTTGTTATTAATTTGTCTGAAATTTTTTTTTAGTTATAAGTTATGTATTCAAAAAAGCTTCTCAACAAAGTCCTGGTGGATGATTCCTAAAGATGTATTATTTTGATATAAAAGGGGAACCCTTTATGTTTTTTTTTTTTTGCATAATCTTATCTCTTAGCTTGGGTTTACTATTTGGTTACATGTACGTGTCACTATACTATCTATTTCTGATCAAGATGACATGTTCAGGAAGGGAAATTGCAAGATTATTAATACCACTCTACGTGAATGACTAATAATGAAGCCTTTACAATGGAACTGTATTCTTCTCAAGGCCATTTCTCTGCCCCGAAACAAGTTGATTTTAATAAAATAAATAAGTCATAGACAAATAATACTGACAAATTTATCAAAATATTTTGTACATAGGAAAGATAAGCATTTGGAGGTTTCACTTTGTTATATTGAAACACAGGTGGTAATGCGTACCATTTCTTTGTATTTTTATTATTGGTAATATGAAATATTTTAATTTTTCCTCTATGACATACATGATGGTTTGTGGAATCATCATTTTTGCAAATTATTATAATTCAATCAAGAGCTTCCATTTTATGAAATGTGCAAAATGGAAAATATTTGCGATTTTATATAGAAAATTCAAAAGAAATAGTGAATGTGAGACATCATCAGCTCTCTTATTTGCTTATCAAAGTATTGCATACTGTTACAGCTAATTCTTTTAATGAAATACAATTCAACTTTTCATGATGTCATCACTATCATATTTCACATCTAATTTTAATGAAATTTGAAGTGTCGTTCTTGTATAATTAATCTCTTTTTTATTGACATCAACTTATTTTTATGGTTCACTTTTAAAGATCAGTATATTCATTATTAACAAGATTGGAGGCATGGCAAATTAATATCATCATATATTTCATGTGATGTAATCAGGTGTGATTCACTCAATATATCATAGAGTATCTAAGCATAAATATTCAGCTACTGTAATCAATGAATTGGAAATTGATCTATTTTCTGACAAAGCCTACATGTAATGAATCAGATTAACAATTGAGAGTTCATCTCAATATCTAAAAGTTGTATTTCATAAAGTGATGAGATGAAGTTTCGGCCATACAGACAAACAAAACACTAGAAATTTCATAAAATTTGGATGAGGAATAATAAAGTTATACATTATTTTATGCATGTCATAGATATTATGCAATGGTGATCTGATGATGTCATCTCTCCACTTATTATTTTTTTATTTTGTTATATGAAATTACATGTATGTAAATATAGGAAAGACCACGGTGTAAACTCATCATTGCTGAAATTTATTTTGTTTCAAGAGAGACAGGTTTTTAAACACATTTACAGGTATATAAATATGAAATATTACATGTATATTCCATGTAAGAAAAAAAATGGGGACATGACATCATCAGCCCACTTTTTGCATATTATTGATGGCATTAATATATTTGTAAATTGTTTTTTTGAGACATTGCTGAACTTTATGAAATTTTCAATAATTTCATTATTTTTCATCAGACTTTGATGAAACTCTCAGCTTGTTGAATTTTATCATTTGTTTTATATCATTCATTTCAGCCAGGAGTACCCCTTTAAGACAACACTTTCACAAGCTGGCAATCACATCCAATTTTTCATCCTCCGATTATAATGATAATATTGAAATTTGTAAAGCGCTTTTGGCAACGGTTTCAAGTGCTGTTTATGCATGAAATTATACAAAATGATGCGTAATAAAATATAATACTTGCTGGAATATTATCTTTCATTTTCAGTGTGTGAAGAATGAAGTAAACATCCCGGTCCTGAAGAACTTTGTTGAGAAGATGTACCAGACCACCTTTGAGCAGTGTTCCAAGAAGAAGCATGCCCTGGCAGCGTTCCCCCTTCTCACCTGTCTCCTCTGCGTCAGTCAGAAACAATTCTTCTTGTCTACATGGCATAACTTTCTCTCCCTCTGTCTCTCAAGCCTAAAGGTATGCCATAGATTGTATATTTTGCTTTATTCTTCTATGTGGTTCGCTTTTAAAGTTAAGTTGTTTTGAATATACACACACACACAGAGTAATAGAAAAGCCATTTAGATTTTGTTTCGAAGCATTATTTATCTTGACCATCTGTTCCAAATAGGGAGTACTGCTAATACTAGCTATTGATTATCAATGGAATGAAAGGCCAAATCTCATGCGTTCATATTTTGACTGCGGCAAATCTTTGCTTACATGTATATCATATGGAAATATAATGATAAAACATGGTAGTCATCTTTGTTGATAGAATAACCCATTCTTCTGATTGGTTATTGCTTACAGTTGCCTGGACTTCATAGCATAAAGCTTGGTGATCAATCGTTTGGTTTATTTCTATGATTGATAGAATTGAGTATTGTGTATGATCAAGACCAATGATCAATTTCTAAACTTTATGTGATGGGCCACAGGTATCAGAGTTTGTGTCACAACGACCAGTATTTTGATGATAAATGAACTGGCATCAAAGATATCATTCCCTGAATTAGAACTGTTATTGCTCACTCTTCTACCTAGCATCGAGACAGCAAGTTGTCCCGCGTGGCTCTAGAATCCCTCTACCGTCTTCTCTGGGTTTACATCATGCGTATCCAATGTGAGAGCAACACCAGCACCACCATGCGCCTCCAGAGCATCACAGGGACTCTCTTCCCAAGGAACTCCCGCAATGTCATACCGAGGGACACACCCCTTCACATCTTTGTCAAGATCATCCAGTTCATCGCCCAGGAGAAGCTGGAGTTTGCCGTCAGGGACGTCATCTTTGATCTTCTGGGAGTCACAGGCAAGAGCAGAATGCTCTTCCCAGAGGTAATAATGGTTATAATAATGATACCACTTGTTTGCCCAGACCTGTTACCTCTAATTTTGTAGGAGTTTCAGGAAAGAGTAAACTGTTTTCCTAGAGGTAATAATAATGATACCTTTTTGTTACCGAAGGTACAGAAGCCCATTGTCTTTGAATTTTCTTTTAGTTCCAGGAATTTGGAGGATGCTCTTCTTAGAGGTATCTTGTTTATTCTTGAACTAGTTGTATATTCTCATTGTATTGACTGAGGAAGATCCTTTCAGGTGGTCTGTAGGCTCCTCAGCTTGATCAGAAACTTTGACATATCTCAAATACTGTTACAACAATTTTGATTGCTGATCAATTGGAGACCACCACCCCCCCCCCCCTTCTCCCTCGAAGCTGCTCTACAATATTTATTGGTTATTAAGAGACTCTTAGCCTCTTTCAGTGTTGTATAATTTTTCCTACCAACATTTTTCTCCGAAGCGCATGAACGTTGGTCTCCGAGCTTTCTTGGTGATTGCAGACAGCCTGCAGCAGAAGGAAGAAGCCCCACCAATGCCCACCACCACCCGGATCATGCCATCGGGAAACACCCTCCGAACCAGAAAGACATTCCTTAACAAACAACTTACAGAGGATGGAGCCAAGACTATCGGGGTCGCACCATTCTACCCTAGCATCAGAAAAGCCCTGGATCATATCGTTAGGTCTCTGGACATTGCCGTTGGCAAGGCTCTACTCATGACCAATGCACAGTGTCTGACGAAAGAGCTGGATGACCTCATGACGTAAGTTTGGATAATATTGTCCGAATGGAAATAAAATCTTAGCCTAGTAAGATGTAAGACCATGAATTTGACCCTTCTGCAAATGAGGTATTTATAGGCTGCTGTATGTTATGTAATTCTTTATCAGTTTGACATTTATCTACAAATGTTACAGACATTTTTCATAGACAGATGTATGTCAATAATCTATGCTTCAAATAATTATAACAAGATAAAAGCAAGCAAACAAGCAAAAAGGAAGAAGCAAGAAAGATATACTTATACTCTACAGGAATGAAAGCATACGGAGTGGCAGGAACACTGAGCCATTTGTAAAAGCCAAGCTCCAAACATATCATGTAGATGTTATATGTTATCACTGATTTAAACAAATAGATGAGACTTAGAAAGGTAAATGTATACATACAACTATCAACACCCATTTGCAAATTCACACGCATTGTTTGTGATGCGATATCTGTTTGATTATCTCTGTGTAGTTAATGTACTACTTACCACACTGTGTCTTTCTGATATGTTGCATAGCAAATCCCCTGATTTGTATTTGATACACTACAGGAATGAAAGAAAGCCAAAGATCGAGTTGTTCAGGACATGTATCGCAGCCATCCCACGTCTCATTCCCGATGGTCTCAGCCGTAAAGAACTCCTGGAACTCTTATCAAGGTTGACTGTCCACAGGGATGATGAACTTAGAGGGTAAGAGTCTTAAACTTTGATTTCTATTTCACATTTCTAGAATGACTAGATGCCCTTTTGGTTGCTGTGTTGTGTGCTGGGTGGTTCACTGACAAGTGATAAAATTAAATAAAGTGATTTTTTTTCAAAGGAACTCATCCTGGAATGTTTAATAGTATTGTTCTTGTGATAATTGTATAAAACAGAAAAATCACATCTTGTTCAGTATTTTCTCAGAGTGTATCAAATATACTGCTTAAATTTATAATGATATTTGAATCTTGTATTTTTTATGCTACATTTTGACCTGAAATAGCTAGAGATTAATTCAACTTCATAGCATTAGAACTTGGCAGCCTTAAATGGGGGGATCTTCAAAAGAAGAACAAAAGCACTGTCAATGGGTTATGCAATGTACCAGGTTTGTTGATATTTCAGTGCGTGATTTATTTTATGTTAGGCATAGTAAGAAATTACCATTGAAAACAGCACACAAATCGAATTGGTTTATATACTATGGCACCTGTATAGAAATACACAATACACTTAAATACATATGTTTTTTTTTTTTGTAGCTTGGCCTTCACATCACTGCAGAATGTTGTAGTAGACCTTCCAGACTGGAGAGAGGATGTGATCATATGTTTTGTTAACTTCATGGTTCATGAAGTTCATGATATGTTCCCTCTCATCTTGGAGAGCGCCCTCAAGATGCTTCTTCAGCTTCTCTCACAGTGGAAGATGGCGGAAACCAATAAGGAAGAAGAGGTGATGATGATGATGATTGATAATGATGGTGATGGTGGTTGTGGTGATGGTGTTTTTTTTGGGTGGTGGTGGTTATGGTGTTGGTGGTGGTGTTGGGCATGGTGGTGATAGTGGTAATGATGATGATGACGATGGTTGTGGTTGTGGTTGTGAGGGTTGTGGTGGTTGTGTTTGGGTTGGTGGTGGTTTTAGTGATGGTGGTGGTGATGGTGATAGTGGTGGTGATGATGATGATGATGATGAATGTGATGATGATGATGATGATGATGATGAAGATGATGATGATGATGATGATGATGATGATGACGATGATGATGATGATGATGATGATAATGATGATATTCTCCTTTGTTTATACCCTTCTCTCCAGGAGTGGATGGAGTGCACACATCATGTGCAGGCAAGCTGGAATCTGATATTGAATGATATTTTATGAATCTCTTAATGTTTCTGTAAAGGACTCAAGACTTTGTCATGAAGTTTTAAGCACTTTACATAAATTTGATATTATTGAAATTATTACTATTGTTTTATCTAATCTGAAATGAATTATTTCAATCTATATAATTTCTACAGCACTTATATCCATCAAGTCCAAAAAGAAAGGGAAATTCAAGTGACAAATGTCAATTTCACTGTGTTTCATTTCCTCCAGCCCCAGCTGAAGCCGCCTTATGAACGGAACCCATTTGCCGGTGTACTAAATCTTGTAGAAGGTTTTGCCTTGGTGTTCCTGTGTAGTTGTCGACCTCTGATCAGAAGATTGAGTTTCTTTGTCTTGAAGGAAGTCCGGGCCCTCTTCAGCATCCTTGGATACTCAAGAGTAAGGATCGTTATGGCTTTTACTTAATATGCCTGACCTGCACATAATTTTCTTTTTTTAGTATATTTTTTTTAATGCTATATATATATATATATAAGTTTGTATTTTGTAATATGAGACTATAATCTGTATTCTGAAGTCAGGTTTAGCTTAGACCATGGTCTAACTCTGTGCTAAAATTATGGGAAGCCAAAAGTGTCAAAATTTTTATTAAGTTGTATGTTTCTTATTTTTACTGTGCTCTTTCCCGAGTCATCGATGGTGAAGACAATCATCTATTTATACTTCCTAGACAATTATGAATGATTTGAGAGCCAAATGAGCTGCAATATGATATCTCTACTGTAAGTGATTTATGTAAAAATTGGCTATCCATACTTAAACCACAACTTTAAACCTGAGTTTAAGTTAAACCTGACTTCAGAATACGGGCCTATGAGTTTAATACCTACTTGGCACACAAGTGCCCTTTGTTAGGCATTTTTCTTCACTACCAGGTCCCATGGAGAGGATCATTTTACCTTTGTTCATCTGGTATCTTGCTTATTAGCAGCTAGATATTTAACAATTCTGACCATGGTAATTGATTCACTCAGTAAAGATTATGGTACAGCAGAGTAAAAATCAACAATCTTTATTTTGACAATAGTTCTGCTTGTATGGATTTAATCTGTGATAGGTAGCTTGATGATGACAGTGTACTAGACACATTTGATACAGCTTGCCAGACATTCATAACACAAAGTTTCGCAATGGGCTTTACGGTAATTTGCACAGACCATAATGTACGATTGTTTGTTTTTGATCAAGCGTTTTTTACTATCAATCACCATGATTTGTGTTCGTGGACCCAAGTATTCAATCATTGTTTTTATTTGTAGGTTGACGATGACAGTGTGCTTGATGTGATTGATAGAGCTTGTCCAGGAGTGGTGGAGAGTTTCATCCATCAACTACCACCAGCAGAAAAGGTAAGACTACTCATTGTGACATCATCATGATACTTAATACATGTACATCATCATGATACATGTACATATTCAAAACTGAACTGAAAACCTACCTTTTTAAGAGAGTTTTGTTTTGATACATTTTGTAGAGATAATAGGCATAATCTTATTCTTCTTCAGCTATGACTTGATTCTACATTTATTTTCTTATCTTGTTAATTGAAAAACATATAAATCCCATTCTGTTTATGTTTTATTTGAATAATTGCTAAATGCAAGTCCTAACTTGGTCCAGAGTTGTCCACTGATCCATCAATCAGTGGTCAGGGAATAGAAGTTGAAATTAATTTTGTATTTGTAATTTGTATCATGCAGGCTACCATCACTGCATTACCCGCGGTAGATCTTCAATGGGTGTAGAGCGTTCCATCAATCAGTGGTCTGGGAATAGAAGTTGAAATTAATTTTGTATTTGTAATTTGTATTATGCAGGCTACCATCACTGCATTACCCACAGTAGACCTTCAATGGGTGGTAGAGCGTTCAATCAATCGGTGGTCTGGGAATAGAAGTTGAAATTAATTTTGTATTTGTAATTTGTATCATGCAGGCTACCATCACTGCATTACCCACAGTAGACCTTCAATGGGTGGTAGAGCGTTCCATCAATCAGTGGTCAGGGAATAGAAGTTGAAATTAATTTTGTATTTGTAATTTGTATCATGCAGGCTACCATCACTGCATTACCCACAGTAGACCTTCAGTGGGTGGTAGAGCGTTCCATTAATCAATGGTCTGGGAGTACATACGAGTCGTCTGGAGCCAGCGATAGTCTTACCAAGCTAGCAGCGAGGGGTATGGGAGGGTTTAATCCTTGGGCCTCTTGCCTGGCTCGATTCTTCCATAGTAATTGCTTGCCACACTACTGCCCGACAGCAGTGACCAATGCTTGGCCTGTGGTCAACACAAGACTGACCCAGCTTTATGGACACATTGACCCAAGGTTTGTTGTAGCTGTTGAGTCGACAGTGGTGTCTGATGAAGCTGTTTACCAGTTATAAACCATTTTAAAACTTGTGACCCTTTCTAGAAATTCTCAATCAGTATGTTTCCCATCAGCTACAGTTGAAATTCGATCTTTGTTGATTCATATTAGGTATGTAAAAAAGAAATTTTTTTAAAAAGTTTGATGATGTCAAGTAGGGGAAGAGAATCATAAGTAATTCATTTAGCACAAGAAATGGTGAGCAGATGTTTGTAAAGTCATGCATTACTTACCAACAGCTTTATAAAACGCCATCCTCCTCTCACCCCATGTACATTGCCATCACACTTTTGTTAAAAACACAAGACTGGTTGGAACATGTAACTTGGAAGTGGTTTGTAGCAGGTAACATGCATGCTGATTTTAACGTGTCATTTGACGTAAATCATGGGGTGGGGAACTGGGATGCTTTATATTTTTTACAATGGAATGAATACGTATGTATAAAATGCCTGATTTTGTAAATTTTGTGTAATCAAATGAAGCATTAAACTTTGATATTTGATTACAGTGCTCCATCGGAAGGAAGGACATCAATTCGTTCAAAGAAGGTACTTCATCCAATGGATGATAACATCGCCCTCTGGAGGAACTATCTGGTGTTTGCTTGCAGCTGTGCCCCACCGAGCGCCGGTTATCAAACTCCAAGACGATGCTTGTCCCCGGAACCGAATAGGTAAGTTCAGTTCAACAAGGCAAGGATGGAAATGTCCGTTTCTTTAATCACTGAAGGAAACCTACATGTATCTTTGAAAACAGATCTCTTATCACCATTATCACCATTAAGTATTCTTGTAAGATTTATTTCATTTTAGAAAGTAAATGTCATATTAATTATTCAGGATTTAATTTGATACGATTTGTATCCTGAACAAATACAGAATCTTCTCAGGCATTTTTATTGTAAGACTTAATTATTTTAAACCTTTGAATTGAATTGGAGAAACATTGATTTTCTTTTTTTTTTTAATATTAGAAAAATTTGTGAAGGTGTGTATAGATTGATAGAAAACTTGAATCATGAATGAAATGTTTAATTTTTCTGTTGATTTCAGTGGTTCAAACGATGGTTCATCCCACCTTGAGAGATTAGAAGCCAGACTTCACAGTTCATCTAGCGGGGTGACAGCAGCTACACTCTTCAAGATGTTAGTACCACTCATCAGATGTGATAATACAGACACCAGAGAAGCGGTTGTCAATGGTCTAGGATGGACAAACATGTTTGCATTCAGGTAAAGTGTCCTTTCCTCTGCTTTGACCTTTGACATTCACATTCATATTCATCCTTATTGTTTTTTTAGTATACATGTATTTTCTTCTTTGAAAAAAATGTTGTTAATATTTCAAATGTAATTTTTTTCTGTTATAACTTTCTTGATTTTTGTCTGGTTCCCTCATTTTATCAAGAAATTTTGTTTTTTACTTGGTAATACTGTCAGGAGCATAATTGATGTGTTTGAATTCACTTGATCTTTGTTTGATATGCATTGTGTGTGTTTTTAATACTTCATGATTTTAACAATTTAATTGAATTGAAATGTTATTCAAATGAGCTGTTGTGGATCAGTAGAGTTTAACATTGAACCAGATGTTCCTGGTTCAAATCTAACTGCGACACTTGTTTGCTAGGATATAAGTCTGCATTTACCATCCTCAATCCAGGGGGGGTGTTTCACAAAGATTTAAGTATGACTTAGTTCGCACTTAAATGTCGACGCGTACATGATATGCAACGTGCAATCTTATTGATCAATACGCAGTTGTGCGCGTCCTCTTGGCATGATCTGACCAATGCTGTCATGCCTTTTATACTGTGCGCAACTAGGCATTTAAGTGCGACTCTAAGTCATACTTAAATCTTTGTGAAACACCCCCCTGGTGTAGATGGGTACCCATTAAGTGTGAGTGCTGTGCCCTGTCTTACAAAGTGTTACGACTGATCCAATCAATCATAATCCATGGAAATCCATCATTGTCATAATTTCTTCTGCAGGAAATTTACAAAATGTCCTCTGTAAACAAAGGAGAAAACACCAAATTGTCAAGAAATCAATAAATTTATGGATATACATTCATATCTAGAATTTTTTTTTTGAGCAAACAAGCATTTTACACATTGACGTTGCTGGCCATCCATAGTTGTGATCAATCGGATCAATCACAACTCTTTGTAAGACAGAGCCCTGATCACTTTGGCAGCTTGGTTTTAATCCAAGTATTGATGTGCCATGAGTAGCACAATATGATGGCAAGGAATGTGTTAACATTGGCTATATCATGTTGACTTTAATACTTGTTCATGCTGTTGTGCATGGCAATACAGAATTGTATATCATGAGTAATGTATGTACTGGTAATTTTGTGACGTGTTTATCAGATAATGCTGTAGCCAGGCTGTTAGAAAATGTGTATATTGTAACAACAAAGAAAGAATCCTATCTGAAGATAGGATCACCATTCGGGCACTTTTCATATTTTGTTCCTTTTCTATACTTATTTGAAAATAGATGTGTGTATATTGCTGTTGTCAAACAAATTTGAAGGGGAAGGTTTTGTTTTCTTTACTAGGGATCTAATGGATGAACTGCAGCAATCGCTGAAGGATGCCTTGGAGAGGAAGCAAGAGGTATGTAGCTCTGCTGAAAAGATGAGAAGGGAAGTGGAGATAAGGAATGAAAAAAGGAGTAAGGGGAATGGAAATCGAATGGTTGCCAAAACTCTTGGATAATTTACCTGCTGAAAGGCCTTTCCTGACAGGCTTTTCTGGGCCTGATAGCTACGAACAGCTGGAACAAAGTTCTTGTGGAACCATTCGCTGAATAATTCACCATTCATCCATGCATTCCTTTGGCTTTGGTAGATCACAGGGAGGGCATCCATGTTGATGTTCTTGAAACATCTCGGATTCTTGGACTTGCCAATCAGTAGGAGGGGCATCTTGTGTGCCTGATGCATTAGCTGTTGCCAGAAGAGTGAGCCACTCTTTGCTTTTCTTTTGCCCTGGTGCCATTTTCTCTTCTGGTCCAATGAGTGTACGGTGTGGCAACACTTTCCAATAGAGGCCAGTCTCATTGCAGTTGTAGATCTGCTCCCTTGAAAGTTCTCCATGGGCTGTGATCTCATCTAGCTTGTTTAAGAAAGGATCAACTGCAGGCAAATTAGTGGAAAGAATCTCCCCGTGGACGGATAAATCGCAAATACCATGCCTCTCTTTGAACTTTTGAAGCCATCAAGCTGAAGCTTTGAAATCTTGGCTTCCTCCACTCCCATCACGGAGACAAGTTTTGTTGAAGCCTAATTGGTCCATGATGCCTTCAGAAATTCCCCCAAGATTGGTGTATTGGAGCCACGTTGTTGTAGAAGCCAGCAACATGTCGCTTGGTCTATGATATCATAGACCGGTAGTCGTATCATTTTGCACTTTGCAGACACATCTTAGGCAGCCGTTTCTGAAATGTATTTCTTGATAGACTCCCGCTGCTTGAAAATGCCAGAAATTATACCGGTTCTTACCCCATATGTTTCTGCAATTCTAGATTGGATAGCCCCTTTCTCTATTTTAGAGATTATCTTAAAATTCTGATTAACATTTAAAACGATGCGTTTGCATTTTAGAGGCATAGCGATCAATGAGGAAATGACACCTTTAATACTTTCAAAGAAAGTAATAATAAAAGCGATTAAAAATCTTGTGGCAGTGCGCGTGGTAAAATATCATAAATTAACTTTTTTCATGCACGTCGGATAATGAAGGATAGAGAAAAAACAAGGCCGAATAAGTACATGTACGCAATGAGACAGACTGCAGCAGTCAAGTCTTGGTACTAGCGCTGGCAATTCATTTCAAATTGGGTATTTCAATTGGATGAAAGTTGTGTATGAGTATGACTCTGTGTGTATGCACAGTTTTTGAGCACTGCCATTTGTCGCTCAGCCAAAGCATTTAAACCATTACAAATCTATTCTCAGCAATGTGACCTACATGTGATTTACTGGAATATTATCCTGTCTAGTTCTTTCAATGATTTGGGTAAGATATTTTCATAAAAAATAATGTGGTTGAAGGTAGACTATATTGGAAAATGTATGTAATCAAAGTGAGTTTGCATAGGAATTTTGATTTTAGATTCAAATCTCGTTTTCCCATGTACTATATTGAAAAAAAAATTCTCAGCAAGTGTGTGTCCAGAGAATAGAAAAATCCGGATAAGGGGAGGCTGGATAAGAGAGGTCGGACTGTACATTTATTTACTTCTTTTGAATAATCTGAACATCTGGAAATAGCAGCATTTGTGTATACCTCCGAGTGATAACAATAATGAGGGCCTATAGGCAATTAACCCGCAGAAATCTTGAAATATTCACCATCAAATAGTATCTGTCATTGTGCATTAAGATCTCTGAACACAATAAGTGAACTTCTAAGCAGGCCTTGCAAAAGAATATTGATTTTTACACTAAAACTTGCTTGAAAATGCTAATGAATATTAGATAAATATTATATAACTCTGTACTTTTAGTTGAAAATATCTTATCTTTAGCTTCGCTTTGTGATTCTTTCACTGATCAATAGAATATGAGACGAAAGAGAAGGAGAGATTTCTTGAGAGTGCATCTGATCCGAGTCTTTGAGCTGATAGCTGAGCACGGCCTCTTCAGAGAAAGGTATGTATGGTTTGTTCTAAATCTAGCTGATATCTCAAAGAGTATAGTGTGAAGATTGATTCCATGTGAGATATGCATCATCCTGCCATTGACTTGTTATGTATGAAAAACACATCATTGTTTGGGCAATTGCTAACAAGTATTGTAATTTTCATGTTTCTCTTATACACTGTACTTCTCTGAAATGCTGATCAACAGTGTTGATGTATTTGTGAAAAAAAACAGACATACAAGTCTTGCATACATCTACATTTCATCAGCCAAATAATAGTTCCAGTCAAAGCAACTTTTCAGAAAAAAGCAAAGCATGTGATATTTTCATCTTCTAAGTCAATGAAGTGTCTGTGTTCTCGTGAGATCTGACCTTGGCTGATTCCCCTGCATCCACATACATTTAGTTGTTGATGTTGTCATTGGATTAATGTTATGTTAATATTTTTTTTGTAGGTGTTTGCTTGGAAAGGAGACTCAGCCACTGAACAGTACTTTCATTGATTACATCGAGGGTATGAGGTTGTTTCTAGAGAGTGAGAGTGATAAGGATTCACCTACGTTGATGGAGATCAGACTGCACTTCAGTGGATTCATTGGACGACTCATTAGGAGTGTGCCAGGTAGGATTGATACTGTGATATTGAAATTTAATGTGGAATTCGTTAGTTAGCATTCTCATTTATTATCAACACCACTGTCACCACCAATATCATCAATCTTGTCATCAATACCATCTTCATCATCAGCAGCAGCACATCATGGTCATCATCATCATCACCATTATCAACATCCTTCTCATCATCTTCACCATCATCAACATCATCAGTGGCAGCTGCAGCATCACCATCATCATTATTGTCATCGTCTCCCCCCCCCCACTGCCATCATCATCATCATAACCTTCATTGTCATTATCATCCTTACTTTTATCTTTGCTGTAACCCGTTCCTATATTTCATTTTTCAACTCAGTTAACTATCAAACATTGGCACAGTATTGTTATGCAAAAAGGATGGACATGTTGATCGGCTAAAACTCACCCTAAGTCCTTTTCACAACTTGTTCATTCTGTTACAGCGGAGCATCGAGCCAACCTCTTGCCACGTGATGTACGCTACAGCGTTTTCTTTTTATGTGGAGCATGGTGTCGCAAACTTGGCGTAGTCTATGGTGCTGTTGATAGAACACCGTCATATCAAGATGAGAATTTCTCAGACCTAGAGATTGAGGCATTGCAGGTAAGTAAAAAAAAACAGTCTTTGTGACTGACAATTACTCAAAAGGAATTTGTCAGCAACTCTATGCTTTGGCACCAATTTTGAAGATCATTTTGCAGGCCTTCATTTTAATAAAATGTAGTGGGGCAAACAATTTGAATTTCAATTTGTTGACAAAATGTATTTCTTCACCTACAAAGGTATTCTTTTTTTCATTATTACTGTGTATGTGTTTTGGGGGAACTGTTAATCATCTGGGTTGAATCCATAGAGACTAGAGAAAGAGTTTGTCAGGAGATAATGAAATATACTCAATAAAATGTAAGGATGGCGGTACTAGTGGAATTACTTATATATGTGACCATGATAACAAACTTAATTGGAAGTAAATATATTAATGTTTTTCTTATCTGAAACAGTGGGATTTTACCGTGTTTTATATTTTGTACATGTTGATAAATTTGAATCATAATATAAGAATATGTAACCTTATTTTACCTTTGTGTTAGATTCGCTGTAAAGTTGACTATGAGTAAAATTTGTTTTTATTATATATATTTTAGGCAATGGCTGCTCTTCTTGTTTGTGGAGAGGTGTTTGATACCAATGCTCTTGCCCAAGAAGGTTATCTGTACACCTGGATGGACAACTTACTCAACTGTACTGATGAAAGGGTAGAATTAATGATATCATCCTATAAGTGTTGTCGATGTTGTTTGTGAGTTTGGTGGTGGTTGTTGTTGTTGCTGTTGTTATTGGTGATGGTGGTGTGGTGAAGTGCTGGATTAGAATGATGATGTTTGATAGGAAGTAGTGGAAATATGTGATGTCTGTATAAGTCAAAGTCAGTATGACAAAGATTGTTCAGTTGGGATGATGATGATGATGATGACAGCGATGACGGCGGCGGTGGTGATAATAATGAAGACAATGATACTGATGCAATGATGATGGTTATGATGCTGATGATGATGATATTCTTGATAGTGATGTTGATGATGATGATGATGATGATGATAATAACAGTATGATTGTAAATGCTATGACATGATGACGATGTAAATGAACATGATGATGTTATGATCATTTGAATATTTCCAATAAAGTGGATAATACATAGTTGTAATAAAATCACAAGAAAGAACAAACTCATTGAAATATTTTCATGTATGAGTTAATATGTTGTTTTCTGTTTCACCCAGGTTCACAAGCTAGGTAAAGAAACAGCGGTGCTTCTATTGGAGAACAATCCTCAACTTCCTATGGTACTGATGTGGTTTATCCACCGGTGTTACACAGGACCTAAACTTGTTGCTAGTGGTTATTTCCAAGCCATGGCTTCAGTCCTTAATACAAGGTGAGATGATACGTGCAAGAGATAGAGACATGAAAAAAAAATCATTGTCAAAGATTACAATTGCAAACATAAATTGAATCCATTTATTTTCCTTTGATCACTATTTTATGTTCTTAATGCTTTCATGTGGTATTTAATGCTAGCTGTTGTCAGATGAATGTAAATATAAGTCATGTGTAAACTTATTCACATCTCACAAACAGCTTGCTGAAACAACCTCTGAGATACTCATCCACTGATTCAACACCATTATCATTTTCCCATGATTCCACTTTCAGTGAGTACCCATGTGACATGATAGTGATTCTATGCCTAGTACTACTGAAGACCGCTGATCCTTGCTCCGTCATCCGCACACTGGCCTATCAACTCCTACAAGTCCTTGACAAGAGATTCTTTGGCTCGGGTGGACAGGGCAACCTTCTCAAAGCCACCTACGGCAAGTCTCATGTCGCCCTGAGCAGAGAGCTGGCCAACTTACACCCAGAACTCACTCTTGCCATTTTCTCAGGTATGCAGCTTGTATTGGTACAATTTTATTACATTTAGATCATTAATTTTCTTATGTAACACCCTAGAAATGTACCCATAGGCCTGTATTCTCGAAAGAGGTTTCAGTTGTACCATGGTAAAACAATGAACTATGCACATTTTTATACATGATTTAGTTTATTTTATTGTTTACACGTAGAAAACCCAATTCAATGCACATTTTTGGTAATCGGTGCTAAAAGTGAAGCACTGTAATAAAAGAAATGTGGCATAATCCATTGTTTTGTAATAATAATGATAATAAACACAGCATTTGTTATTCGCCATCTATCTAGTAGATTATTCCATGGCGCAGTTCCAAGGTACAATTGAAACTTCTTTTGAGAATGAAGGCCACAAAGATGCAAATCATACATGTAGATATTAAAACACCTGGGGGATGTTTTATGAAAATTTAATTATGAATAAAATCAAATTTATATTCCCATTTGCATTTGATATGTGATGCACCAGTGCATTGTTTCAGATAATGTACAGGAGAGGTTAGCCTACTGGGTATCCATCAATAAGATTAAATGTTGAATAACATTGCATCTGTTATTCAACATGTAATGCAGTTGGCTTGGTTATCACTACTGGAAAATTGCATAGGTAATTGACTATGTGGTACATCCGAACCCCCAATTTCTCTATATTTACTTCACTTTATGAGCTTCTCAAGCCTTGTTAATCTTGATCGCTTTGCAACTAGAAAACAAATACAAATTATTTGTGACGTATATATTTGATATGATTGCTCCACTTTCAATCATCTTTATAAATTCATCTTGAATCTCCAGAAATAACGGAACGTTTTGAGTCTGCCCCTCTAGTCCATCGTAACATCATGCTGGAGTACCTGCTCCCCTGGATCTATAACATTGAGCTGGTGGACTCCCTAGGTAAGGAGGGAGGTGGAGCCGGCTCCATGGGTGGAGGGAAGGAGAAGGAGGTGGTTGAGATGGAGGACCCGGAGCAGGGGTGCGCCTTGAGGCGTCCTGGATGGGGTAGCAAGCAGGCATCTTGTGTCATCCTCAATAACCTTCTCTTCATTACTGCAGAGGTGACTTTCATTCAATACCTTAGAATATTGATTTTGTGTATCAAATATTAATTCATTCACTGTTCCGAATCCTTTTTTCTTAAGTTCAGTCCTTTAGTTAGATTTAGTTTTGTATATTTTATTTACATATTTTTCATCAAATATCTAGTCATACAGTACAGGTACAAATGGTTGCAATAATGTTGACAAATCGATATATGAAATCAGGAAGAATATATCGCTTTACCTTTGGATAATCTCAAATTCAAGCCCCGCATTTCTTTATTTTTTTCTCTCCCTCTCCCCTTTATTCTTTCTTTTTTCTCTTTTTCATGTTTAATCAATATTCACTCCAAATGCTTTTTAAGAATTAAATCAGATGAATAATAGGATTTCTACACATGAAAGTAAATAAGTAAGAATTTATTATTTTTTCCATGCAGTACTCCAGTCAGATGAAAAAGAATTGTGAAAAAAGTTAATCATGAGAATGATTTTCCTGAGAACTTGATTTTGTTTACAATTTTTTCCTGCACCTCTTAGAATTTCTATTAATTAATCACCAATTAATATCACACTGCATTTGTATTTTCCTTCATTTCCAGTATGGTGATGAGCATTGTGATGGTCTTGAACAGCTGTGGGCGGGGCTATGTACCTGTTGGCCTGGTAACCTACCAGTCATTCTAAACTTCCTGCTTGGTCTGACTGGTGTCATGACCAACCCAAACCTTCTACCTTATGTGAGTATTTAATCCAGACAAACGGGCTATGTATAAAAATTGATCGATGTCAACTATAATCACTGAGATGATCACCAATTATGGGTAAAATGTCATCTCTGACCCACCTTTTCAATGATGCACACGGACTGTATGGCATGCATGAGGAGCACACGTAGCCATATTACATTGTTATTGCATTGGCTGTGTTGATCCATTCATCTTTCTGATACTTGCTGTCTTTCCTGCGTTTATTTCTCATGAAAGACCAAATGCTGCACTTTGTTTTCCTGTGCCAATGGGGTACAAATGTGAGAATTATTGTATTGGAATTCCCGTACTCACATTTCATCATGAAGAAAGGCATTGTCAAATATCTGTGATGATCTTTGTATTTTTAAGGGAAAGTCCATCCTGGCATTAAGTTGGCTTTGATAAAAGCAGAAAAAATAATAATGTTATAAATGAAAATTTGATAGAAGTCCATCAAAGAACAAGGATTTTGATTTTGTTTTATTTTTGTGACTCCATGAGGGAAGAAGCTGTTCAATTTTTCATGTTATATGCAGGGATGCCAGACTTCTGGCTATAGCCGGAATTCCGGCTTTTTCATTATTTGACCTTAAGTTCCGGCAGGTCGAGTTTTCTCAGGCCGGACAGGACTGTCAACGGCCAGATCCGGCCGTTCAATGAGATGTCTTTACTCCGTATGGCCGTTATATGTACCTAAGCTATTGTGCAAGAAAAAATCCTGTGATATAATGGAATTAGACTAGTACGAGCCGGTCAGTTAAACGCTAGTTTTAATCAAGGTTTCTTGTGCGTGTATGTGTATATGGTGGTATTTTGCTAGACTGCACTGTATGTATGTGATTGGTGGTGACTGATCGCCGTACATTATAACGTGTACGTAATTTGAATTTTGAGAAAACGACTGTATTTGAGTCTAATGTAATACCAATGCAATAGTGGCATGGGTTGCATGGCCATGCATTCGCTGCGCGATGTGTATGCCTATACCGGCCGTATATGGTGTTTTCGCGCTCCCGTTCAATTCACGTTGTTATACTGAGCTGATTCTCTGTTTCGATTGTGGATTTAATCATAATTTTTCAACAAGTATGGATGTTGAAAGAGGAACCAACATTAAGCAAATAGACAGTGGAATCAAGAAAAAATTCCAATGGAAGTGGTTCGAGAACAAAGACAATAATAGTGGAACGTTTCTCTCAGATTATTTTCGCAAAATCTTTGCCAGTGGCAGTGCAGTGGCAAATGGTCCCAGGGCCTGAACTTTGGAAGGTAAATTACACAAATTAAAAATATTTAAGAAGTGTGCTTCAAACTCTTTATTTTTCTTTGTGGCACCATTTCACTGCAAAAGAGTTTGCAGACTACAGAGTACAGTAATTATGTTCTTGTAGACTTCATCAAGACATAAATATTTTTCATGAATTAATTGTAAGTTGAGGCTCTGCAACATAAAACAATGCCCAAAACTTCAGCTAAATTTTTGGGAAAATGATCCCTAAAATAGGCTCAGATTGCATCAGAGACTATTTAGAACCCTAGAGCTTCCAGGGCCCTGGACCCCGGCCGAACGGGACTTCGTGCTCGTCATGTGCGCTTTGTGCACATAATTTACCTTCCAAAAAAAGTTCAGGCCCTGGGACCATTTGCCACTGGCATCCCTGTATATGGATTTCCATGAATTCCTATGTTTTAATGGGTTCTGATTATTTTCCTATCATAGATGTAATTATGATCACTACTACAATCAATCATGTCAAGTGAAAGAAACTGCAACATTATCTGAAATATCCATACTTCCACAGAATATGTGTATTTGAACCTTTGGAACTATTAATGTTTGATGGCCGGAAAGAAATCTAGGAAGTTGTCATTTTGGAAGTACTTTTGTTTTTCAAAACTTTGCTTTGATTTTCTCTGATGTCCGTCTCCTTCTATCCATCAGTTAAAGCGAGTGCTAGTATACATCGCCCGTGCCAAGCCCCAGCGCCTGATGGACGAACTGATGCGAGAGATGCTGTCCGTGGAGATTGTCACCACCAACGTGGAAAGGACCGAAGAACCACCCTTCTTCCAGCTCTACCACCAACCCCAGTTTGGGGCGACGGGACCAGAGTCCGGAAGCGCGGCATCGCTGATTGAGAAGATGGATAAGGAGGAGGAGGCGAGGATGCTGGCCAGTGAGAAAGGCAAACAGGAGAAGAATACGTCGGATCGGGGTACTCAAGTTGCGGTGGGAACGAAGACACCACCACCTACTGATGGAGGGAGTTCAAAGGATAAGGATAGGTAAGGGATGATTGCATTACACTGGTGTAGTTAAAACTGTGGTCTAAATCGTTGTTTAACTATGGGTAGTCAGATGTAACAAATCTTTTATAGATGATGTTCAATTTTTAAGATCAATTGGCACTCTAACTCGATATCAACTAATAATAAAAATTGGCCAGAAATGGTGAAGTATGATATTTTTTTTCACCATTAAAGCATGAGAAAAGACTCCTGTCATTGTATGATTTGGGTCCTGTGCAGAAAGATTTATTATCAAATTGCAATTCTAAAATTAAATGGAACTTCATTTTCAACCCATATATTAGGGACTCTTTCTGCAATAGGCCCTTATCTATTAATAATAATAATAATGATAGTCGGTTCATGTATAGCGCATAACATATTATGAATAACGTCTCTATGCGCTTCCAAAGGACTTGGATATTATTACCTCGGCTGTAGCTCAAGCAGCTAGCTTCCAGCACTCGGCATTTCAAGGAATAAATTCCTGCCAGGTACCCATTCACCTCACCTGGGTTGAGTGCAGCACAATGTGGATAAATTTCTTGCTGAAGGAAACTTTGCCAAAGCTTGGATTTGAACCCATGACCTTCTGTTTCAAAGTCCGTGGACTAATAATCCACTGGGCCACAACGCTCCATTAATTTGTCCTTTTGTTTTTCCAGCATCATCCGTTACAACGAAGGATCCTCCTTGCATCAGAGTAGTGGTAGTTTGTCCACGTTAACCAGCAGTACCTCCACACCTAGCAATGAATCAGCTGGAACAGACAGAGTTCGATTTAAACCAGCCATTCCAGAGGAGCCAGAAGAATCCAATGGGTAAATTCACTTGTTGTTCTTACCGTATGAAGATCATGCATAAACAATTGATGAACTGTAATGCTGATGGTCGTACTTGTGTTATTATGTTTAAATTCTTCTTCACACAAATGTAGAGGACATCAGCATTAAGTCATTTTTTGTACATGAATTGTAAATCATAATTTGTTTTGTCTCGAGAATTTTCACATGGAAGTGACTTTGTTAGTAATTTTTTGTTAGTAATTAAAAAAATTGAAGATTTGAATAGCTTATTGGAATCAAGTTTCTTTATAAACTATTGTTTTAATCATGCAGTTCAGCGGAAGGCAATTTGCATACAGCTGCAGTGGGTAAAAATTACAAGAAGATCTGTTCAATCTCGCTGTTGATAATCTTAGGCTTGAATCCACCCCTTTCTAATATTTTTTCGTTGTCAAGAAAAAGGAATAGATTAAAATGGGAAAAAGAAACGATACCAAACATAGTAAACAAAATCATGTAATGATGATATGTAATGTCAATATAAAAATTCTTGCAATCCTAGTAGGTTTACCACTATTGAGGAGAAGGCATCAGAGAATTTCCAAGGATCTACCAAGGTTGATTTCTATGCAGTATGGCAGCAGCAGACAATGAATGGACTCACTTTACCCATTCCTCTACCGGAGGAGTACTACTGCGCACCCCTCTCAGATTACATTGATGACAATGAGACACCCCCACAGGGGGTCATTCACAGGTAAGACCTCCAGGATTAGGATTTAGATTTTATTTCATTGCAATACCTTTCATTCTTTGGTTTCCTTCTTTGGCTAACTTTAGATTGTTAGGGAGTTCTTTAATTTTTGTTGAAATTACTAGATCTTACAGCCCAGTATTCACCTTGGTTTATGTGTGTCAAGGACATTAGACTGAGTAATCGATGTTCACTTTGGAAATTTAAAGAAAATAGTGATTTTTTAATGCCTTTTTATCATATATGATGTCTTTTGAAATTTTATCATGTTTTAGGTGCAACTTGGCAACTGTTTTGCTGACTGACCTGGTTCTTGAGAAAGTAGATGTTGACTGGCAGGTTCATCTTCCTCATATTCTTCATGATCTATTTCTTGGTAAGTCTCAAAGGATGATTTCATGGAAATGTTTATTGGTTGTAATGGTTGTATGGACTAAAGATTGATTTTTGATGTTCATATTGCTTTTGTGCAGCATGCATAATATACATGTAGGCCGAGGTGGTTGTTCCACTTTGGAGTTATCAATATTAGGGATGTTGTTGATCATCATGTGGTTATTATTTATTAAAATTGTGAATAATGGCAATTATTATGATGACGATGGTGATGATGATGGTGATGATGATGGTGATGATGATGGTGATGATGATGATGATGATGATGTTGATGATGATGATGATGATGATGATGATGATGATGATGATGATGATGATGACCAGTATGATGATAATGACAGTATGATTGTAAATGCTATGGCATGATGACGATGTAAGTGAACATGATGATGTTATGATCATTTGAATATTTCCAATAAAGTGATCCAAATTATTTTGCAGTGAGGTTTTGTGTTTGTACAACAATATTGGCTTTCTGATGAAATTTGGTCAAGATGGAAAAATTACAGGGTCCATTCTGCTTGAATGTACATGTAATTCAGAGTTGCTGTCAATATTGATATAACTTGTATGAGGGGGTTCCATGACATTTGCTCTGGCGACGATTGCTCCGCTCTAAATTCCACACACTAATCGAATAACTAACTTGAACCCTGGGTCTAACACTATACCCTACCCTAAACCTGACATAAACCCTATTGCAACTCTAACCCTACATGTTAAGACAAAATTAAGCCCGGAGCAATTGTCGTAGGAGCAAAAGTCGTTTCACTGTATGAGGGTGTGGATGAAAGAATTCATCCCGTAGTCATTCCAGTTTCCAAACCTTTGACAAAACCCTCGCCTTAACCAAACCAACATTCTTTCTCACCAGGTCTTGATCACTCCTGGCCTCTGGTCCATGAGCACTGCAAGCGATTGCTTCTCAACCTCCTGGTGAAGCTGGCTCCTCACAATGACTTTGTCAATGTAGCTCACACTCTGCTATCTCGACATGTTATCAGTGACCTCAATGCAGGTCTCCTAGATCAGAAGGTCGTTACCAAGGAATATAACTTCACAGGTAAGAAGTCTCTTCCATAAGTATTGACTATAGATTTAGTGATTGCTTGTGTCAGAGATGAAATAAGAGACGTCCTTACAGAGATATTAAAGCCAACTATCAGAATATAAATTTGAGATAATTTTACCGAGCTGTTATATTGCTGAGTTACAAGAAAAGTTTATACGATTTTCATAATCGAGTTCTTAGCAATTTGGGGGCAAAATCGCCCTGAGTCTCCCCCCCCTATGGAATTTTTCCCCCTGTGCAAGGTAAAGAGACCTCAAAATGAAAATGATGATGATGATAATATAATTGACATTTTCTTTTGTTAACCAATCTTTTTGCATAGGTGGGCCGACAAGTCATAATGGCCACACACCAGACACCATATCCTACGAATCGGACAACTCCGCCCTCATGGGCAGCACTACCACCATCAGTGGAGCGTCCACTGTCTCTGTATCCAGTATGAGTTCCACCTCAACTGTCATCCCATTCGGTATGAGTGCTGTAACACACATCAGTGTGGATCATTTGAGGACCAGTGAAGAAGCCGCCAAAGCCCTGATAGAATTCTTGGTTACAAGGTGAGATCTTGAGGAATATAGGTGATTTCATTGTGATCTCGGTAAAATCGACAAAGTCATTAATAAAAAAAATGGAATATTGAGTAATCAGATGCAGCAAGAATGAATTTAAGTAACAAAATTTATTTTTTATCATGTAAGAAGAAAAGATGTTTTTGTTTCAATCAATGTTGATCATTTGTCTTTTATCAGATTCATATATGACATGATTAATGTTTCATGTGTGTAACTATTCTTCCATTTTGTTTTATTTTAACCCTGTGTGGGTATTGTTGGTAAATACTCATATTACCTTCGTGATTTCAAAGTCTCAGAAAGCAATATTCATGCAGAGATCAAGCATGTTGTCTTATGTTTAAGAAGTCGAAAATGCCAATTTGATAAAGAAACTCAATCATGTTTCTTGTTCGTACTATTTTACAGACTTTGCTGCCAATTTGATGATCCTTTTTAATTTGTTATAATTTACCACACACACATACTAAAAATTCCTTGTGTTCTTCTGATTGTATCTCTCTCAGGAAATGTCGCCCTCTGTGGTCATGTGAAGAGATCACCCCCAGATTAACCATCATTAAGAGTGCAGAGCAGCTCGAGACTTTCCTTCGGAATGTAGTAAGGATCTTCCATGGCAGTCTGAGAGGGTCTCACCTAGAGCAGCGTTGGGCTCAGGTAGCACTCCAGCTCGCTCTGTCTTGCTCTTCAAGACATTATGCTGGCAGATCGTTCCAGGTGAGTATCCTGCCTGTCTAAATTGGTTTTTAATTAGGATACCAATAGACCATGTATTCTTTCGTGGTTTTATGTTTGGCCTTTAAAAGGAAACAGTTAACAATTTATTAATATACAAATAGGTTGTTTGGGGACGCACAATTGCAGGAGGATTACATGAAGTCTGTAGATCCCCTGTCTGTAACGGCTAAGAATCAAACTTGCTACAAAGCTCTTCTGTCCCATCATGACGTTTTGCGTTATCTCTTGCCATAACAGATGTTCCGAGCACTGAACCCTCCACTCAATCCTATGATGTTGTCTAACATCATGACCAGACTGGTTGAGACAGTAGCTGATCAGGGAGAAGATGTACAGGTAAGAGTAACATCTACATCTAGATGCCAATGTATCAATTTAAGGAACATCTTGACCAGTTAACATTGCCATTGCCTTCTCAAACTGGATGATCGCTGTACAGATTGTATTGGAATCGCAAATTTCAATCATGCATATTTTTCAGAAGAAAGTGCTAATCTTTGTGACATGGTGTCCTTGGTTGAGTTGTTCTGTGCATTAAATCAATATGTGGAGGTCCGCAAATTAAAGAAAACCAAATAAATTCATTAATGTTAGATGTATGTATAACGATAATGGAATTAGATTTAGATGTGTACTTACATTTAGATGTGTATTTACATGTACATGTAAATAGCTTGAAGCCCTGTTGTGCATTTTAATCCTGATCTTCTATTCCTTGTCCTCAAGGGGTATGCAACAGAGATCCTTCTCACCTTGGAGAACTCTATCGACACCCTGGCCCAAGACCTCATCTTCGCTGACCTTCGGGAGAGGTCAAAGTCTGGGTCATCCCGCAAGGCAGAGTTCCGTAAGAGCACCAGTAACCTCTTCAGCATAGGACCGACCAGTAACTTTGAAGGGATCCGTCCCAAGATCATGGAAGGTCCTAACTCTGTCAACTCGCCAGGGAACAACAATGCAGGTGACTCTTGTTCGTTGACCTCTGTGCTACTCTGCATGCTCACATTATTTATTTGGGAAATTTTTCCCTCAAAATTAAAAGTTACTTTACAGAAACCTGAATGTTATGTTTGAAGTTTGCTGATCAGAGTGTAAGTTGGACAGGAAAATTAAGCTGGGATGTTAGATATCAGGGGAGCGTTTCATCAATATTTTCGTCTGACAAGTTGTCAGATCTGACAACTTTCCTGAATTCTGATTGGTCGAGAAGCACCGTTACTATAGTAACTGTCGGATAAAACAGGACTTGAGGGATAAAACGTCCGACAAGTCCTTTCATGAAACGCTCCCCTGGTATTAATCTGATTTAAGACTTACAGGTGTATTTGTTATACATATTACCATTTGAACACTTTTAAGTGTACCTCAAGTCATATCTTTATTTTAGGTGAAATGTTTACACCCCAGTGAGATGAAGTTTGAAAGGGTTTTATAGGAATCATGGTATGTTTGAGTGTTGAGTCACTTGATCAGTCTATTGTAAATCTTTTGCATCAAAACACTTCCTCAGTGTTTGCCAGTGAATTAGGAGACTTGTATATACATTGGTCTTGGAGTGAAGACATCCATACATGCTCAGATACTACATTGCCATGGAGATGGCATTATTATTGCAATAGATCAGTGAATATTCTGGAAGAGAGCTCATTTTTGTCTCACCTGCATAGCAGAGTGAGACTATAGGCGCCGCTTTTCCGACGGCGACGGCGGCGGCGGCGTCAACATCAAATCTTAACCTGAGGTTAAGTTTTTGAAATGACATCATAACTTAAAAAGTATATGGACCTAGTTCATGAAACTTGGCCATAAGGTTAATCAAGTATTACTGAACATCCTATTAGAGTTTCATGTCACATGACCAAGGTCAAAGGTCATTTAGGGTCAATGAACTTAGACCATGTTGGAGGAATCAACATCGAAATCTTAACCTGAGGTTAAGTTTTTGAAATGTCATCATAACTTAGAAAATATATGGACCTAGTTCATGAAACTTGGACATAAGGTTAATCAAGTATCACTGAACATCCTGCATGAGTTTCACGTCACATGACCAAGGTCAAAGGTCATTTAGGGTCAATGAACTTTGGCCGAATTGGGGGTATCTGTTGAATTCCCATCATAACTTTGAAAGTTTATGGATCTGATTCATGAAACTTGTAAATAATAGTAACCAAGCATCACTGAACATTTTGTGCAAGTTTCAGGTCTCATGATTAAGGTCAAAGGTCATTTAGGGTCAATGAACTTTGGCCGAATTGTGGGTATCTGTTGAATTACCATCATAACTTTGAAAGTTTATTGATCTAGTTCATTAAACTTGGACATTAAAGTAATCAAGTATCACTGAACATCCTGTGCGCGTTTCAGGTCACATGACCAAGGTCAAAGGTCAATGAACTTTGGCCGAATTGGGTTATCTGTTGAATTACCATCATAACTTTGAAAGTTTATGGATCTGATTCATGAAACTTGTACATAAGAGTAATCAAGTATCACTGAACATCCTGTGCGAGTTTCAGGTCACATGATCAAGGTCAAAGGTCATGTAAGGTCAATGAACTTTGGCCATGTTGGGTTTTTTTGTTGAATAACCATCATATCTCTGTAAGTTTATTGGTCTAGTTCATAAAAAGTGGACATAAGAGTAACCATGTATCACTAAACATCTTGTGCGAGTTAGAGTAGTTTTCAAAGTCAGCACTGCTGCTATATTGAACTGCGTGATGCAGGTGAGACGGCCAGAGGCATTCCACTTGTTAGAATAATTTGCCCAAAAAACAAATCCAAGGAAGACAAGTAGTCCCTCACCAAGGGATTACTCTTTCCAGGGGAGCTGTTCTAGATCAGTCAAAAAGATCAATCCACTTTGTAATTCACTTATTCACACTCAACTAATCTTTTTTTCAATGCAGACATGCGAGCGTATGTAGAACACCGCGGCAGGAGCTCCACCACCAGCGAGCTTGATAAGTCAAGCTTCCATCGAGGCCGTGCTCGTAGCAGCTCATCCCTCAAGCATATCGGAGAGAACAACATCTTTGAGGAGAGGCTGAACATGCTGGCCCAGGTTTTCTGGATCTTTGTCTCTCTCCTAGAGTCAGACTATGAGTTTGAGTTTCTGATGGCTCTCAAAGCTCTAGAAAAGGTAACTTGTAAATTTTGATAATAAGTTGCATTTTTGTAAAAACACGAGAATAATGTCTTTTGGGGGTTATCATATACATTACCATCCTGGCCATGGGATTCTGGCTTGCCTGCATCAAATACATGCACTTGTCCTTGGGGCAATCGATTATAAGCTAAAATAACATTGGGCGCAAGATGATTTTGTCTCCCAATAATAAGAAAAAAGTAGGTACATAGTGGCTCTGTATCAGACAACTGTGTGGACACATGCTCAGACTCATTGTTTACCATTCCTATTACCAGTAGTGTCCATGATTGTTCAGTGTCACATGGTTATTATTTGGGTAAACACAACATGGCTTTTGCAACGTGGTACACTGGGGTACTCGGTAATGCATTCTAATGTATATAACTTCAATTATTATTTTTGTCATGTCCCTATCTTCAACATCTCTCTCTCTCCGTCTCTACTTTTCTCTCTCAATCTCTATCTCTTTTTCTCTCGTTATCTTTCCACCTGTAGCTTCTAAGATACCTTCCTCTAGACCGTCCTGAGGTGAGAGTTCGTCTAGATCAAGTTCTAGCTCAACTCAGATGGGAAGGTTACCCTGGACTTCAAGCTCTCATCCTCAAGGTAAAGACCCCTGTCACACCACAACCATGATTCCAAACATTTTGTGTACAGGAGATTGATGACTTATGATGCACAAAACAGTTTTAGAAAGATTGTAGACAAGGCTTCCATCACACAACAGAGCTCACAAACATTTTGGCCCAAAATCACAAAGGTGGTTTTGAATCTGTGGTTTTGAATCTGTGGTTTTTAAGAATGTTTTATGTAGATATCGTGTTTTAATTAGGCTTAATTCAGCGTAAATGTTTAGAAAGTGTCCAATAAGGGATGCATGCTTTTATTGCAGCATGCTAAATTGATGCTTGTCACTAAGGTTATAGCATTCATGAGGCCACTGTTTGAATTAATGAATCTATTGTTTATGTTTATCAATTCACATGAACAATTGGCTCATTATTGCAGTGTCCTTTATAGTGGAAGATGTGAATTTAGCATGCTGGGATAATAGCGCACATTGATTATTGGACGCTTTGTCAATATATGCAGCAAATTAAGTGTAATTATTGCATGAACATCATGGTTACACACCATGGATTCAAAACCACCTTTGTCAATTTGGGCCTGTCTGTAGAAGATTTATAAGATATGATGTGCAATACAGTTTGGGGGAGACTGGAGACCTGTATTTATCATCGATTACAAAAATTGCATTAACTTCTGAAGGTTTCCATGGCGAAGAAGAATAGTGTAGTAGGTTTCACACAATGTATCTTTCTTGGGCAAGTGTTGGTCCTGAAAAGGACCACCCAATCTCTGTTTATGTTTATCAGTTAACATGAACAGAGATTGGGTGGTCCTTTTCAGGACCAACACTTGTCCAAAACATGGCATTGGTGATCATGCTTCAATAATTTAGTCAAGAATAATTTAAAAAAAAGACTTGAATTATGGAGCCTCATTGATTTCCTTATCAGGTAGCTAAAGCTATCTTATTTCTGAAATGAAGAATGAAAGAAGAAGGCAATGATATTGTCATATTCCTGAATGTAAAATTTTCTCTTGCAGGGTTTCACTTCCTCTGTGACCTATGACCTGACCCTACACCTGGTATCAAAGTTGACAACCTACACTCACCTGAGAGTGATAGATCCCACCCAGGCTGCTGGCTTCCCTCTCAATGTGGTGGCTCTTCTACCGTATCTCATCCAGAAGTTTGGTCAGCCGGAGAAGTTTGCTTGTGAAATAGCAACCAACATCAGTAGGGTAAGTCTATTGTGAAAACAGAAAGGGTGGTATAACATATTTGCAATCAATTGCAAATTTCTTTTACAGTTTTAGAATGGATAGATCAAACCATGGTGGTATTTTTTACAAAATAGCTGAAATGTATCAACAGTGTAAAAACCTTAGCGATGAAGATATATTTATATTCACAATGAAACTTGTTAATGAAAACATAATTTATAATTACTGTAAGTTCATCAAAGTGATAATGAATAAGAGAGGCGAGTTTTAACACCAACTATATATTTTTTTTCATTCAAGCTATCTAAAATCCACCAAAGCCACCAACAAAAGATATATCCCTGACATTATATATTTATTTACTTCCTGATCTGTATTTGATAACTTATGTATATTGCATTATGCTATACCTTCTTTATGTTAAATTTCAATTCGTCATTTCTCTGTATATAGATGTATATATGTATAATAATCAATTGGAAATCTTGGAAAATGTATTGATGTATTACTAATTTATACGACATACAGTTATGAAATTTTTTGTTTATGTTATCATTTATATATTTTAAAACAAATGTTCATGCCAAATTAATGAAGTTTGTTAATGAAGCCTAGGCAGCCCAGCTAAAGCCGGGGTAATAATAATAGCAGGGCCCGCTGGGAGAACAGTTTTCGGAACTGAAGCGGCTTCCCTGGGTAAATATACCTATATTATTATTATTATTATTATTAAGTTTGTTAATAAATTCAAATTCAAACCTAGCTGTAGCCAATCAGTTTACACTCTTTATTACAAGAAGCAATTCATTTCTATCTGGTCTATATGACGGCCTCTATCTGTTCTATGTTATAGGTTTGTCAGGAGAGATGTACCAAGATGGCACCCCTCTCCACGGTCCTGACGATGTATAAGAATGGAACTTACAACCGTGATAGCAAGGCATGGGCTGGTGTGGTATGTAAATACCTCCATGGGGCCTACTCACACTTCAGCATTCCTATGATGACATTCCTGATTGAGGTAACTTTAAGAGAGTGTTGATGATGGTAACACAGATGATGATGATTATGATGATGGTAGTGATGATAATGGCGATGGTATCGATTGTACTGTTGCTGAAAATGATGATAGTAGTGGTCCTGATGATGATGGTGATGATGGTGATGATGATGATGATGGTGGTGGTGATGATAATGATGATGATGGTGGTGGTGGTGATGATGATGATGATGACGACGAGAGTGATGGTGGTGGTGGCGGTGATGAAAATATTGTAGTAGCAGGCATAGTTGTGATTATGTTAGTAATTTTGGTATTTTAGTCCATGATACCTGTTCATTGCCATGAATTACATATGTCCGATTCCCTACATGTTGATTGAATGATTTGTCTCTTTTTTCTAGTTCATGTACACTGTAGAATGTTCTAATGGTCTCAAGTTATATTGGGATGAGCAGTACAGAAAGTGACGTAAGAATGAAAAAGATAGGGATAAAAAAACCCTGTTGATTATTTTATTTGAAAGCCGTTATCTTGTATTCGCTTTGTTTCTATGAGAAAAGAGGCAATTTTTTGAGTTTTTATTTAATGAAATGATAAGTATTGATGTTTTGTATCTTTATTACTCAAATAATTTGACTAGATTTGTAGCAAAATCTTTCAAATATCTGCATACATATCCAAAAGAGTTATAACTGTAAACTATGTTTGAACCTTGCAGGTATTGGAGAAGGGTCCGATCAACAACCAATCGCCAGTTCTCCAGATAGTCTATCATCTCATTCATAACATTGATCTCATGGCTGCACCAATGCAACAGGTCAATGATAATCTATTGAGAGTCATTGCTAAATATGTTCAGGTAATGAAGATATTTCTTTTGATGATACAACATTTGCTCTTGCGACAACTGCAGCTGTAACCTTTATTTCGTCTGAAATGTAGGGTTAGGGTTGTAATGGGGTTTTATGTTAGGTTAAGAGTTAGGTTTAAGGTAGGGAAAAATTGTTAAATCCAGGGAGCTGTTTCATGAAGCTGTTCGTAAGTTAAGAGCTACTTTAAGAATGAGTGGTGATCCTTTCTTATGCGCTTAACCATTGCCAATACCATTTACCAAAAGAAAGGATCACCAGTCATTCTTAACGTCGCTCTTAACTTACGAACAGCTCTATGAAACACCCACCAGGGTTTGGAATTAGTGTATGGAACTTATAGTATAGCAATTGTCGCCAGAGCTAATGTCATGGAACCATTTCTCGTTACATCACTGTAGAATACTGTGTGTGAAGGCCTCTATCCAAGAAGGGATGCCACTTTTAAATGAAAAATAGGAAGATTCCTTGTAGTGTATAGCAGGCCCCATTATATATACAGATAATATCCTAGTACATTTATTTATGATATAAAAATATAGCAGTCATCAGAATCACTTAAAGAAATGAATATTCATGACAGGTTCAATTCAGTCCGATGACCCCATTGCACATAATATTCAGATTCATTTATTTCCCACCTCTTTAAAATACAAAAAAATACATAATTACAAATACAATACATATACAGCAGAACAGATATTAACAAATATGTAGAATTGCATTTAAAATGAATGAATTTCAGAATTGCATTTAAAAGCAGCTCAAAATAATAACGCTTTTGATTTGTTTAAAATCAAGTTGTGTTTGATTGCGATTCTTTCCGCAATTGTTCAGTTTTTCCAATGCAAGCAAACATTCACATATGCAATTAGATTCATATCTAGGTATCCATATACTATTCTTTGGTTGAGTCCAACTTAATGAATTTCTTTCTAATTTTCATTGCCCTTCCACAGTGTTCTCTTTGTTGAATATATTATAAAAAACAAAATCAGTATACATGTATGTCATAAGCGTTGATCAATGAGAATGGAAGCAAGAAAACATTAAAAAATATATAGGTCCATAATATTATTATCATGAATTTCTTGCTAAATGAAACATTCATATCTTGACCATTACAGGGAGTGCACTGGCAGGATTCTCTCAACATTCTCAAAGTAGCCGTGTCCAAGTCCTCTTCACTGGTCAAGCCTCCATCCCATAGTGACCATCACAATAGGGTAGTCTCCTTAGCCCTTGACCAACGCAAGGAACTACCGGGTCGCACCATGGAATTCACCTTTGACCTTTCTAGGGTAAGATTAACCTTTATGATTCAAATTTCAAGGTTCAAATTATTGATTGAGCATTATTGTAGCAGCTGTTTTCAAGAAACACTCTAATCAGGTTAGCTCTGGATTCGAGTTTAGGAATTATGTGGACATTCTAACAAACATTATGTTTCATGCAGAAGCCTTGATTTTGGCCCTGGTAATGTAATATGTGGCTTAATTTTAGACTTTGTTGTGTAAAATATGATTGCTTTTTTTTCTACCCTCTGATCAAGACCAATCCATATCCCAGAAATGATTGGTTGACTTTAATGTTTGGGCGTTTTGAAAGGTAGTATCAAAAGTATTTTGTTGTTGAGCTAAATATGGATAATTTTTTGGCAGAAATAGGAATGTATAGATACCTTGACTTGGGATATTTGAAGAATAGTTCAAATATTTTGTATTCTGATAGCAAAATTTGTAAATTTCCCAATTCTGAAAAATATTATTTCTTACTTGGACTTTTTAAAGTGACAGACGGCCAAATGCTTTTTCACAAAATACAATGTTTACCATCATCAAAGCACCATTCTTTTTTGTAAGTACTACATTGTAAATCTATAAGTCAGATATGTTGAAAATTATATTTTGCGTCCTCTCTTCACAGTGATGATTCACAACATTTGTATGGAACCATACATGTATATTTCTTGTTTTGAAAAAGCCATAAATAAAGCTTATAAAGTGGTCAGGTTGAAAATGTGTGTTAAGTTTTGAAGTGCTCCATATTGTCAATTTCATGAAGGTAATATATAATAATGTGGTTTTTCAAAGGAAATATCTTGTAGACAGTTATGATTACAAAATTGTACTAATTTCAATTCCTTTTGATTTAATTATTAATGAAATAACAAAGAGTGATGATATGTTTAGGGGAGCGTTTCATTGTAATGACATTTTATCCAATAATTACCACAGGAAATGTGCTTCTCAGCAAATCAAAACCAAGGAAGGTTTTCCAATCTGATAACTTCAGATCAGACAACAAATGTTGATGAAATTTTCCCCTGTTGTAATTTTGCATCATGTCATCTTTCATGATCCCTCTCACATAAACCATGATTTTAACCAACAGAAAGACTGTGCATCATGGATTGTTGATGAGGTTCCATGTCTCTGTTTGAATATTCATGATATGATTAACAATGTATGAATATTCATGAGATGGTTTGATTTGTTTGCTCCAGGTTGTTGATCCAGAACATACCTCCAGTGTGAGTTCCATAGTTGTTTGTTTCATTTTTGTTTTCCTCACCTTTTTCACCAAAACCAGTTGTTTTTCTATTCCCTTTTACGAGTTCTATACCCTTTTGTTGTATTTTACCCCCTTTAAAGCTTTCTCTAACACTCCCTATGTATTCCTATTGTCAGCTACACCCTTTAGCTAGAATGGCATCAATAATATCTCAGGGTCTTGTCTTACAAAAAGTTTTAATGGATCCAATCAATGACAACTATGGAAAGCCAACAACATCATTGTCTAGATTGTACATATTCATTCAATGAGTTCTTTTAATATCACAAGCTTTTGTGCATGCTACATTAGTTTCACCAATCAGTTATTTTATTACAAATTATTAGAGGGGCATCATACATTTCCAAGATTAAGAATTACATTTCTAGCGTTAAGAATAGTGGTATTGATGAATTGTCGTTGAGATTCATAAGATCAGTCACAACTGATTGTGAGATAGTGCCCATATTTTCTTTTCTCCAGGGTTTGTACAAGACAAGATTGTCTCTATTCTTGTACAGACCCTGTATAGAGATGATGCCATTCTGACCAGTGGCATACTTTTTATCTGCAAGATACACACACTTAGTACACAGCTTCTGCACTTTGTGGTGTGCTGCTCCATATCCATAGCAAGTTTGACTTATAGTGCTACCTAGTAGAATAGATAAGAGTTAACTATGTACAGAGTTTTGCCAAACAGAGTAGTGTGTGTTCCATTTTGCTCATTGGTAAACCCTTGTTTGCCTAGCTCAGTGTAATGCTCAGTCACACAGACCCCAAATTGATTGATAGTTTGTCATTGGAAATAATGTAATAATTTTGGTGGGTCTAGAGTTTGTTTTGCTGGTTCGACTATTGCATAAATGTGTGGCTCCCGAGTAGGTGACACTAAGTTAGTTCACCCCTTGGTGTCTTCACAGCTGTTGCTTAGCCAGGATTTAGCTAGAGCTGGGTTGATGTCCATTATAATTGGGAATGGCTCAGAGATGCTGATCACAGGAATGGGACAATAAATACTAGTTGCAGTGATTAGAAAAGAATAAAATAAAGAGCAAAACTCGTTGATTATAAAGTCTGGGGTCTGTCTGGGTGAAATCTTTTACCTGCGCTAGGTTATTGGTCACATTGGATTGGATTTGAAACTTTTGAGTTTCAATCAGTCAATTATCGGTTTCAATCATTGCAAAGACACGCCACAAAGATTATCTCCTTAACAATAAGAACCATGATATTTTGAAACGGCACTATTTCCTATATTTAGTCCAAAATTTGTTTCTCTGGTCTTAGTGGTTTGTAGGGTACCATGCAATCACCTAAAAAAATGAAACTTTCAGAATTTGATAATACATCATCTGCACATGTTTTACATCTATATAAGCAAGCAAATAATATTGCATAATTTGCCAAGGAATTGCTAAAAGACTTGCCCATCTCCCAAGTGAACTCCTTTCCATGAGTTTTCAATTAACTTTTGAATAATCATGAAGTGGCATACAATAGCTGTTTAAATGGGAATGTGTTTTATCAGTTATTTTGAGGAAGATGTACAGCTACATGTATTTAGGAAACCATGTGGGTACATGGATACATTTCCAGCAAAAATGTAAGATTATGATATTGTATTTTGAATATTGTATGATGATTATTTTCAATGTACTGAAATTTACTATTGTAATGAGTGTAATTGTGTTCCTGAAAATGAAATAAAATAAATGAATAAAATTAAATCCTTTCACTGCTTTTTTGGAATAAAAAAAGTGGGGTGGGGGCATTATGTTACAAATCACCCAGATTTTAAGCTCCCCCCCAAAAAAAAAAAATGCCTCTTCATCAAATTTAAAAGGCATTCATGTGAATTGGATTTGCTTGTGCATTTTCTCATAAAAATTTCATTATATCAGAGAATCATATTGAGTAGACTTTATATCTACTGTAGTTGTGAATTAATTATCAGATTCATGTAAATCTATGTAATGGTACATATAGCTTGCAGATTACGAACCTGCCCCAATTTTGTAGCAGCTTTGCCCCCCAGAATCTTGCATTTACATACATTTGTCAGCTTAGTTATAATCCCTTAATTCCTTCTTTTCTTCTTCCTAGTTATCTTTCTGGTACAGATAAATTTGTGGTGTTTTGTCTAGATATTGAAGTGAAAGCCTTTCTGCATGCCTTGTTTGTATCTTGTGTGTTTGGTATACTCCAGTTTACTGTCATTCCTTCAAAATGATAAGCTTTTTCTTTTTTTCCCCTTCAACCTGATAGATCTTTAGACTATTTAACAGTAGACCTAGTTGGTGATACATGTATAGATATAAGTGTTGAACATGACTTTTAGTAATAAAATTTGTACACTTCTCTTTGCACATTTGGACAACTATATTTCACCTTTTCAGTCTGTTTTCTCGTAATTAGTTGAGGATGGAGAAAAAATAGAAATGGTTCAGATTTTTCTCTCTGATTCCATAAATTCCACTATTTTCTAGACTTATTCTTGTCATTTCTTGCCTTTCTAATTAATATTTGTTGCATGTTCAAATTCCTTTTCAAGCATATCATTCATGTGCATGTATGACAAAAATTATGTGAAAAGTCATAAAACAGTCATGTGACCTCGCCAACACATGTAGTAATAGAACTAGAAGTGACACGAGGGGTAAATGATAGAATTACTTATCCACAAAACTGATTGGATGTATCCTGAATACTAAGCCAAGTTTGTATAGATGATCATAAAAACTGTCATGGAAATGTCTTTCTTGTAGTATGGGTATATACTTTGTATCAAATTATGGTGTCAAATGATACAAAGTTAGCTTTAACTTGAAAGCATGTAGCAGTCTAAAACATCCTTTTCTAGAACATAGGGTGCATAGAGGAAACATGTAGCACTATCTACTCAAAAGATATAAATGCTCCGTACAAGCTTTTAAAAAGAAAATTATTCATTTTTTATTGTAATAGTTTAGTATATTAAACAAAAATCTGCATTTCTCCATGTCTTTCACATCTACTATGAAATAACATCTTGCCAAACTTTTCATAACATCAAAGTTTATGTTTAAACCTTGTAATTGCTATTGTAATGTTTTCTAGCTGTGTGAAAGGATGAAATTTGTATCCTTATAACATTGCCATAAAAAATATCTTAATTTTGCCAGTAAATGATGTGAATTCTAATACTGTTTGTAGCAGCTGCACTCAAATACATACGACAGATAAGTCATAACCAAGTACTCACCAGATTTCCAGAGAAAATAATTTCAAATTTAATTAGAATGTGTCCTTCAAGAAGATGAATCACAATTTTCCCTATGATACAGCACTCTAGACCACGTAGTTAAATAGATGTTGTTGGTATTTTCACCTCCTCTATTTGTAAACTATTCAAATATTGCTTCATGTAATGTAAAAGTGTAAATGTGTTCTATGAATATAAAGAGCGAGATATTCACCAAATAGAAATAACAAAATGGCCGTTTCATACACCAGTTTGTAAATTATGCATGACTTTACGAATAACTGGAACATATTCTTGTGCCTAAAAATATTACAAATTTTCCCTAAAGAAAGTAAGATTGAATTTTCTTTCATCATGCTCCATTTTCACACATTTTGAGGACAGCTCAAAAAGACCCTGCCTTTGAGAAACATAGAAGTGATTGCAACCTCGTATTGTAGAAAACAGTCTTCTAATTCATGTAGGGAACTTTTTCTAGGCAAGAGAATGTTTCCACTTATGCCATTACTCTGAAATCAAGCTTTTTCTGAGCTGTTTCCAAAATCTATATAAATTTATTTTGAGGTACAAGATGTTAACGCCCTGATGGTGAAATATATTTCAAATTTCATCTTTAGTTGGTGGGATTTAGAATAATTAAGAATCTGATTTGCACACAAGAACATGTTCCTGTCATTCATTAAGTCATTTGTAACTCTAGCATTGAGAAACACTCCCATTAACACTCCCATCACTCACCATTCAATTTCTTTTTCTTCTGACTACCATTTGCTGGTTTTTTTTATTCCTGATGCATTAATTATACTTTTTTCATATTGCAATGTGGATTTGCAGGACTAATGATTTGTGTGAACCTTTTTTTGTTTGCATGCCTTGTTATAGAGTTTGCCTGAAACATCACTACTCAGTTCGGAGAAAATGGTGAAAAAGGAGCACTCCCCAACGGGTTTTT
The DNA here is from genome assembly GCF_018143015.1 of Lytechinus variegatus. Classification (NCBI taxonomy): domain Eukaryota; kingdom Metazoa; phylum Echinodermata; class Echinoidea; order Temnopleuroida; family Toxopneustidae; genus Lytechinus; species Lytechinus variegatus. The sequence continues at coordinate 8,993,127 of NC_054740.1, read as the reverse complement.
TGGTATATGTTTATTATGTTCACTTGATTTCATTCTTGATTAGACATAGACCTATCATGGGACATATAAATATAATTTCTAAAAACATGAAAAATAAAAACACCTATCTTCATTTATGATCTTCTACTTCATATCTAGAAGATACTGACTCCTAACATTTGCAGTTGAACTAAATCTGGGGTGTCTGATATTAAATATTGTGGTCTAATGTGACTCCAAATATGTATTTGTTATTTTTGTTATATCATATACATGTAATAATATGTAGTTGGGAATTGGTTTTGTTTTAAAAGATAATTATGAAAATATATTTGTGCATGCAAATTATATCAACATTCCTTTCAAAAGAAATTACTTTAAAATGGTTCAGAAGTTATTGAGAAAGAATTTATGACAAGTGTGAGAGTATCATATGATAAAATGATAAACTCTTTTTATGTATGATTACCAAACACATTGATATTACCGAGTCCTTTGATTAAAAGAAACTGAAACAATAGGAATTATAATGTGGTAAGAAGTATAGGTGTAATTCATGTTATTCTTCATTTTTGTTCCCTGAAAAGTGCACAATTTTTAGTAATTATATTACGTTGAATACCAACTTATCAGTAGGACATCGTTGGGATTAGAGAAGTCACTTGATAGAGCAGAAATATTTTCCTTGCATTAATTGGGTAAAATAAAGGCAATATATGAAGCAAGCACAAAAGATATTTGAATTTAAAATTACTTTGCCTGTAATGTTCATGTATGTGGAATTACCCGAGGAACAAAAATCATAATGGCTTAAACATGTGATATCAAACCCAGTTTTACAAACGTATACATGTAGAGCCAAATATTTGGAGTCACATTTCATCATAATATTTGAATTCAGAGGCCATTGTTAACAGTATATAAACTGGTGGAGGATTATTAAAAACAAATTATATCTTTTGATTCATCTGTATGCTTTCATATTTCAACATACATTATATGCCAAACAGACTATTTTAATTTCTTAATTATCTATGCTATTCACATACAACATACATGTATACTACAGTTGCCTGTTTCATCAAAAGCTTATTGTGACTTTGCACAATACTGTAGTTGGTCAGAGTTCAATAACCAATCAAAGGTTTACGTGGTACATGTACTGTAGCTACCATGATAGCAGAAATATCATTATTGTAAGGAACTGGGGCCCTTTTCATAGAAACGTACCTCTATGGTAACTTTGCCATTGAAGTAAATTCCATGGAAACTGTGATTGGCTGCTGAGCCCTGTTACCATGGTAGTTGCCATGATGGCATATTTACCATAGTTTTAATTCTTAATGAAAAGGGGTCTTTGTCTTTTGTCATCAACATGACATGGTAGTAATTTATAATCCCCCCCCCCCCTTGTCCGAGTTAAACATGTAAAAACTCAAATTCAATGGCAATCATTACAGGTCTTAAATTCAGAAGTTATAGTGGAATGCCCATGCTTTTTAGAGGGAATTAGATAAGATGATATTGCTAGTGGTTGATCCAAGATGTACATACAAAATGCCATTGCTTCAGCTTGAGAAATAAGTAATCGCTTAAAACATAGCTGTTGGGGAAATTTCACTTTGTATCTCAAAAAAGTAAAATACTTGAGATAGACGAATACCATGGCTGATGTAGCAATATATTAACTGTTATTGTCTACTTGTGAAATGGCATTGTGGCTTCACCCCCTAAAAAAAAGGAGATTTCCCTCAAAGTTTGAGATACAAAGAGATCAATAATCCCAGCAATGATAAATATCATTTGTAATCAAAGAACATGTACTTGTCAAAGTGTGTTATCTTTGTTTCATAGCATACAAAATCAAAGAAAAGCCAAATTGCTTTTTACCCATAATATATAGACATGTATTTACTCAGAAATGACTGCTAGACAAAGTGTGACCCATATACATGTACCAGCACATGTTTTTATACACAGTTTTACCATCAGTAGTGTGCTACAAATATTACTTAAAATTCAAAGTCCACTGTTTTCATATTATGCATGTCTGATCGTTTTTCAATCATTTTCCGTGAAGAAAAAAAATACTACTTGAAATTGAAAATCCATTGTCTTTGTACTATGCTTATCTGGTGTTTTTTTAGTCACCATATATGATTTATGTAAAAAAATCTCTTGTAGATCAATAAAACATTTGCTTTGATACAAGGAAAAAACCCCAGTCTTCCCATTTTAACTGATTTAATCACTAATACAAGTAGGCATAAACTTGAGTAGCATCAGCTCATTCCCGAACTACTCAAACTCTTCCTGAATCCTCACCCAGAAAGTATTATTTTGATCAAGTGGTCTCTCATACCACTAGAACGGTTACAAAATTTATTCACTGTAATTTTAATGTTCACATCACACATATGTTGCATAGGAACAAAAGCACCACCACATTGCACCTTCAAACATTCATGTTTCTGATGAATATTGGAAATAAAAAGCAAATGAAATTTCCACCAAACTTTGCAATGTATTTTCAGTTGTTTAATCAAAATGTTCATCTTTCAAGACTACATGTACACTACAGTACGGGTCACCCGCTGCGTGTTTGGCCACCTTTAAGGAGCCAGTTTCCTTAGTTTTGTTTTCAATGGATTAAATGAAGAAATACAGAAAATTAGGGTATCTGGGCAATTCATATTCTTATCAAATTCTGATGTGCTTATATCATTCTGCCTCAACATAATTTATTATAAGATAATGATGTCAGTGAATATGATTATTTTCAAAGTAGAAATTGATGTGTCGATATAGCATGCCAAGTTTGTTTATATATGTTATTGTAGATGTTGAACAGATATTGATATTATGTTTTGTATCTGTTTTGTTGGTATTTTACCCTCAATTTTCTTGAATACAGACACGATCATCAAAGGATAAGGTGACGATTGAGAACTATTTTCTTTGATGTGAAGTTTTAGCATGCAGTTCCTTTATCGAGTTCTTGCTCTTATAGAAATTCTCTCCATTTTAGCTCTTATCTTCTTTTGATATAGGTTTACTTTTTGTTCTCATCAATTTAATTTAAAACAAAACTAATGTACTGTTAGATAGAACTTTTAGTGTCTTTTTCTTTGTGACATTTTGGAAAATATTACCTGCATATTCAGAGGACTTTTGACAATATATTTTTCCAATAGTAGTTTTTCATGTACAGTATTTGAATTATGAATGTCACTTGCTACCTCATTTTCTCCAAGATACATGTAATCATTCTTTCATTTTCTTGGGGGAGGGGTGTTAAATCAAAGGGTTAAGGATGGATAACTAGTAACTCAAAGTCTCAAACCATTGTGAAATATTAATCTTAAATTTAAATCTTCAGAAAAGAAAGCTTTTGAGGGAAGCATTTTAATTTTTAATCCATTAAAATCGGGTACAAAATAAATGGGGTTTGTAGAAAACTCACTTTTCTTTTGATGACAATCGTTCCTATTTTTTTTTTATATAAACCTGAGCATTGGCAGGTCTATGTAGAGAACTCATTGTCTTTTTTATGTCATCTCTCAAGTTTTAGCTTGTTCTTTCTTAGATCAAGATCTAATGTTTTAAGGAAAGATGATGGATAAGGGGTTGTTTTCAGGGATATAGATGTTTCGGTGGGAACCCGATTCTAGTCCTCCCATGTCATTTCTACTTTAGGCCTTAGTTTTAATAGGTTTCTTGTCTGCAACAAAAATATCATGCTAGATTCCAGGCCCTTTGTGAAGTCAACTCTTGCTAGCATTCATGTCCTTTTTTATCACCATCATATACAACACATTTTTCTGTTTACACAAATCTTATACCAACACGTTCCCTTCTTCGATTCCTTCACATGTTTTTAGTGTTCATAGCTTTTCAAATCTGTTTTTCACTCAAATGCTTAATTAACGTATTAACCAAGTGTGGTGTGCAACAAGCTTTCTAACTATGATGATAAGTGTGCTCCAGTTTCTTTTGATCTTATCCAAAAAGAAAAGACTTGCAGTGGTGTGCCCGCTTAAGTACATCCTTTGTGAGCTTCCCGTCATAAATAATCTCATCCCAAAACTCGCTGCTCCGTTGTTCACCCTGAAATGTCTAATATTTCTTTTAATCAGATTTTTATGGCATGGGGGCTAGTTTCATAAGCTGTTTGAAAATTAAACATGACTTGTAACCTGTTCTATGGTAAATTTATTTTTTTTTCGGGGGGGGGGTGATGAAACGTAGTACGGGCGCATTTGCTCTGACTCTAATAAAATTTGAAGACTGGCTAATTTTTCTCCAGATGCTTATTTACATCAGAAAACTGTTTCATGAAGACTTGTTACAATAACAATTACACAATTTTTATAACAAGTCTTTCTATCAGCCAATCAAATTGAAGGATTTCAGTAGCTTTAAACTGTTATTGCATATTTGGTATTATAACAAGTTTTATGAAATTGGACCCAGATTCTAAGTTAAGCTGATGGTTAAAAAAAAACGGCTTTGAAATATCATGCACCAAGTCTTTTGGAACTTGCCAACGGTTTATGAAACAGCACCCAATTATTTATACTTTAACTTTTGCTCGGTGTTGGGACTTTTTTTAGTGTAATTCAGCAAAATAACAAGCAGTTTGAGATAGGAAAGGTGTGGATATTTGGAAAGGTTATACTACAGAAAACAGGAGAAAGAAGAGCTGAATACAGGAACAAAATAAATGTTGTTGTAAAAGTCATAGGGGTGAAAAAGGGTAATGGGGACAAATTACAGAAACACAGAAGAAAAAAATAACCCCCCCCAATAAAAAAAAAGGGGGACCCAAAAATTTACAGGAGGAAGAAAGCAGATCTGAAAAGGATGAAAAATTTTATCTGAAAAATGAGGGATTTTCATGAATGTCAAGAACTGTAACTTTGAAATGAAATATAGAAAGGTTATGAAATTTCAGATGCACAATTAAATATTTCCACACTAAGCGTCATGAGAAATGTTACAACTTTTTTTTGATGTTATGAATAGAATTTTTGGTCTGTGGCGATTCTTTAAAATTAGTTTTATAAGAAATTCTTTCTTTTTATGTGTGTAGCTCTTCTTTGACATTTATTTTAGTCAACAGTTTGCAGTGTTTTTAATGCTTTTTATGGCATTCTTAATTGGAATGGTTTTGATGTTCTTCAACTTTGAAAATTTCCAATTTATAGATTTTGCTTTCTATTTGTTTCTACAATTTTCTCATTCAAGAAGGTTTTTCTGTTCAGAATAATTGCTTTCCTTCGATATTGTTGTTACAAATTAATAGCATTTTCCAAATAGATTTTCCCTTTTTTTGTAGTTTAGCAATCGTATCATCTTCTCTTCTTTGGTAAAAATGGAGGATATGCTTCTTTCACTCATTCTTTTTCCAATCTAAGAACTCATAATTACATTAATATACAGGACTTTGATTACTACACTAATCAACATACTGTTTAACAATGATGTAAACATGGAAAAGGGCAGCTAATTCAAATCTAACCTTATTAAAAGGAAAGTAATAATTTGTTTGTTACTTTCAAACTTATATTTTTTAAAATTGAGAATGATTAATTGAAAAACAATTTTTTTTTTTAATTTTGTAATAAGAGGTTCCCTACAGCGCATTTTCAGTCTTTTCAATTGAAATGAATGGAAATTGGAATATTGGATATTCAATAACTTTTTTTATTCTGCAATGAATTATTTTCATTGACATTCAGACTCCTATCATACGCCGCAAATACCCATCCATGGCTACCATCACTACATCGTTCAGTGACGAGTCAGCCGCGAGCACGCTTAGCAGTGATGACAGTAGCATGAGCACCGAACCCACCGACATGTCCCAGCTCGGGCCAGGAGGAAGCATGTTCTCCGCCTCATCTGCAACCATCAATGCAGCCAAGCAGAATATCGTGCCCTCGGCTTGGCGCAAGCCTCAGCAGTCGCAACGAAGGACCAGGGAGAGAATGGTGTCCGTTCTCAAGGGACTGGGTCAGAATGTTGGATTGCCCAGGAGCCCATCGGTAAGTTGGATAAGGGTTTGCAGTCCTGCTCTAGGTGATAAGTTAGATGTTGTCACACCCATAAGAGACTGTGACTTTCCATTTACAGGCAAATCAAAATGGAAATTCTATTTTGGTTCTTTACTTTCATGTTCAAATTCATTGAACTTACCTTTTGATGTGTATATTTTCTTTGAAAAAACAGAATTTCCATTTCGATCAAGTTTCAAATGGAATTACAGGTTTTAAGAAACAGAAAAGGCCTTTTTTGTAAACGTAAACTCATTGTCCCTACACCTTGACAATTTAGCAAAGGTATGCCATTGTACAAGCTTTTTATCAGTTGAATTCAATTCTTGAAAAAGAAAATAAAGAAAAGTCACCTTGATATCTAGAAATTGTTATGAGCTGTTAACAAATGTCCTTGTCATAGAAATAAGACTAAATTGTCCTATACAGTGCACATTACACATGTATGCTTTTTGTTGAAATTGTATTTTCCTTAAAAGGTTGCTTTACGATCCATATTAATATAAACATCAATCGTTCACACTCTTTTCAGGTGATCTTCAGTTCTACGAGTGACATCACAAATGATCGACAGACCAGCGTATGTTCATCTAGTGATTCTACATCCATTGTTGACTCTATGAACCCAGAGGGCAGCAAAGCAGAGGAGAGTGGCGATATACCGACACTCAAAGAGTTTGACTTTGAGGGTGAAGAAGTAGACAGAGAGGTATGCATGGATTTTGGTCAGGATGTGGTGATGATTATGATGGTGATGATGATGATGATGACAATGATGATGATGATGAAGATGACGACGACGATGATGATGATGACAGAGCTGCTAAGTAGTACGGATTTTCAGTGTTTAGTACTGAAAAATAAGAATACTGATGGTTTCATGCAAAATACTGATTTCTAAAGTTTCTGTTTTATGTGTTGTCTTATGGTATTTCATTGAATATACTGATGTCATCAAAATACTGATTTTCAGCTTTAAAAATACTGATATGTTCTTTTTCAGGTTGGCAGCTCTGTGATGATGATGATGATGATGATTATGACGATGATGATGATGGTGATGATGATTATGACGATGATGATGATGGTAGAGGCAGTGATGATGATGATGGGGACGTCAATGATGATGGTAGTGATGGGGATGATGATGATGATGATGACAGAGAGACGATGAAGATGACGATGATCCTGTAGAATGATATAAACCAAAATGATGAAGACAAAAGTTCCTTTTGGCTATTCCTGTGATTTGTATGTCTTTATTCTAGCACCCTTGACTGCTTAACAAAAAACATCTTTATTTTATTTTCAGGATGGTAAAGGTTTTAATTGGTATGACAGCCGTCATTCTTTGGAGGATATTGATTCAAGTGGAGTGACAAACCCTGATCATGAGGGATCCAAATATTCATCAGAAGACGAGGTAAGAACTTAAAGGCAGATACAGGATTTCATGAATGCGAGGGGACAGACATTACTTTATTTCAATACAAAAAATGAAAATTTCTGAAACAAATAAGAATGCAATTCCCCCATAAAATAACATGAATTAGCAAACAAACAAACAAAACTACCAAAAAAGACAAACTAAGGGAAAAAATCCCAATGAATTTAACTTCTGGTATAAGGGAATGTATTCATATGATTTTATGATTTATACATAAAAAATTCAATCACAACCCATTGTTATCGAGTATGTTGCATAAACACAAACCAACAAAAAATTATTGTTCTTTAGTCCTAGTTATATAGCAACAATGAGTATTTTCATTGGTTGAAATGTTAACTCATTATTTCTATATTTCTGATTAGATGTTATGTTGGGGTTATGTTGGTGTTGGGGTGTTGCTTGGACTTCTAGTTACTTAAGTTACATCTTCTCAGAATAGAGTTTTGTAAAAGTTCTAGTGCTGACATTACAGCATTATAACACCATTATCGCAAATTACAACAAAAGTTTTAAACATTTTCACAATATCTCTCCCAATGCTTGGATCTGGAGTGAAATTGAAGATACAGCTCTCCCATGTTTTATCTGATTGATTCTGTTCATACAGACTAGTATATCAGGAGCTGATGATAATGCACCTAGTCTTGAGAACAGTCGCATCTACTCAGGAATGTCTCAAGAATTCATCCCTTCTCCAGGGGGCAGCAGCGTCATCCGAAGAACAGCATCAGGATCATTATCAAGGTCAGACTTATTTCACTTTCATGCAGAAGTCAAATTCATATAAGATTGAGTTTCTTCAGTCAGCTGTAACTTTTTTAATGTAGTTATGTAGATAACTTTATCAATAATCAATATTTTTGTATGTCCTACCCCATATACATGAGTCAAATCACAGATCTTGGTGACATCGCCGATGGGAAGATAAAAAACTGGGTTCCAAAAGAAACTGATCAAATTTTACAAGGGCACTGCACAACTTCCACATGATCAAAATGAACACTATTTTTACACAGGCTAGCTCCAATAACCTTCACTAAGCGCATGTCAGTAATTACGAGATTGGTTCATTCACAGAGAGGCTATGTAGCCTCTCACATCAATTGGTTTCAGAATCCAAAGTCACAAAATGGCAAATTAATGAATGACCAATGAAAATAAGATGGGATTAAACAAACTTCCCAGTTTATCACACATCATACAATGTTAAAAGATTGGCTTGATCACAAAGAAGCTACAGGAAGTTCAAATGAAAATGATTTTAAATGACTAGAACAGCCACAAACAGATCCCCAGGGATGTCCCGGTAAGAAGGGGATAATTTTAACACAGTCATGACAGTGTTTGTCTGTACGTGGCTAAGTGAGGTACACACATACAAGCACCTTGATCTGATTATACCCTGCTTACCTGGACATCCCTAGGCAGGTTTACGTGAGGCTGTGTGATTGTTCCTGTCATTTAAAATTTTTATGTTAATTTCTTGTAGCTTATTTGCGATTGAGCCAATCACATAAGCATGCTGTGAAGGACATGTGTATTAAACAAACTGGGAAGTTTGCTTAATCCAATCTCATTTTCATTGGTCGTTTATTTGCCATTTTGTGACTTCTGATTCTGAAACCAATTGATTTGAGGGGCTATAGCCTCTCTTTGATTGAACTAATCTCTTACATGTAATTGCTGACATGTGCTAGTAAAGATTATTGAAGCTAGCCTGTTTAAGATATATTGTTCATTTTTACAGAGTGGAATTTGTGCAGTGCCCTTGTATGTTTTGATCAGTTTCTTTTGGAACCCAGTTTACTTAGCATTAGGATCTCAGTATTCAAATGCCCATAACTTTCTTATTATTTATTAAATCCTTCTTAAACTTTGTTTGATCCGTTTTCTTTGATTTTTTGTTATATATGATTTCACCTGGCTTCAAGGTTTTCATTTTCTCTTGTTACTGAAAGTCATTGAGTAGTTTGTTTCATGTTAAAGTTTGTTTCAATCATTTAAATACTTTATTTCCTAGTGGTGGTAGTGATATTGATAGCATCACATCCCCGATATGCAACTCACCCACCGCCAACTCGTCCTTCATCTACATCCCCGTCGACGAGGTGGAAGAAGCCTGGCAGAGTCACGTTGACGCGGTCATGGGGGATACGAGCGGTCGTTTTGCCGTCAATACGTTCCATATCTTCACGCAGTTGTATAAGGTCATGCAGCAGAGGTTCTGTAACCTGACGCGAGAGGCTTGCAATTACCTGGGTGATAGGATGAGAAGCATTGCACTTCAGTTCCATATCCTTTTAATTGGATCTCTTTGTTGAATTTACAAATGACTTAACGCACAACTGATGACGGTTACTTGTGCTACATGATATCTGTATGTCGCTGACATCTAAATTTGTGCGTAAAGTCATGCATAAATTATAATTATTTGTCAGGGTTCCCAGCCCATCATGGAGATCAAGGAAAATTATTTTACTTTTTTCCAGTCAGGGAAAAATCAGGGAATTTGATAGAAAATACCTCAAATTGGGGAAAAATGCCTAAAATGAGGGAAAAATCTGGGAATTTTGATCAGCCCAAAAGTCGAAAGCACGGTAGTTGGTCCGACTCTGTTATATTTTGTTGCATATCAACCTCTTTTTGTATAAGCTGAGGAAAGTATGACTGTATAAGGAGCAGGGAGGCCATTACATGCCTGTGTAATAGTACCAACTTTGTTTTGCATTATTTTTCATACTGAAAATACACATAATTCACTGCAATAACTTAAAAAACATGTGAACCTGGAATGGATTTAAATGATTATCAGGGAATTTTTAAACTTCAGGGAAAATTCAGGAAATTTTGTTTTCTCTTAAAGGTGGGAACGCTGAGTGTTAAGTCCTTTGTAAAGTATTGCGTCTATTTTGAACAGCTTTATGTAACACTCCCGTGGTATCATTAGGCTACCTACAGAGAAATATTTTTTGTCTGTCATCCAGGATGGAAGAGTTACATGACAAATAATGTCTGTGTAATGCACTGTTTATTTCATCCGTGACTAATATAATAAAGGCATTGACTTGCTCTCTTGGCCAAAATGCTAGAATCTAAGTATGAATGTCATTTGTTGGGAGAGTAAGATAGCTAGCTTCACTGATGTAACTTACTTTTACAGTTTATTTCCAGTGCTTTTGATGATTGCAATCCGTTGCCATGGAAGCTGAAAACCCAAGATTTTACAAGATGATTTCGTTGGTCGAGGCATGCAAGCATTACTGAGATATTCTTTCAATTTTGAGTTGATATGATGGAAAATACAATACTACCTCGAAAATTGAAAACACTGCACTATTATGTGAAATTACCATTCTTTATAAAGAATATACCCCCTCATATCTTATTCATAGTTTATATTTTAAGCTACTTATTGCTATATGCTAGGTTGATTACATTCTTACGAAGAAATGAATAATAATAATAATGGTGGCTACTTATATAGATTACAGGTCCACCTGCACATGGTGCTTTAAAAAAGACCCTGCTATTATTATTACCCCAGCTAAGCTAGGGAACCGATTAAGACGCACACAGCTTTTTTAGGAATTACTTCCTGCCGGTACCCATTTACATCACCTGGGTCGAGTGCAGCACACAGTGGATGCATTCCTTTCTGAAGGAAATTACGCCATGGCTGGGATTTGAACCCACGACCCTCTGTTTCAAAGTCCGGAGACTAATCCACTGGGCCACAACGCTCCATGAGATTAACAATCCCTATTGTCCTTAACCTTCTGTTTCACTGAATACCCTTGAAGTCCTGAGCACCCATGCTCTTTGTCCATTTGTCTATGTGGACACAGAGACATTGATGATGTGTAGACTACTGGACAGTCATAAATACTGTGTGCTTGAACTCAATGAACACTATGATACATACATCTCAAAAAGGGACCTTACGGTTGAGGTAAGTCAAACTCTTGGGTCTGAACTTATTAAGATGATTTTGAATTCTTGGTTTGAACGCATGATTTATGCAGATTTTGTGCATATGTCAATCTTCATTCCGCACGTATATTGACAAAACGTCCAATGATAAATAAAAGCTTTTTTCACAGCACTTTAATTGATGCTTGTGGCAAAAGCGAGTGTTCATTATTGGAAGTTTTCTAAATATATGCATTGAATTAAGCATAATTTATGAAATCTACATGAACTATGTTTTCACATCAAGGATTCAAAATTACCTTTGTGAATTTGCTCTTAAGGGCAGGATATTGCTATAAACTTAAAATAAATAAAGTTAGTCCATTTTAGGGCTGCAAATCAATCATAAGTCGTACAATCAATTTCAGTGAATTGTTGGCCTGTTTCTAACGTTTGCAAATTTGTAATCAATAGCAAATTAGTTTTGTGCAAAAGCCACTTACACTGAAATTTTAGGTACTTTTACTTTATGGTTTTTTTCCATTGGTTCTCTGATTTTAGCATCCGTGTCTGGGTCCTTCAACACAAAAAATGTGATTTATCATGCAGTTAAATAGTTGGGGGTGATCAATCATTGAGCTTTGTTTTATGAAATCCACCTCTATCTCTACCAATGCTTCACCTTTAAATCACTTTGGACAGTTTGAATTATTACATGACACCTTTCAGATAATGCATCCATTTTTGTTTTAACTTTCTAATGAAACCATTGATTCCATTGCCTATTCTGCAACGTAACTTTGTAGTTATAATAGGTGATAGAGAGCTTTGATAGTAGATAAGATTTTCAGTGTGTTGCCACCATAGCAGTAATATACTGTTCTCGGTATTACATGTTCAGTGAGAAAACATGTTTAACTTCAGCTGTTGGTTTTTTTTCAGAATTCAGATTACCATTCCATGTCAATATTCAAGGAAGATTGAATTATTCATGCAGTTGGTCTTTATTGTGAGTTTGTACTTATGAATCCTTTGAGAGATAAACAGAAAGTAGATTTTAAAAAAATATATACATTTTTATCTTTAATAGTGCCTGGATTCTATCAAAGCATCTTTGAAGAGGCAAACTCTTGTAGCTCATGTAAGTACCGGTATATAACTTTATGTGTTTAAAGCCTGGCTCACACTATGCAATTTGTTGCGATCTAAATTTCAAATAAATTGTGATGACGTTTGATATTGACATTTAAACTAATAAAATCTTATGGATCAGAGTTCAGAATAGTGGTAGGACTACTGAAATCGAAATTCAATCCAGTTCGAGCCTCCCTGAATGAATTGAACACATTCAATTCCAAATCGTAATGATGTCATCATTGACTGCGACTGGAAGCTGATTTGGACTTTACTTCGATAACAGGGCTTGCCGCAAAGTAAAAATATGTTTTTAGTATTCCTAACATTATGCCAAACTTTATATAAGATAATTTTACTTCTTGGAACTTTCATATTTAATGCAAAATGCAATTTCTGGAAAACTTGTATCACAACAAATTGCATAGTGTGAGCCGGGCTTAAGTTCTTAGGTTTCAATAACATTTGATTCCTTCATAGAGCATCAATCAATTATGATTGTTAAAGAATTCATGAAATTTTGTGGGGACACTCAAATTCATAGGAATCTTAACAGAATACACTGATTATATTCGATACTGAAACCAAGTCTGATCTTGGAGTTCCAAGAGCACTTGATTGGATAAATACTGTTTAATATTGCAAATTATTTGGTATTCTAATTTTGGTAATAATGATAACGATGTTGATGATGATGATGATTATGATGACAACGATGGTAATAAAGGTGGGAATATTGATGATGATGATGTGGATCATCTTTAAGAAGTAATTTAAAAAGATTTTGATCCAGAAAAAATATTTGCAACACTTTATTTTGTTTTCTATACAGGACATAAATGGCCCTACAGGAGAAGAACAGGTAAAACTTTATTTTTCCCTCTTAATTTTTTATTTTTTTTAAATATGAAATAGGATTTGTTTTTATCTGATTAAAGAATAACATGATGAATGCCTCATTAAAAACCCTATGATAATAAGGAATCCACAATGTGTTGTGTATTCTATGGGCTTCATGGGTTTTTGACAAACTACTCTTTTCATTTTGGAATCTCTCAAGTATTTCTGATTTCTCCTTTGTTTTCTTGGGGTTCTTCTATTCAGGTTGTAGGTTCTCATCAAATGAAGCCTTATTTGATCATCGTTTATTCTTAAAATTTCAATGTTGTAATTTCTCATTCTCTGCTTCATATTCTTTTGAAAGTTTATGTCCCAGAAATGGATAGAGATTGATAATGACTATCCAGTAAAGTGAATATAGGACTTCCACGTAATGATTTTACCTTTCTGTTGTGTTGTCAAATATGAGAGTAAATTGATTATTTTCCGGTAAACACTTTTTAACTTTGAAGCGTACCTATGTAAATAAAATGGACAAAGTATTTCAACATTAGTTTTTCTGTAATATATTTTGTAATTATTGTTATGGCAAACCACACAATCTGAAATAATCCAGTGTAAATAAAATTACCAGTATTCATTAAGCAGAAGAAAGGTGTTAACGGTAAACTTCCATTTTTTCCACCTTTTTTATGAATTGGTTTGATTTTGAAATAATATATAAAGTGCATTAACTATTAAAAAATGATAATGAAGAAGAATTGAGCTCTACTTGCTATTATTTTGTTTTGCCTATTCAGTATTAAAACAAAAAATGAGAAATCACTTCCCTATAAATAACCCCAATATGTTTATATATGTAGCAGGGAAAGCACAGACTTATAGGGGACCAAGGATGATTTTTGCTCTCACAATGTTAAAAAGGAAAAATTATACCCATGTAACTCCCAGAAGTATCCGTGTGTATCACTATTGGTTGAATTTGGGTCAATTATGAAATTTATTTTGCAATGAAATTATGTAGGGGAAAACTCTGTAAACAAAATAATATTTTCCTGATTCAATTTTTAGCTCACAATAATTTCATACATTGCAAAAACTGGGAGGTAACCCATGATGATAAATATTAATGAAGGATACCTATGTTTTTTATGAGTCTTTTAACTCGGTCAAAGCAATGCATAACTTTTTTTCTCATTGAAGAATTTTATTTTCTTATTTAAGAGTACTGTACTTAACAAACAGGTGATATGTTTTAAAAAATGATTGGAATATTCAAAATAACATATGAAAAATGGAAACCAATTATGCAAATAATGTTGCAGCCTTCTAAGCCCTCTGGTTTCACTTGTGTTTGTGAATGTGGATGAGATTATCAACTTTATACGTTGCATTATTCCCCAGGGTGTGGAGAATGATTGAATCCAATGATCTTACACTCTGCCTTTATATTAAGGGCCTCATGGATGACTGAAGTATTATTGTAATCTTACTGATGCAAGGAAAATGAAATGAAACAAAATAAAATACATTTCATAATACGTGAATGCATGTTTAGCATTACAAGGAAACTTGTGAGAAAAATTAACACTAAGGGGTTGTTGCAACTATAGCAAATCAGGCTACACTCCTTGTTTCATGGAGCAGATTAGAAATTGCAAATTTGAAATTAATTGCATGGCACATGCTTGATTTCGGGAATGGAAATAGACTTGCAATTGATTGCAGGTTTCTTGCAATGCCCCATAAAGACTTGATTAGAGAACTTTACCTTTCTTTTCTGCAGATTTTTGACTTCCAAATGTATGTTTGCCATGATTCAATAATAGTAGTCATTAAATAATAATGATGATATAGGTAATCATTGAAAGATAATGACTCACACAACCATGCAAATACTTGATTCAGTCATAGCAATACCTTGTTCACATTCCAATCACAAGTGAAATGATTGGGCTTAAATCAGGAGCTAGCTAGTCCTGGCTAAATGTTGATGTATCATAATAGAGAGCTGTAAAACTAACCAATGCTTCTAATACTAACCCCCAACCAAACACTGGGTAACAGGAGAGGGTCCATATTAACCATGTAAGTATATGCCTTATATTGCATGGCTTCCTGCTTTGCTTGCTTTCTCGCCTGCTTCCCTAAAAAAAAATTGAAGATAAAAACATTAACAGACAATTGTTTTATGAAATTGCTAGCAACCAGCCAAGCAGGGATATTATATTTTTTTATATGTCTAGTTATGTAATCTTTCTAGGTGCCGTTTTCATTTGGATTTTAAATGTAGCCCCTTTTTCAAATCAAATACAAATACTTAACCTTCATGCTAGTGAGTTACATTAAAATGCAGGAGAATTTTGATATCTAGCTGCCAATATACTGATGCTCTCACTTTGACTACAATCAATCCATAAATCAAACTTGTCCATATATGTGTAATAAGAAAATACAACACTTATTTCTCCTTATTTTATTAATCACGTCTCTTGTATTTACTCCTCAATAGTCCTGTATGTGTATAGATATTTACCTTGAGCAGTATTTTTATATTTCAATCAAGTTAATCACACCCTTTAAAAAAATGAAATATAGACCCGAGATAATTTGTCCTAACTGTATTTATTTACTTTTCATAATCATAAGACATTGCCGATTGCCAGTTTTACTGCTTTATGATTTTCAAACAATGATTTGTTCTTATGCATGAAATAATATTTTGCAAAATATAATGTTCTTTCGCCCAATTTGCCTTTTTTTTTGCCTTGCCCCATTTGGCTTTGCTGCTTTCAAAACTCATTGTGTTTTATAATCAATGTTGTAATCAAACAAATTAGTTATTGTGAATATTTGCATAAAGGACCTATTATATTAAATAACACAATTCTGAACTTGCAATAAATGGCACATTGTTTCCATGGAAACCTTGATTTAAGCCTGTCTCACTCTGTGCGATCCAACATTATTTTTTGATAAATCATATTTTGCATTAAATATGAAAGTTCAAAAATTTTATTTGAAGTTCGGCATAATGTTAGCAATGATAAAATCATAATTTTGCTTTGCTGCAAGCCTTGTTGTCGGAGTAAAGTTCAAATCGGCTTCAAGTCGCAGCCGATGATGACGTCATCATGATTATTGATTTGCTTTTATTCCTACATTGAGGCTCAAACTACATTGAATTTTGATTTCAGTAGTCCTACAATTATTATGACTTCGGATCGCTAAGATTTTATTGGAATGTTCAAATGTCAATGTTATTATGATTTCTTTGTAAATCGGATCACAATGAATCGCATAGTGTGGGCCAGGCTTACAATAGCATTGGTAGTATTTCCACAAAGGCTCAGTTTTATACAACCAGAACTGGGTCTTTCATTATTGTTGTTTCAAATATACATAATCTTTACAGAGATATTGACCACAATTTTATGGCTAATCCGAATTCGTGTATGAACATATAAGAGAAAGATCCCTTTAAAAAAAGTTCCTGAGTCCCTGTACTAAAGCTACTATTTCCCTGTATTTGATGTTTGATAAACTGCTGCAGATTTGTATCATAGTCATATATCTTGTGAAGATAATAAACTGGAAGTTTTCTTTATATTTATCAAAAATACACCTTACGTAATTTAATGATAAATCTTTGTATGATTACATTTAATTCCTTTTATTTTCTCCTATTGAATTGGTTAGCGTGTATAAAATGTGTTGATAATAATGTACAGGTGTAAAAAAGCAGACTTTGTTTGTGAAGGCAATGGAAAGCCTCATGAAAATATTTTATTTGATGTTGATAATGCTAAATAATTGATTGTTGTTGTTTTTCCAGTTTTCCCTTATGATAATTTATGTGGAATGTATCATTATACTTATAAAACTAGCTTATTATTTGTATCAGTGATATGATATTCTCAGTCTTTTATTTTAGACACAAATATTAATATACTATTGTATGATTATATTGTGTGCATTTCAATTTTTTCAGCGTAAAAAAACCCTCTCACTTTTCTTTTTAACTGAGAGTAATTCATTTCTCAGATAGCTGTTCATTGTATAGCGGATTGATATGCAGTGTTAAAAATTCATGACATTTTGAATTGTTGTGACTTCTCTTTTTCATTATGCTTGTGGTAGTGTATTTGAAACTGTGCATGAAAATTTGTTCCTCTTTCTCAAATGCTACAACAGTTTAGCCAGCCTGACACTTGCACGATTTTGTGTCACGCATTGGCATGACTCAAGTCATGCCAGTGCGCAAACTAGTCGTGAACTGGCGTGAAGTGTGCGTAAACACATCGTGACTGCGTTCCATGTCGGGATGAGAATTTTGAAATGTTCGAAATTTTGGACACAACAAAATTTAGCGACCGGGTCGTGAACTATGCGCAAACTGTTCGTGAACTCGTCAGGACGATGCGGGAGGATGCGTTCCAGTGCGTTCCAGTGCGTTCCAGTGCGTGGCAGTGCGCGCCATGCCACGACTGTCACAAATAGTTCACGAACATCTCACCTCGAGTTCACGAATAGTTCAGCACGACACCGTCCGAAACTATGCATGAACTCGTCGTGCCAGTTCGTGTCAATGTGGACACTGATGGGCACGCATTCATGAACTATTCGTGAACTCGTCGTGAACTTGTCGTGGACTATGCGTGAACAAGTCGTAAACAGTGCGGGAGCCTCCCAGTTCGAGCCCCAAAATGGCCCGACTTGCCACGACAAAATCGTGGCCAAAAGTCGTGCAAGTGTCAGCATGGCTTTTGTAATATTCATCAAACAAGCTTTCAAGTCTAATAATTACATACATCTAGCTTTGTTTGGTATTACACATTAGTCATTAAATAGAAAACCATGAAAATATTAGTTGTATATCATGATGAATATGATCCATTTTATACATTAAGTGAATTTCTTCTTTTTTTTTCATAAAAGAAAAAAACATCCACGAGGTGCATGTCCAGCTGAATTAAACACAACACCATTTTAGGGACCATATTGTTTTTGCAGAATAGTTGGCCTCTCAAAACTATTGTGTCTAATCTGGCTGGATCTGCTCCTTAACTTAATTTATAGTTTTCACATTTGCTTTACTCATGGGGCTAATGCAAGTGAGGCTGTATCATGAAGATACTGAAGAAAAACTTGACAAGTAATTTTGATTATGGAAAGCCAACTGGTATTCTCAATTATGTTGCTAAGCTCTTATTAGTCTATTCTTATTATTTTCTTTACAATGTATTGGACAAATAAAACATTTCATTCATAGAAATTATTGAAAGAAATGTGACCATTTTCATGTTTAACATAAGCGCATGCAATAAAACAGTAATTGATCACAATTCGGTTTGCCATAAATCAAGTCAAATCTTTAATTATCAAAATGAACCTCTGAGATAAAAAAAAAGTATGAGGATCGTCTGTTGCTCACCATATACATGTATAAAGTCAATCATTTGGGTTCCTCATTAAATATATCAACTTAAATGATTTTTTATCACATGTGACACACTATAAGCCAATCATTGCTTTTATGTATACCTGCTGAATTGAAGAATATCTAATAATCCACTTTGGCTTCCATATCAAGTATTTTTTTTTCTTTTTTAAGTCTCCTACATGATTCTGTAATTTCTATAGATTTTGGACAAGGACCACCTATTTTCTTTGTGTAAAATAAATATATATATTAGAATTACACTTGGCTTCCCTTATTACTTGCTTACTTTCCATGGTAATCAATAGCTTAATTAAGCACTCTTTGATTTCCAATATCTTTCATCCACTTGATTCCTGTTTCTCTATATGACCATCTTGTTTTTCCCTTTCTATTTGTAGCAAATTGAGCTCTGTCGTCGCCTGTACCGTCTCTACTGCCAACTGAGGATGTTGTTTGATAGCTACTGTAAACTGATTCATTCTCTAGAGGGCGCCAAGCATGGTCCACATGCCTCACATGTGAGTATTAAAATGTTCCAAGCCATTAATTCACTTTAATAAATGATCGCTGAACTGATTCAGTCTGGCTCAATGTACCGAGCTTGGCACTGGCAATATTTACTGTACATGGCAGATGGGATTTATCTTTTACAAAGTGTATTTAGACTTTCATAGCTTTGTGTGCTTGCAAATTTATTTATGTATTTATTTATTTGATTGATTGATTGAATGGTTGATTGATTGATCGACTGATTGATCGACTGATTGATCAACTGATTGATCGATGCAAGAGCAGTGCGCATTTTAGCTTGCATGCAGCTTAAGCGCCGCGATTGGGACTCCCTTTTTTTTATTTTCAAATGTTGGCAGGCCTGCTATCTGCAAAGCAGTGCGCATTTTATTAAATACAGTTTTTTGGGGGGAATACATTTTTTTTTGTCACAGAATACAATTCGTTACTAGAGGTTGGCAGGTCTGATTTGCAAGTATGTCTATCTGTAAGTACTACTCAAGAAAAAATATTAGTCTTGACTGTCATGCAATCTCGAACAAACTCAAGCTTAATTCCTAAATAACTTTGAATTTATATTTTCTGCTGCAGATTGTCGACTTCTCAGTGTTCGTCTGTGCAGCCAAGGAGGAACTGAGTCTTGCTGCTCAGGAACTAGAAAGTGGCCAGGTAGCGTTGTCACCAGAGGGCGACACAGGAATCACCACACCTGAAGCAGCCGTTGTCACCTTGACCAATCATCTTGGACGAAGGGACGTCAGACGGGCTCTCAGGATCTTACATGTATACAGGTAAACATTGCATTTCCCACAAAAAAATAATCCCTTAAAAATTATAGAAAAATCCAGCTCCTATTAAAGGGGAAGTTCACCCTGAAGAAAACTTTGTTGTAAAAATAGCAGAAAAAATATTTTAAAATATTGGTGAAGGTTTGAGGAAAATCCGTTAAAGAGTAAGAAAGTTATTAGAGTTCAAAGTTTTGGATTTGTGACATCATAAACGAGCAGCTGCCCCATGTGTTATGTAATATAAAATGCATGAATTTCAAATTTTGTATGGTTCCTGATGACTTAATTTTGTTTTTTATTCATGATCGGGTGTGAAATGATTTGTCTATTGATATACAAAAGGTACAGTGAAAACCATTTTCAATTTTCAGAAAAAATGACATTTCATTGATTTTTTTACCATTCGCTATGTAGGAATGCTGCTCGCATATGACGTCACAAATCAAATAATTGAAATTCTGATAACTTTTTAATTTTTTAATGATTTTTTTTTCAAACCTTCAGCAATATTTTCTATTATTTTTTCTGCTATTACTTCCATTGACGAGTGGATACCATGCACAAACAAGGGGTCTCGAAAAGCACCCTATTTTCTGAAAATGCACCCCTATAAGTAATGGCGTGTGAAACCATACCCTTAACAAGTATTTGAAATAAAACGATACTCTTGGCAAGTTCCCTGAATGACCCCTAAACAAGTACAGTGATATTATGTCACGGACGTCAGTCGTCGGCTTTACCTTCACCTACATCATTGGGTTTAGTACAGCCCCACATCTCGCGCAAATCGTACTCTAAACAGTTGACTCTTGGGGCAAAAGTACATCCTTTATAAAACAATTTAGTCTTATGTTTTTACACCCTCACAAATTTGACCCTAAACACGTAGTTTTCATAGCAGAAATAGACACCGTTTTTGTCTCACCTGCATAGCAGAGTGAGACTATAATCGCCGCTTTTCCGACGGCGGCGGCACGGAGGCGTCAACATCAAATCTTAACCTGAGGTTGTTTTTTAATTGACATCATTACTTAGAAAGTATATGGACCTAGTTCATGAAACTTGGCCATAAGGTTAATCAAGTATTACTGAACATCCTATTAGAGTTTCATGTCACATGACCAAGGTCAAAGGTCATTTAAGGTCAATGAACTTAGACCATGTTGGGGGAATCAACATCAAAATCTTAACCTGAGTATAATATTAGAGTATGATTTTTGTTATTTCCTAGATGGTCACCTATCTATTATCCAAATTACTGAACATGCAATCATTGGATAATGATCATCACATAGGAGTATGAACCTGAATTCACAGGTTGATCAAGTTTTCAATGAATTTTCTTTATCTTTACCATTCATAATGATGTGATAGGGAGAGAGGTGTTGGCTTGTAATTTTGCCTCTAAAGTTTCCTACCCCTATTCTCTTTAATGATATTTCATGTCATTTATCTTTATGTTTTTAGGTCAATGTGGTCTGGTGAGCTCTTTGGTTCCAGTGAGGAAGATGATCAGGATGTTCTATTGGCTTTACTATGTAAACAACTTGCTGATGGCAGGAGTGGTATGTAATTGTGATTAATAGATGGTTCATAAAGCAAGTCATTATTGAGCTGTCTACATGTATGACCTTAACAACAACATCAATTACTGAAATGTAACAAGTGCTTGATGTTTAGCAAAGTCTATATTACTTCAAATATATTTTCCCAAAGAAAATATTTGTAAATTATATTAAGAGGAACCCATTGGTTATGGAAACATGTTAGCACCAGTGCAAATTAGAGAATGCAACAGTCAGTGATTTAAACTATGAACTCCTTCATATTTTGTATTCAAGTTTTGCAAATTAGAAAAGATTGACATTTACCATGGAGAAGGTGCTTTTTAAACATCTCTTGTCTGCCTTTTTACTTTCTACATATAGCTTTAGTAAGCATTGCCTTGAAAGACTGCCTTTTTATAAAAGCAATAGGTTCATCATGGACAAATATGTATTGCCCTCTTTTCTTTAACCCATATTAGGTGTCCTGGTGATCTCAAGGTCAGGCCAGGAGCTCCAGACAGCATGCCACAAACTGATGGACATCAACGCTCAACTAAAAAAATCCATCAAAGTCATTGAAAACCTGGAAACAAAGGAGGAGGTGGAAGAGAAGAGTGAGGTAGAGAAGGCGGAAGGAGAAGGACCAGGAAGGGGAGACGAGAAAGTGAAGATGAGGAGGAAAGGAAACAGGAAGGGGAAGAATGATGGAAGGAAGAGCTGGAAGAGTGAGGGGGATAGAAGCTCAAAGGAAGGAAGCGGGGAGGCCGGTCAGGGCGTCAAAGGCGGACGGGGTAATGATGAGAAGAAGAAAGGAAAGGAGGATAAGAAGGGGAAGCAGGAGAAGAAGAGATCCAGCAAGGAACTGACACCAGAAACTACTGGAACGGAGGAGAAGAAGTTGTCGGAGGAGAGGAATGATGGGAAAGGAAAAGATGGGGAGGGAGAAGATTCGGAAGTTGTTGTCATGGTGACGAGTGATTCAGGGGTGGGCGGTGATGTTGAGACGAAGGAAGCAAAGATCGTATTCCAGAGCAACGAGGGTGTGGAGAGTGAAGGGGTTGAAGGGCGCGAGGTGACGCTTGATACCAAGGGGTCAACTGAGAACATGGAAGAAGTGAAGGTTGAGGATATGACATTAAAGGATGCAACCGGAGGTAAGGCTGATGGAGAAGGGGTGGAAGGTGGCAGCGAAACCAGAACAATTGATGAGGAGGAGGTGGAGTCTGACTTGACCGCTCTCATTGAAGCCATTGAGGAAATCGAGGAGGAGATGGTGAATAAAGACAAAATGGAAGCCCTACCTTTGAAACTCACCGATGATGAAAACACCAGTACTGGTGCAGCAGGGGCTGGGGTTGAACCCTCCTCTCCAGCCAAAGGGGAAAGTTTTGCCCCCCTTCCTGACATGGATAGTGGTGTCATGGCCGAGACTCCAGACTCTCAAGCACCCGATAACAAGACTTCCTTCACCGATGATGTCCCACTGGATATTCAGGTTACACCCGCAGAAGAGGACAAACTCTTTCCTCCAGACAAGGAACCATTGAGGAAGGGGTCAACGGGAGAGACAGAGAATGAGACGGAGAAGAAAGCTCTTGGAATCACCGAAGATGTTTGGCAGAAAGATCCAAATTCCAGACCAACATCTGGAGAAAGTCTTTGCACAGAGCTTTAGGACCAAAAACAGAACTTGCCATTCAGAGAGCTTGAGTGATATGAATATTGGTGTAAGAAATGGTGAACCAGAACTTGATTGCAAGAAATCTTAATGTCAAATATGTGTAGAAGTTTTGCACCTAGAAACAGCCAGAATGAAGGTGTTATACATGTGTGTTTGCCATAAATGCCCTAAATTTTATTAATGAGCAACTTTAGAAAACATGTGACTGACCGCGGTCTAGCGTCCTTTGGCAAGGTGTTAATCCACACTTTGCCACTCTCGACCCAGGTGCTAAATGGGTACCCGGTAGGATGCGAAAGATATTGTATGTTTGATTTTGCCAGCGCCATAATGAGGCTGCGATGAATGCAAGGAATGCTTCCCAGGGAGTGGAAATTGTGCACTTTTCGTGCAGGATTGAAATGAATCCAATGACCGGGGTAATAATATGCTGTAACGCGCTTTGGGCCATTCTGGGAAAAGCGCTTTATAAAAATTGGGTATTATTATTATTATTTGTAAAAGAGTGAAATCCTCGAAGTGTGTATCTCAGATCTGCTATCATGTGTTAATTTGGCCACATCTGTTCACACTTATAATTTTCTTTAGCAAAAGACACTGCAATTTGCAATGGAAGACATTGATGCCATTAAATGATAGGGAATGGAATGTTTTTGGTTTTTACTAAAAAAAAATATATAAATATAACAATTTGGCTGAATGCACAGTTTGGTTTATTTAGGTGTCTTTATGTGGATATTAAAACAGTTATTCAATAATGTTTTGGGATTCTTTTGCAATATCACTGTATACATTAATGTTTTCAACGACAATACTTTCATTGGAGTGGAATACTGACCATTTTTATGTTATCAAGTTCTTTGTTGTTTTTTTGTAGAATAGCATTGTTTTCAACATTTCTTGTTTTTAAAAAACTTCTTGCTTTCTTATGAGAAAATAGTTGCAATAAAATGCTGTGCAGTCATCATTTTTTTTAGAAGTCCATTGATTTTGTTCACTTCCAAATCAAGTATTAAACATTTAATCCATTGTTTACTAGAACTGGCTAGTCACTGTACAAAGCCTATAGATATAAGATAATTCGGTAGTCAACTTGTTAAGTTATTTGCCATTCATTCAATTTATGAAAATGTAACATACTTGTAAATGAATGGCTTGAAACAATGCTATTAATGTGAAAAAATGTATATTCTAAAACAAATAACTGAGCCTTGAAACAGCTCAACAATATGTGTTGTAATAATAAAAATTACATTTAGGGGGAATCCCCAGAGGTGCTTTGGTTGTCTTGTTGATACAAACCCATGCTAACGACTTCATTCACTTGTATATAAATGAGATACATGTACATGTTTATTTAAATGTTGTACTAATATACTGCAGCAGAACATTTGTTTTTATGTATTTGCATTGTTGCTGTACTTATTTTAAAAATGGGGAAATATTCTCTGTATCAATGTTAAATAATCACAAAAGTATCTTACAGTTAATATGGACATATTCTTTGTGATAGTTTCTAAATTATTAATGTAGGATGAAAAGTTTTTGAGTATGTTTGATGGTAACAGATTCATGTGTTTGAATTTTAATTTTTGATTAAAATGAAAGTGACTGTATAGTACATTAGCACATATCATGTACATACCAGTATACTTCTAGTTTGTTCTATGTGTTTCATTTCCTTCTATTCTAACATAGTGTCCCCCTGCTCCTTCCAGAAATTTTATTTATTATCGTTGCCATGATTTGTATTTTGTGCAGAAAATATGACTATATTGCTTCATAATAATTTGTGAACAAATTTTCGCATTACTCCTAAGTGTTTACGATCGCATGCTCGGTCTGAAATGATTATGTATATTGCTCCAGTTGCCCATGTTTTTAAACAAAACATTCATATGCGTGGTTTTTAATATGGATTTATTCTAGAAAATGTTCTAAATTTTATTTAAATGTGGATTTAATCGACACTTACCTTCCAGCCATGTGATGATAATTACATGTATGATAACCTTTTTTTTAAACCCTTTTAGATTATGATTGTCTTAAGATGGTGTAAAGAGGGATCTGGAAATATATCTGGGGGTGTTTCATGAAAGTTTTCAGCGCTGACAAAAATGTCAAAGCTGACAATTTCAGTGAAATCCTTGCTTTTGATTGGCTGAGAGGCACTAACCTCTGACTGTTACCATGGTAACTGTTGGAGAAAGACAAGTTGTCAGTACTGACAACTTCATGAAACGGTCCCCAGTTCTCCATTTTGTTCTCAAAATGATTTACACATTTATTTGTCAAGAAATGAGTAGAACAAACGGGTTTGAGCAAACAATAATGTTTATGTCGAGGATCAGTTCCCGATAGACATCTGATACGTCTTCAGCTCAGATGAATAGTAATTTTATTTGGTACTCTTCAAATGATTACCTCTCTCCAAAAGTGGTCAATGATATTACATGACGTAATCACATATATGCTAATTTAACATAACCGGGATAATGGTGATTAACAGTATTTTTTTTCATTCATAATCAAGTATTTAATTTTACTTTGAAGTGAATTAAAATCCCACAAAATTCATGAAGAGAGTTCCAGTGTCTGTGAACAAATGAATGAATCTAATAAAACTAATAGCAGAAATCCTGATTTAGAGTACTAGCAATTAGTCATGTTATGAAGGAATTAAATTCAGCTTGTTTTGATTCAGATGAAACTTATTTTAGATTTAAATTATGGTATATATCACCGACTTTGTATTGATATTGATGAACATTGCTGCAGTTTCTTTAAGAGCCCAGAACTAAAATAGATTTTACATTATCCCCAAACATTGCTAAAGTATATTTTCTGTCTTATTTTTATAAGGTGATTTATGTTCTAGTCAACTAACTTCAATACTCTATGGAGAGTGGGGGAAAATATGTTTTTATAACAAGTTATACTGGTATGTATTTCCTAATTTCATTGACCTGGCTCTTCATCATTATGTTACTTTGTCTAAATTTGATTCATATTAGCAAAGTGATGTAATTTGGACATTGAAAGCTCCCAGCCTACATTGCATTTCCAACCATTCAAATAGTGACTGAAAAATTCCATTGAATTTCAGAGTGTACACACAATATCAGGCCCCTTTTATACGGATATGAATTTGCCCAGTAGCTTGCAAGCTTCATAAACAGATTGGCAACAATATCATGTTTCTGCATAACCCCAATGATGAAATATAAATGACTGATGATAAAAATAGAATTTGCATAAGACGACCTTCCCTGTTTTAAGTCAAATAAATGCTTAATCAAGCATTTTTCCAGTTCAGAATATGCAAAACATTTCATTTACATGTTGTAAGTCAAAATTCAGTCAAGTAAAACAGATGTCTGTGGCCCCAAGATATTTTACTTGAGCAGATTCACTGTTGCTTTTTTTTTTTGGGGGGGGCATATTGAAAAAAAGAGGGTCATTAGTTGTGAAATTGAAATGCCAGTTATGAAGTGCGGTTTTCAAAACATACCATCACTCGTACATTTGATACTAAGATATCCATACTTATTTCATGAGCACCTTGAGGTCATCAGTGATATAACCCAATACACCAATTAACCATTCAAATAATTTAATGGTTAATATTGAAAGTAAAAGCTTTAGTTCATATGGATGTAGAGATTGGTAAGAGTAAGAGTTGGTATCGGGTATGAAACAAAAAATACATATCTAATCCTAATAATAACCACGTCTTGGTCTGAATGAGGTATTGGACATGATTGATGATGGGTCTTGGCTCGAGAAGAGAAGTTATGATAACGATGAAGATAAGAATTCTGAGTTTGATGTTTACCCAAAATGTTCTCTTTATCCTCCTGTGTATACCTTGTGAAAAGTTGTGCCCCGTAGAACCTCATGTCATCAGATCTATATGGATTGTGTGTCCCGTATTTATTTGTTTGTTCCAAAATAAATTTTTAGAAGCACATGCCTGCAAGCAGAACTTGAAGTTGGTTGCATTTCTTGATAGTGTTCATTTTGCCTCGTACACAGGAGAGTAGGGTAAGGAAATGATGATGTCACAGTTCTTTCCTCTAGCAATGGATCCAAACAATAAATCCTTGTGCAAGGCATTCATCAGTGTAATTGGCCTTGGTTGTCATTATCAAAGTGTAAAACACTTGAGCTATTTAAAACTATGATAAGTTACCATGGGGATGAACAATTGTGATGTCATGATTCTTTTCTTGATTCTCCTGTTAATAAAAATCAATCAAGAAATAGAGAGAGGGAAAGACAGAGAGAGAAACAAAGAACAGGGTGGAAAGGTTGAGAGGAAACTAGATAATTTGTTTGGGAAGGGGCTGTTGCATACAACTATATGCAAAGATGTGCATGACTTTATTTCAAAATCATTGGCGTATGTGAATACAAAATGAAATCCTTTGTATTTACAATTTGGACCGTACATTTGTATCTTGAACTTTTTTTAATATGACAAATAACGTTCTTTCCACGTAAATAGATGTTTACAATGACTGCTTCCTATTGACATCATGTAGGAACAAGTTACTTTCAAAAGGAAAATGATAATGGAATTCTAGAGCTCATAGGAACTGCTCGAATTTGAATTTTCCCCGAACTCGAACAGATCTCCGAGGTTCCAAGAGTTCCGACGTGGGCAGATCCACCTTTTATATTTTTGCAATGGTGTTTACCACGATTACCTAATGAGACTTTGAGGTTTTATAGGAGGCAATATCTGGAATCAAACAACTACCGAAGAAGTCGATCAACTAAGATTTTAGGAACTACTGTCGATTCGATTGAATCTCAATCAGCTATATTGTTAATTGCATAGTTTCTAAAGTTTAAGTACCTTGCAGTTGATAAGTGTGTCATGCTAATGTAAATAGACCTCTGGGATCTTTGGTTTGATAAGAGGGGTGTGTGAATGTGAAGTGATAAGAAAGATGAGATACACCGATATTTAGTGGAGTTTGGTCAATATGAGCATACTGTTAATTGCAATGCTACATTAGCATATTGTCCGAAATATATATACATGGGACATTTGGGCAATTTACCCGTTTATAGAAGGTGAGAACATCTTTTCATCTTAAGGAGAAGAAGGGGAAAGGAAAAACTTGTTAATCCTTCGGTAACAGAGAGCAGGCAAGTTATGATCCAATGATTGGCATGAGCTTTCCTCTAACAATAAACAAATGAAGGGATACTATATTGCAATTTAGTTATCGTGTCGCGGTATTTCATTTCGCAATTGAACCATGAACTTCAACTAGTCCTGCTCTTTGCTCAAGTATTTCAAGATGGCGGTCAATTGCTCTAAACTCTGCGGAAGCTGTTTAGGAGGGGAATGGAGAAAGCACTCTCAGAAGATTTTTCTGGCCGTCTACCTAGTAATCGCAGTCGTAGCGTTTGCTCTGACAATATGGGAGACCGTCGTCACCTCTATGAATTCTGATGATCCGGTAAACTATCTTTGGTTTGTTGCTGGGATATCTGCACAGCTTGCTACCGCCATCTCATTCTGGAATATCTTTAATCACCTGGTTTATTACTCAAAACCAAGCCAGCAGAAATATATAGTCAGGTATACATTTATGAATGACATTAAATTCATGATGCTAAATATCGAATGGTGGATTCTATATAGTAGGCTTTGTTCAATATGTTAAATGCAAGATGGTTCAAAGAAGGCCTTTAAGGATTTAAGTTACTCATTATCCCTCAAAGTGTACTTTAAAAGTATTTCAAGTAATGTCAAATTAAAGTAAGACATTTAATGATAATAATTAACATCATTTATAAAGCGCTTATCACAAAGAATGTCTCTAAGCGCTTAAGGAAAATACTGATAGGAAGATTTCAGCCAAAATTAAATTAAAATTTCAGCCAAAATTAAATTATACATGTTGACAGTTGAAAGTAAACATCATTAATAGGCTCTCTTGTGTTATAGAATACGTCACTATAACATAAGACACTTCAGATTTTATGATTTTGAGAAAAAGTTCATGTTCGTGTATTGCTCCGAAAGTGATTAACATGATTATGGGTTATTTATTTTACATCTAACTATACTGACGTCCATCGATATCGGCAGATAGGTGTCGGAGGATATTATGAAAAACAAATAGGATTAGTAAAAGAAAAGGATAAACAAAGGAATATACATGTACCTGATAATATGATTTTGATTCAAGACAGCATTATGAATTCTTAATGGTTGATGCAAAGACCGCCTTATTGCTATGATATCACAGTCTTTTGGGTGGACTTTGGAAGGTATACAAGTAAAGGAATATACACGTGTAATGATGATTTTTATCTCGCCTTATCCTCTTTTATTACAGAATGCTAGGTATTGTTCCCGCACATAGTATCAATTGCGTGAGTATAAGGGGGAAGGAGAGGTTGTTTGTTGTTATTTTCCTTCATTAAGTCATATAAGACACAACCAATTCGATTTTTATGAAGTTATTCGTCAGGTGACTCAAGTAGATTTTTCATTTTCCGTTTTGTTAAAAAATGATCAAAACAGTCTGTCTGTCAAAACAACTTCTATTATAAGTAGAAAAGCTTTCAACTTGTATCGTGTATATAGTCATTTGATCTTTTGAAGTCTTCAACAATAATATGGACCCGTATTCTTATTTCCAGATTAATTGGTTTTGATCAGGATTGATTACGAGAAGCCAACTTTGGACACATTCTATGAGCACATTTGGCGCTGTAAAGATATTTTAATTATTTTGGAATTATATTATTTCTTCACCACTTGAGCATGATAAAATATTTTAGTAAGTTGAATAAAGTATTAGCAAAGTTTTGACATTTGTCGGTTGTATGTAGTTGACAAATAAATTGAGAAGCAACGGGAAGGAGTTGTCTTCTCTCCAAAAAGGAACATATTTTCATCCCGAATTCCAAATGAAGAAAAGCGTATACAATACCGGGGGGGGTGGCACTTTACATCATCTGTATTTCAGTAAGGCATCCTTGATACACAACAATCTTTATTAATTCTTATTCTCCAATGAAGTGGTTTTCGATCAAGTTCGTCAAGTCGGCCATCTATCTGGATACGATACGTAATTTCTACCAGGCTGTTGTCATCTACTGTTTCATGTCTCTACTATTGGTTTACTTGAACGAAACATTCGACGATCTGGAGAAAATCCTCATCAGCAAACCGAAATTCAAACCCCAACCACCTTGCTGCTGTGTAAAAGCCGTCCCAAATAAAAGGTACTGTCTCGTTCTTAAAATTCCTATAGGCTAGAAATTTATAGGAGAATTCTGGAACCCCGAATTCATCAATTATTTTTTGTAGAAAATAAAAAAAAACTGATTTCGACAGATAGTAGGTAAATAAAATATGCTACTATAGGTAAAGTAATCCACTATACTCTTCCGAATTGATTAACATCTTTTTTTTACATGCTAATATATGAGGCGTAAATTATCGGTTACTTTCAAAACATTAGGCCTACTAAATCCCTAACATTCGAGGACACTATATAGGACTTCGCAGCAAATAAGTAAATAGATTGAAAATAAATCAATAATAAATTGGTAATTCACAGAATGTCAGAGAAAGCAGAATTTTTCAGCCCCCCCCCAAAAAAAAAATAGTACTAGTTTGAAACAAAACTGTACGAAAGTGAAAATTCCCCCCAAATCTGCCATAAAAATGCTCGTAGTATTTACACCGAACTTTGCATGAAAACATAAATCTATCTACAGGGTTGTTTTTTCAGTTTTTACATATCAAAGTCACCAAAGAACACATGATGTAATGTTGATGTTGAGAATAAATTCAATTCGCAATTAAGAAAAGGGTAAACTGTGGTCCCTTTTTATGGAAACCTTCCAAAATCCTCTCCTCAGATTACACGATCTTTGTATGTTTATTATACAAGCATCAGTATCTTAAACCTTTCTTGCAGGTTAATTGGAAGGTGCCGAGCTGGTGTTCTGAACTATACAATACTACATCCAATCATCACGATATTAACTATGTAAGTATATCTCAGCTTTAGTCGACTGCTGCCCGAGTTGGTAAATGTAATGTGATAAATCTTTATTTGTCTTCTGCTCACGAGTATTTTGTGTTTCAAATGATCTCTGATACTCATTATTTTGATACCTTGGCCCCAAAAAATGTGGGTTATTCGGGAGGTATCGATGTTTGGAGAAATTAGAGTTAATTCGAAGCTCGGGATCGAAGCTTTTCGAGTGTATCGCGCTGTATCTACGCACTTGAAAGTTGTTGGCCGATTGGTGAAAAGTTAATCACGTGATAAAAGTTTTTTGCCCGTCAAACACAAGGTGACGTCCTGCATGTCACTGATCTCCTTGGTCACATTATTTATCAATATTTTGAGTAAATGAGAAGCAAATGGATATTATGCTGTGTATTATCTCCGGAAAATTACTCTGCAGACTTATGGCTTATAATAACAGGACACCATGGAAGATAGCTTCATCCAATTCGCATTGGAAGTGATTTTTCGTTTCATCAGCTTTACCAACAGTAATCATGGTAATTATTACTACTTGATTACAAAATAATGAATGGTGGTTCTTTGAACTGCACTCTTTTATTATTTATGAAACACATTCTAGTTTCTTCAATTATATAACATTTTTTTCAAACAGAATAACAACCATTACAGGTCATTATACTGAAGGAAGTTTCATTGGGCTATGGATCTGGTTTGCAATAATAGATGGAGTCTCCCAAGTTGTAAGACTTTATCATTGTTTCATTTTTATTTTGTGCGAGAAATACAGTATAGTTTACTTACCCGCGTTTTCATTCCCTGTGTTGTAGAACCACAATATAAAGATGAAAGTGAACCAAGTGATAACAAAATTTAGGTGAAATAGAATTCAGTACGCCGCCAGGAAGTGTATAGTATACTTCATAAGTCTAGTAGTAATGCCGCCACCCCCCCCTCCTCCAAAATATGTTCTCGGTTGGTTAAAATCTTGATAGCAAACTTGATTTCGTGTGTTGTTTGTCAGATAAATCAGTCTAAAGCAATGATCATATTTGAAGGGAAAATACAAGATTTTTGTCTAGGCTTATATGCATGAATTAAAAAAAAAATTATAAGCAAAATAAAGCGTGCTTATTCTGCCTAATATTGGCTCTATAAGAGGCGGTACCCTCCCCCCCCCTCCTCCTATATATGTCTGTCATTTTCGAAATCATGATGATTATGATTTATATAACAATAAGCAAATTTCAAACACGATTTTATTTCAAAAAGAAAATATAATGCAAAACATCCCATTGATGTATTACATTCAATGGAAATCAATACAGAGAAAATACAAGCACAGTATATAATTTAAACAGAAATATAAAATAAAAAAAGTAGGCCTATCAATCTGATTTTTTGTCTTCACTGTATTTCTTCTTTATTTCATCTTTCAGTGGGCGATGTACTGTTTGATGGTATTCTATCGAGCCACAAAGGAAGAACTAGCTGGGTTGCATCCAATCAGTAAACTAATCACGGTCCAGCTTACCATCTTCGGTGCTTTCTTCCAATCCTTCATCATCGCTCTCGTCATCGGTCTCAGTAATCCAAAACTGGATCCAGAGAACTGGGGCTATGACGATCAGCAGAAACTGCGCTTCTCAAGGTTCATACAGGTGCGTCGATTGTATTGTTTAATGGAGGAACTTTGATAAGTGGGATTTGAAGGGGTATACCCCCACAGAAATTTTCAAGTTTGCGGCAAGTGTGCGACTAGCTTGCGCTAGCTTGCGGCATGCTAGAAACTAGCATGCGGCTAGCATAATAAGCGTGTAATATGCGTGCAGAGTAATAGTTAAGCGATTTTTTAACGAGCAGGGACTGTTCGCTAGCATGCAAAGCGAGCGCCATGCTAGTCGCATGCTAGTTACTAGCAAGCGGCACGCTTACATTTCTGTAGGGGTAGGGGCTCGCCTATCCAGTACCCATAAGCCTTTGGTTTTTTAAGTGACAACACCCTGTCCATGAATGATGATAATAAAAATGATATTGAGGATGATGATGATGATAATAATAATAATAATAATGATAACAATGATAATAATTAAATGATGATAATAATTATAATGAAAATAATAATAATAATATCGAGAAAATATATTCATATGATTTAGTAAAACAAAGGAAGTCTACTTTCGGTCATTTCCTTTCTACCCCCCCCCCCCCAATTTCTCTCTCCTATCGCTATGACTCTATCCACGTTTCCTTTTCTGTTTTAAACTTTTTTTCTTTTCTTTTTATGATAAAGGATTTTATACTGTGCATTGAGATGGGTTTATCAGCAGTGGGTCACCTCTACGCATTTCCATACACGACCTACAAGGATGTGAATAAACCAGCAAACTTCATGAAATCCTGCATCTCATGTTGTTCAGTCACAGACATTGCTCAGGATATATCTTCACACGTCAAGAGGTTATCATGTAAGTTGACAATGAAATGCTATTAACATGAAAACCGCCTTTCGGTACTACCGGCAGGACCGGCCGTAAAACAAATGGAAGCAATTAATGGTCATTAATGGACAATAATTCTTTCCCAATCATTATCAGAATGCATGACATTCTCAAAATAAATCTAAAGTAATCAAACTACAAATAATACAAGCTAGATGCAACTAACATGTCTACTGACATTTAAAAGGAATGGCTATATTGAAGTCAGATGCGACTAAGAGTTATAAAGAAATAGGAAGTATCCTAGAAGTAGCCAACATGAAATGGGTATGTAATTTTCCGGGTTATTAAGATATTGGATAGATAATGAAGAACAATGCATTCAGGGAAATATTCCTTTATCCCTAACTCTAATCTGGAATTCTGAACAATATTTCTTGTCCTTCTTCAGCTAACAAGCCTAACCTGGCCAATCAAATTGTATACGAGCAGTATGACGAAGACCAGCCCAATGTTGAATTGGATGACATGATGACCATCGTAAAACAAGGCGAAAGCGTTGGCGATGCCTCATCGGAGACGAGGACGACCACCGCTTCATCCAACATCGTCATCAAAGAGAACATCGTTGATGTCGAGGTTGATGATAAGAATATGGATGAAATGGTTGCTGGTGATGTTGCAAACGGCACGGGACTAAGAACTGTGCGTCATGATAGCGGGTCGTACTCGACCAATGGCAACAGCGTGGCTGGCAATGACGAAATCGACCACGGTGTTGGGAACAATGGAACGGTGAATGAACTGGATGACGATGAGCAGGAGGGAGGTGACTTTGACTTGGGACTATACACACAGACTGTCAGGAGTGATGTGACATTCAATATGGAATTCGACGCGTGATAATGGACATTGGAAGTTAGCAGGTACTACAATGACGTGATGCAAGACGGTGGAGCCAAGAAGGTCTTCAAGAAGGGAATCTTCTCGCTTGAAGAACTAGTATTTAGTATTTTTGAATGTAAACTTTGGGTAAAGAGCTCTAAACTGTTGAGACGATGATGGTGACAAAGTCCCTTTTAAAGTTGAATGAGGTTCAATTATGCCGAAATAATCATGAAACAGATAGCTGCAAACAAGGGTAACAGTTAAAGGTATATCAAGGAAACATGACCTTTTGATACCATTCTGATCTCCAGCGAATATTGGGGAAATAATTAAAAAGAAATCCTTCTACGTATACATGTATACCAGGTTCATTCTACATATTCCTATTATCAAATCAAACTTTGAAAGACATCTCTGTCAGATGCCTCCATCGAAACATTTTAATCATACAAAGTAACCATCCAGTTTAAATAGGTAACAGATAACCTCTTTGTTTCTTTGTGTTATTGTCACTATAGCTTTTCGATCACCTTTTCCATTTCCCTTATAGGCAATTTCATATTTTCTAATCAATATAGACGAGAAGTGAATCAATGGTATTACTTTAATACCGAGAAGTATTCTCTTTGAACTACCAAAAATAATGACTGGTACTCTTCAATAATTAACAATAAACGAAAACAAGAAACATTTGCTTACAACAGCAGATATCTTGTCACCCCTATAATGAATTACGCGAGCAAGCACAGCGAAGGTAAAATCGGTAGAATTAGTATAGGGAGGGGGTATATGACTTCAGTCTCGAAACTCAAATAGAGTGGCGGTTTATTCCATTTTCTTCACAAAAGATGACGAACTTTCCGTGCTGGTGCAAATGATGTCGTGTGTAAATTTCTTATTTCGCATTTCAAATGAATTCCAGCTCACGGCGCTCTCTTTGTTGATCCATTAATTTTCTTCTACAATTGAAATATATTTTTAAAGATATTTGTATTCGATGTCTATCTGTTTACGATTGTGTTATTTATTGGATCCCTCCACCAAGAGGTACTTCTCATCATCCCATCCAACTTTCGTCAATCGTCAATTTTCTTCGAGTTTCTACCTCACATACAAAATTTAGTTCGAAAGAATGAGTCAAGAATCTGTGATATACAATACTCGGCAGCGGGTTAAAAAAACAGTTTTCTCTACCATCTCCGCCTCCTTCTTGAAAGATTTTTGTCGGTTTTGATGCACACCCTCCCCTCTTCTTCCCCTTCTTCTTTCTCCGCCTTCTCCTAGCTCCTCATCCTCTTCCATCTCTTGCTCTTCCCCGTTCTCATCTTGCAGCTCCTCCTACTGATCCTTCAGCTCCTCTTTTAACTTCATTTTGTCCACCTGCTCTTCCTCCACCTCAACCATGTCAACATCTTGGTGGCTCTTCACCTTCACTGACTTCATCTTCACCCCCCTCATTCTGCTGATGATCATCATGTTTCTTCACAGTCTGATGTTGCTCCTCCTCTATCTGCTGATGTATTCTCCTTGTCATCTTGCTCCGTCGTGGAGCTGTTTGAGCTCCTCTCTACCTGCACTCCTGTCTCCTTTTGTGTCATCTCATCCTCTCCAACCTCCACCTCCTGTTGATCCCCCTTCCTCCTCCTCCTCCTTCTCTTCTACATCACTATGATGCTGATGCTCCTCCTCTACTTTCTGTTGTTCTACTTAATCCTTGACGGGCTGCTCCTCCTTCTCCACAACCTCCTCTTCTTCCTCTACACATTCTCCTGTTACTGCAGTTACTGCTGCTCAACCAAGTCCTCGTGCTCCTCCTATACTTGTTCTCTTCTATACCTCCGCGACCTGCTCATGATGCTGCCTCTCCTCCCCAACCAGATCATCGTGCTTCTCTTCTACTTTCTGTTGTACTTCTACCCAAGGGCGCCGGAAGCGGCCCCCCCCCAAATAATTTTTTTTTTCGGGGGGGGGGCAAAACAAGATTTTGCCCCCCCCCCCAATGTGCCCCCCTGAAAGTAGAAAAATTATAAATTATTTAAGGACAAAAGTAAACGATGAAGGCACTTTTCTGCCTAAAAATTGGCATTTCCATTGTCAAAAATTAAAAAATTTTGCTCCTGACGGGGCAATTACATTATCATAGTAAGCCTCGCGTCTTTTGACGAACAGTTCCTCTGTGAAACATACTTTTGATAAGCCCCTTTTCCATCTTATTACAGTGTGATAACGTTTAACCTTTCAATGAATACATTTCAGACTGAAACCGAATGGCAAGCTATTTTTTTTAAATATTTATACCTACAAATTATGAAAAAGATGGTTATCTTCTAAGATAAATGATTTGATTTTATATATTACGATCTAAAAAGTAAAAAAAATCAAGCACGTTTTGAAATAAAGAGATGGCTGTGTATTTATGCAAAGCGCGAGCGATTTATTTATTTTTATACTATGACCTGAAAGTTTTCTTTTTTCCCAATTATTCCCCTCCCTTCCATCATTCAACTTTCTTCCCTATGTTTCTTCTTATTTTTCACCTCACCTTCCGCCGTTTCGCCCCCTGTCTTGATCTACCTATGATGACCCCTCCCATGGCAGGAATTTTGTGTAAAAATGGAATATAAGTCTCGTTAATAGAGTGTTTAAAAACAAATTTGGGGGGATTAAACATAGTTAAAGTTCACTGTGAAAGGATTAATCATAACTCATGAAAACTATTCTTTATACTGAGTACGCGAACAATGAAAATATTCTTATATTCCAAGTAAATTTGGAATAAAGGGAAAGTGAATTGGCTTAACAAAGGTATGATTTTACTGGGTATGGAACATTCTCGTCTAACCGTCTATGCACTAAATTTACTTATAAGTATCCAGAGGCGATTTTCTTTTTTCGTCATTTTATTAGTTATGAAATTGACAATGGCCATCGATGTCATCAATGTCATCACTCTTTGGCTGGCATATAGATGCGAGTTAGAGAATAGTTGGGCCGGTATGCCTTTTCTTTTCCTAACCAAGTTCTTAACAAAAACTATCTGTTTATATATATTTCGAAATTCGAGGATACATGTGTATAATTTCGATTTTAAATTATGTTTTTCCATAATAAAAGAGCACAAATAGTAGGGGGACATTTGATACCCGGGGGGAACGCGTCCCCCTGGGATTTCCGCCCATGGTGATGGGGGAGCTTTTGCATTTTCTAGAATAAAATTGGTGAATTTTGCCCTCTCGATCGGCGGCTCCCGGCTGCGTACGGTCATGTTTGTCATCTTAAAGTCTTTAAAAGGCCTATATTACAATGGTTTGAAACAATTGAGTTTGCAATAAGGCTCGTAATTTGCTGGAACTGCGACCCTGATCATGAAGAAACACCAGTCTAGGTCAGAAGGGAGGAAACAGGAGCAAAAAGAACTCCAAGACTGTTTAATTCTCAAGAAATGTATTTTTGAATGCTCTTAGAAACGCAACTTTTACACTCAATTTTTACACAAAGTTCTTACCGTGGGGGGTCCCACACCCGCTCCCGCTGGATCGCTTCCGTATCTCACGCTTTCAAAAATATTGTGCCCCCTTCGGGATTTTGCCCCCCCCCCAAAAAAAAAATGAAAGTGTTCCGGCGCGCCTGCTTCTACCTCCTCCTCCACTACCGAATCCCTTTCCTTCTGTTCCTCTACATTCCCCTGCTGCTCCTCCTTCCCCACCTCCTTCTACTCTTCATCCGCCTCCACTCAGGCGCGTAGCCAGGGGGCGGTCGCCCCCCCCCCAAAAAAAAAATAGAAGAAGAGGAAAAGGAGAGAAAGAAAAGGCGAAAGAATAAAAGGGAAGAAAAACATAGGTTTGTTGTTTTTCCCCCTTTTTTGTCAAAAGAATAAAAATCCTTAACGAAAAGTTGATTCTCTTTTCATACAAAATTTCGCTTTAGCGCTCCGCGCTGGAAAATATCAAAATAGCCATTCTCTTTTGTTTCCCACACTTTTTTTCTACTCCATTTTTCCCCTTTCCGGCTGTGAGAATCTTATATTCTTGCCAGAAATA
Organism: Lytechinus variegatus; assembly: GCF_018143015.1. Lineage (NCBI taxonomy): Eukaryota > Metazoa > Echinodermata > Echinoidea > Temnopleuroida > Toxopneustidae > Lytechinus > Lytechinus variegatus. Next base: position 8,954,409 of record NC_054740.1, on the reverse strand, counting down.
ATTCATAAATTATACATGGGTATAGAGAGTATACTATGAAAAGTACTTTTTTTCAAATTGCATTGATCCAAAATGTTGGCTTTAACATTACCGCCACTTCCCGACTCCCCAATGATATTTCTTTCGCTTTTCAGCAAGTAATTTTTGGCGAAGTAAAAGGGGGAGGCATTAAGATTCGTTCCGTGTTATATGCAAAAGTATATGATATGAAACTTTATTCTATATCGCTGCACATCCATCTCCTGTCTTGAAATAAAAATAAAAAAATCACAAAGGTTTCCGTGCTTCGCGAGCATGGAAAGGGAAGAAGTATAAGCCCCTTTTCTAGCTTGCATCATCCTTTTGACACTTTGATCTCGGTTATCGTCTAAGAAATGTCAAATTATAACAGGTTAAAGTTTCAGAGAAATTTCTAAAATTCAGAGCAACGCCATTCGCGGGAAGAAATAGGGCCTATTTCTTTCCTGTATATACCCGTCTTCTTCTCTGTTTTGCGACTTGAGTAATTTAACTTTAGATGACGAAATTTAAATCAAATCTGATATGACCAAGAAAGGCATTTTATGCCACTTCTGTTCTCAATTTTATAACACATTTTACAAGAGGAATTATTTCAAATTCTTCAATCTTATTTCAAATTTTTAAGCTTATAATGTCCTTTGAAAAGATTTTTTTTAATCACAGCAATTCAATTGAATTCGAGTTGATAAGAGTATTATAGAGACGCAAGAGACGCCTTCTTTTTATTTGAATTTGATGATATATATATCAAAATCTTCGCGCTTCGTGCGCCCTTTTATTTTTTTTCACGGTTCGCGTGAACTTACCACCCTCTCCAGAATTAAATCCTGGCTACACGGTTGCCTCCACTGTTGTTATTTCATGTACCGGTCCAAGTAAACAATCCAAGATGCCATTTACTGATGTTACAACGAGGTTACTAAAGAGTAAAATATCCGAATCAAATCCAAGTGGTTAGAGCATTGGACTTATAATCACAAGGAGTTCGAATCCCACCTCTGTCATTGTTTCCACGTTGATAACAAGTGGAAAAATATCATAAGGTCAGTTACTATGAGGCGTAAAGCGTTTCTTATAGGTAATTGGTTGTAGAACAATTTGGCGTTTACCAGCAAAAAACTGTTCTGCCGAGTTCCTGGAAAGCTGGAAAGATGAGATGACTCGATCACAAACCATCCAATTGAACATTTTTTTTAAAGTAATAAAACCACCAGCAAACAAAGAAAAATATGGTATATGATTTGGTTTTGGTTTTATTTTATTCCTGCACTCAGCACAAATATGCAACATAAAATCTAGGTGATACAATTAAGTTTTACAAAACAAATTTAAGCAATAGTCATAGCAAAGCGATGAAAAATAAATATTAAAACAAGAAGCGATATTCAATGAAAAGAAAATAACAGTTTAAACAAATGCAGGAGACCGCCATCGTGAGCGGTTAAGCTTGAAAATGATGGCGGCCTCGTAAAATGGTACATTAAGTTCTTTCTTCATTGATCAAGTGGGTGCAATGCAGGTGCAGGTGCGGGTGCAGTAAATGGCAGTTGAATTATTAACTTGAAGAGGGGATGCATATGATTCGATGGTTTTTCTTTTAATAGTGGCTTTAAATAAGTATATTGTTAAACATGACTTAACGTTGTTTGGAATGTTGTTCCAAATACCGGGACCATAATGATTATGTGTATCAAAAGAACTTTATGTGGGTTTTGAAAATAGCTTCTTACATTTTAAAGCAAGCTATGTAAAGTATGAACATGATGAACAAAAAACAATGAACATATCTCGTCAGATAAACTATACCTACCTGATTGACTATAGTCAAATGACAGAGCTAAAATGGCACCGCAAAGCAAAAACGGAAGGGGTAAAAAAGGCTAGACAAAATGTTAAGGGTAAATATAATTCATTTTCATGATAGTGATGAAAAACATGGTATCCAATAACGTCTGAAAGAGCTCTTCCTCGTTTCATTTGATACTGCACTGCAAGTGACTGCATATAGGCTTCTTGACTATAACTCCTTTATTTAACCGTAAACATGGCACAGGAGGCTTTTGGTGAGGATTATTATTATTTACTTTATAAAAATTGCATTTATATAAAAAGGATCTGGGACAACAGCGTAGCCTGGATTTCATTTTGGAGCCGGTAAATGCACGCAAATCGTGCCAACACTTACAGAGCGCGCGAAGCGTGCTCCCTAGGGGGTGGGTGCAGGGAGTTTCCCCCTCCCGCGCAAAGCGCGAAGCTTTTAGTGCTTCATAAATTAAAATGAAAAGGAGCTGTTCTCTTGTCTCTAGTACCTCCAATTGACTATATTGCGATTTTGAACCTTGTTTTCAAAAGTGATTGTGAACGCACAAAGAGGTATACAATGGAAGAAATTAAAATGATAATAACTCCCGCGCGAAGCGCGGAAGCTAAAGCGTTTTATCAAGTTTTCTTGCCATAAAAAGGGTCCCGAGAAAAGGGTATTCTCAAAGATATATTGAATACTTTCTTTGGAAAGATCAGATTTGATTACAAACAATTTAGCAACAGTGCATATTTTTAACTCGCAAAACAGAGGAGAAGATTGAAGATTGGTAAAGGAAGATATTCCTCCCCGCGCAGAGCAATGAAACTCTGAAATTTCAAAGTGCGGACGTTTCATCAAATGTAGATATCTCTAATACCCAATCGGCTCTAATTCAATTGATTTTCTAAGATTATTGAACTTCATTACAAGGAAAATAGTGCGCAAAAAGTTGAAACTTCTTTGATTTATTGAAACTATCTATATAAAACAGGATGCCTATTTTTTTTTTACTTATCCTTTACTTACCCATTCAAAATTTCAAACTGAGGGCGCAAAACAGGACAGGAGATGAATGTAAACAGGGAAATGACATGAAGTTTAATAAAATTTGAAAAAAAATATTATACTTTTTTATTTAATACGACACGAATTTCATACCTTCCTCTTTTTAAATTAGGAACCTGTTTGCCCCAAAATTATGGTCTTTTAGTATAATGAGCTGAAAAGCGGGAGAAGTTGACGTTATGGAGGTGACGGCAGAAACTGATATAAAGATTTTACCCGCTAGGAGCCGACCAGACCAGAAGTTGCGCGATCAATTGAAAAAAAAAGATAACTTCATATATTTACTTCGGCCTAACCTTACTCAAATTTATGCCCTAATGTATACAAGTTTAACTGGCAAGAAGCACATAGCTGACTAGGTGGAAAAACAGGGTTAGAGAAAAGGTGGGGGAAACAATGGAGAACTTCAATATTGTCATTTAACCGCGCGCAGCGCGGAAGCAATATTCATATATAAATTTAGAGCAAGAAGAGTGAAGGAGTTTCTCTTTTGAGAAAAAAATAAAGAAAAAAAAAACAAAGCTACCTTCCTTTCTTCCCTTTCCTCCCTTCCCTTTTTTCTCCTCTCTTTTTCCCTTTTTTTTTCTTTTTGGGGACGTTTTGGAACCCTCCCCTGAACTACCCCGAAAATGTCGACATCCAGTCAATCAGTCAATCAATCAATCAGCCACCCATCCCATCGTCGTCAGTGATTATACGCCATCTAGTGGCAAAATCGCTATAGGCCTACCGGTTCGAGTCAGACTACGAGTACGAGTACGAGTAGAGATAGAGTCAGACCATATACGATATGGCTGAATGACTCTGATGACTGAGGGAGATTCCCATGGAAATTGCTACGTCAATGAAGAGCCCGAGAAGAAGCAATTTCGTTTCCGCAAACTGTACCGAGGAGGATAGTGGGAGTACCGTACCTTTGATTTTGCATGTAGAATCTTTTAAATATTTGTAAGTATCATAGATATCTAAGAATTCAAGAAACGGAACCAATATGGAACGGAAGTCAGTGGGCGCACAATTTTATTGCGAGACGGTAGCGGTACCATACCGGTACCGTACCGTCGGTATAACGTAATTTTAACGCAGGGAGCACCGGCACGCTTCGCGGGCCTGAGCCCGGCCCAGGCCCCAGGACTCGTGCGTGTAGGCCTAGTACAAAAGTACTAGGCAGACCAGTGGCTCAGCCGGGCATTGCAGAATTCAGAAGGAGTTGGGCCAAATCGTGGTTTTGGGAACCACTCGTAGATTTGTGTATGCGCACTTGTGTACAAAGTGAATGGAGGTGGAAATAGGGAACCGTGCGTGTGACTGAATAAAGCGCTGCTGTGTGAAGTGAACGGTGGTTCCCTATATCACGATAATGCTAGGAGTTGCAAACGCAAAACAAAAAAATCAATCACAAGTCCCAAATGCGCGCTGTTGATTGGTTGAAAATCGAGTTGCGCATGATTTTTTGAGTTGCGATTGATTGCAACTCTTTCTGCAATGGGCCCCAGGCCAGGGTAGCCTGGAGGCGTCAGGGGAGTAAAAAACATTTACTTCGTGGGCTTACTCCCCAATGACGCCTGGAATTGGTTCCCATAAGACTCTATTGTAGGGATGATTCCCACGATCCAAGTTAGGTTATGATAAATCAACACTTGTCCGCAGAGCTACCAAGTCTCACCCATTAATAAGCGTGAGACTCAAGCATTATAGTCCGATTTGCACGAGGTGTAGATGGTGGGGTCGTACTAAACCAAATAAGGTAAAGCCGACTGCCGAAGGACCCTTAACAATAAAACATTCCTGTACTTGTTTAGGGGTTCATTTCAGGGAATATTTGCCAAGAGTATCATTTTGTTTCCAATACTTGTCAAGGAAGGGTTTCACATGCCAATACTTGTTAAGGGGTGCATTTTCAGAATATGAGAACTACATGTAAGTGTTTAGGGTGCTTTTCGAGACCCCATGGTCGCGCATGGTAGTATCCACTCATGAATGGAAGTGGCCACCCCCCCCCCCCCCCCGGGAAAGGGGTAATCAAGACATTGCTTAGAAGCACTATTGTCTAGATGTTGCTTCCATGCAATGTGCAATTTACTCTGGTGAACGACACCTTTCAAGGTAATATGATTTCAAAATGTGTGTGGAGTGTCTGTGTGGAGTTGAGCCTGACGGGTTTTTTTTTAAATTTTATCCCTGGGCCTGGTGACGTGACTAAGTTAGACCTAATAGCCTAGCCCTAGGTAAGTAGTGGGAGATTGTTCCAGTCTTTTATTGTATTTGGTATATTAATGCTCGAATGTTAGGCTACATGTAAAGGCATGGTCACACCGCCCGAGCGTTATTGGAGCGGTCGTGGAGTAGAGAGAAAAAAAATCACCACCACTTGCTACCGTTCACCATATTTGATTTCGATTGTTTTGTTTTTTTTTAGATTTTTGTTTCAGATTTTTTCCCCCAATTTTGTGAGCGAAATTCGACCCTCTTTCCCTTCCGCTCCACGACCGCTCCAACAACGCCCGGGCGGTGTGACCAGGCCTTAAGTAACATTAGTAACCCACACAGAAAGATTGGCAGGGTGTGGACTGCAGCTTAGAGGATTCATTATGTTATGCATTTATATGCTGTTCTCTGCTCTGTCGATACTGCATGTACCAGATACCTTCTGCCCGATAACTCTCAATTATACCGGTTTGACACCTGGTAGTCCGTTCCATAGAGTATAATTAAATTCTTGTGAAAAAAATATGTGTAGTTGTAAAGTTCAGCAGAGTAATCATTGTAGAAAAGCATAATACTAGTACTACATGTAGTAGGCCTAATGGCCTAAGTGCTAAAATCTCATGAATTCAAATTTAAGCATAAGACATATTACTAAAAAATGGAATATCAAATTTAAGCATAAAACATAATACTGAAAAATGGAATATTAATATGAGCATGGCTGTACGTAGAAAATTTTATTTCGGGGGGGTTGTGTAAAAATTAACAAATTAAGAAGAAATTTGAAAGCGAGGAAGCAAGGCTACCAAGCTTGTCGTAGGGGCACTTTTGCATTTTCTAAAGTGAAATTGAGTGATTATACAAAATATACTGTGAAACTGTACTTTTGCTTAGTTTTAGAAAAAAAATTTTTTTTCATCATTTGAAAAATATGAGAAGTATCGAAGTTACATGTATAAAACATAAAACTTCATGTACTGTTTATTTTTCTTGACAGTCTCTATACAAGCCAGAGACATCACCCTTGACTTGTGATCTACAGTGGGTGGGTCATTGCACCTCTTCCAGGCCCTCTGTGGCTGCCATTTCTTTCTGTAGGAGATGTGGTACAGAATCTGGCTCTATGTCTACTTCACCTGGTTCCGCCCAATGTTGAAGTGGGTGCTTAGACGAGCTACTGGCAAGTGTGAGTTGCTTCGGATCTGTTGCAACAGTTATGCCAAGACCGGTCACAAGACCAAAGATATCGGTAGGTGTTGTTGATACCCAATAAAGATAATAATAATAACCAATGTTTATAACATGCTTTTCCCATATGGCCCAAAGCGCTCACAATTTCAATTTTGATACCTAATTGCCCAGAAACAAAGACACATTGAAAAACATGTAAATGAAAGCAGTTGCCTAGAACAAAAATAAATTTAAAGACTTCGTGAATGATTCAATTGCTGGGGATTACCTTAATGGGAGAGGGATTTTGTTCCATTCCACTGAGGATGCAACAGTGAAGGGTCTATCTCCAGTCTTACCTGCCTGTTTAACAAATTTCAAACAGTGGCTTATCTAGGAAATATAATGCAGGGGAAAAGTGCACTTAAAGATTGTGTCCCCTTCCAACCTGTCATGCTAAGGGCAAGTGCTAAAATGGCACTCATTCATAATAACCTATTGACTCTTTTCTGTTTTGTCTGCTTTATTGTTTTGTACTTTTTTTCGTATACTTTTAGAGTGACCCCCTATGCAAGCAATCCCCCATACACCCTAGAATTTAAACCACAGTTTAATGAAAATCTGCAGTTTCAAAGGTAAGGTACATGTACAGTATCTTGCCAATGAAAATAAAGGTATATTAGAATTTGTTTTGGTTAATCATATGTTGCAAAATATGGAGTTCTTGCTTGGATATTTTAGTGTCAATCAATGTTTTTCTTATTTGTTTAAATAGGCTCATTCACATTCGATGTGAATTTAAACCGATCTGATTCACATTATTCTTCTGAAAAGCTGTTCTTTCAGGTAAACATACACTATGCAAAGGTCCTTGCCCTATAATATTTTGTTCTTATGTATGATTTATTATTTTTTTCTAGAAAATGCCTTGAAAACCTCCAAACTGAGAACATTTCAGAGGATGGTGATCGATGATGACCTCAACATCTCAGAGGCTGTCAAGTATGCCATGACGGTTAAGAACATCAATCCTAAGATATACCCTGAGTAAGTATAGCAACACCTGGTGGGTGTTTCATAAAGCTTATTGTAAGATACGAATGACTTCACGCATGACTGGTGATCCTTTTTTGTGCTATGTGATATCCCTTTGTTATTGATATATGACCTGAGAACATGTTCCAGTCATGTGTAAAGTCATTCGTAACTTTATAAACAGCTTTATGAAACACCCACCTGCTTTGCTTCATGTTTTAATGTTATGTTACAACTGGGATTATGCTTTTCACAAAGAAAAGTAGGAATTCTGTCTTTTTACACACATTTTCTTCCATGGGAAGCACTTTTCTTTGTCTGAAAAATTTATATTCTTGATGTCATGAATTTGTACCTTTAAGTGACATAGATCTTGCAAGAACTATGTGATCTCTAAGTCTGTGCAATGTACTTGTGATCTTTTTTATTCTTTGATTAAGGCTTAAGCCTTATTAATTTTGTCATTAATTTCCAATGATATTCGCAAAGGTGTCAACCCTCCTGATTCCATCTTAAAGGGGAAGTTCACCCTGACAAAAAGTTTATTGTAAAAATAGCAGAAAAAATAATAAAAAATATTGCAGAAGCTTTGAGAAAAATTCATCAAATAATTAAAAGTTATTAGAATTTCAATTATTTGATTTGTGACGTCATATGCGAGCAGCATTCCTACATAGCGAATGGTAAAAAATCAATGAAATGTCATTTTCTCAGAAAATTGAAAATGGTTTTCACTGTAACTTTTGTATTTCAATAGACAAATGATTTCACACCAGATCATGAAAAGAAAACAAAATTAAGTCATCAGGAACCATACAAAATTTGAAATTCATACATTTTATATTACATGTACATAACACATGGGGCAGCTGCTCGTTTATGATGTCAAAAATCCAAAATTTTGAACTTTCTTACTCTTTAACGGATTTTCCTCAAACCTTCACCAATATTTTTTATTATTTTTCTGTTATTTTTGCAACAAAGTTTTCTTCAGGGTGAACATTCCATCTTAAGACTCTTGTAAAATATGTTGGAATGATGCTATTTCTTTTTTCTAAAGCATTTTCAGTAGCCTCTGTTATTTTGTAAAGGCATCCACAAACTAAGATGTATGACTGTTCCACTTTCCAAATTTGGAACAAATCACATTTTGCTTATTTTCTGAAATTGTGAATGACAATTAATCTTTTCTTTTACATGTAGGTTCAAATTTGCTGTAAGAATACTAATGTAACATTTTTTCGATGATTGTAAACCTTTATTTTGGGGGTAAATTTAAGGTTAAATTGGGTTCAAATCATAGCCAATTGTACAATTGTTATGATGTCATTACAATGAGATATTCAATTTGCTTTTATTCTAATAAAGATGGTAGCAGATTCACAGATTTGACCACAAGTATTTGTAAGATGGTAAAAGAACTTGAACAGTAAGATGTTCCATGTATAAATAAAGATATACATTTTTCTGTGTTTTATTCCCAAATTGGTTGCAGACCAATTATAAGGAGTGCGGTGGCATTTGGATAATGTTATGTAATTGATTGCAAAATAGCAAAATCAAGACTATACCCCATCTTTTTGGTGTTAGAAAAACACAGAATTTACAAATTTTGAGGCCAGGGCTCCATAACACAAAGGTTTGCGATGGATTGCAGGTATGAAGAACCCCACCGATTGGTTCCCGGTCACTTTTTTTAACAGAGTGCGCGTGCAACGACGATATTGATTGGTCATTGGTATTTAGCGATTGATTGCAAACCTTTGTATTACAGAGCCCATATCATAAAATGCTTAATTTCAGAAATTTGGCGATGGTGGTAGTCTCTCATTGTCTGAAAACAGTATCCTGATTCCTATAGAGGACTCTTACTAGGTAATAGAGGTGTGTAACTTAGATCATAACTCTATAAAAGAGCTTTTTCTGCGCTGTCTATAAGTTTTTGTCTCACCTGCGAAGCAGAGTGAGACTATAGGCGCCGCTTTTCCGACGGCGACGGCGGCGGCGGCGTCAACATCAAATCTTAACCTGAGGTTAAGTTTTTGAAATGACATCATAACTTAATAAGTATATGGACCTAGTTCATGAAACTTGGCCATAAGGTTAATCAAGTATTACTGATCATCCTATTAAAGTTTCATGTCACATGACCAAGGTCAAAGGTCATTTAGGGTCAATGAACTTAGACCATGTTGGAGGAATCAACATTGAAATCTTAACCTGAGGTTAAGTTTTTGAAATGTCATCATAACTTAGAAAATATATGGACCTAGTTCATGAAACTTGGACATAAGGTTAATCAAGTATCACTGAATATCCTGCATGAGTTTCACGTCACATGACCAAGGTCAAAGGTCATTTAGGGTCAATGAACTTTGGCCGAATTGGGGATATCTGTTGAATTCCCATCATAACTTTGAATGTTTATGGATCTGAATAGTAATCAAGCATCACTGAATATTTTGTGCAAGTTTCAGGTCTCACGATTAAGGTCAAAGGTCATTTAGGGTCAATGAACTTTGGCCAAATCGGGGGTATCTGTTGAATTACCATCATAACTTTGAAAGTTTATTAGTCTAGTTCATTAAACTTGGACATATGAGTAATCAAATATCACTGAACATCCTGTGCGCATTTCAGGTCACATGACCAAGGTCAAAGGTCAATGAACTTTGGCCGAAGTGGGTGTATCAGTTGAATTACCATCAAAACTTTGAAAGTTTATGGATCTGATTCATGAAACTTGTACATAAGAGTAATCAAGTATCACTGAACATCCTGTTCGAGTTTCAGGTCACATGATCAAGGTCAAAGGTCATGTAAGGTCAATGAACTTTGGCCATGTTGGGGTTTTTTGTTGAATAACCATCATCTCTCTGTAAGTTTATTGGTCTAGTTCATAAAAAGTGGACATAAGAGTAACCATGTATCACTGAACATCTTGTGCGAGTTAGAGTAGTATTCAAAGTCAGCACTGCTGCTATATTGAACCGCGTGATGCAGGTGAGACGGCCAGAGGCATTCCATTTGTTAACTTGTAGATATTACTACATGTAGGCCTTAATGCTCCAGCAACTATATTCCATTCAACAAACACGTTAATGACTGATTAGAATAACAATTTGATAACTAAAGTTAATTTTTTGGAATATGATATGTTTAATGATGTTTTCATTGGTCACAGATTTCAATATACACTGAAGGCATCATTAAAGCAGATAAGTGGCTACAATGCTCTGGTGAGAGATATAGAGGCTTTGAAAAAAGAGAAATATTCTACAGCTAATCCAAGCCATGAGAGATCATTACAAAAGGTAAGGAGAAGATCATCCTCAAAACATATGCTGGTTGCAAATGAGCCTGCCTTCTAAGATGTCTTTAAAAAAGTCTGAGCTATTGAAGATTCAAATTTGTGGCCTGCACCCAGTAAATAACAAAAGAGCCTCGACCAAGGACACCATGATATTACAAGTAGGCTGCCCCCATCATTGGCAACTGAGTCCATCATTAGAAAAAAAACATTTAGTATGCACCGAAAGTAATGATTGTTGATTATGATATTGATAATAATGGTAACAATAATACAATTTATGTAGTGTTTTGTATCCACCCTACATAGTGGTCAAGCCACTTAATTATTGTCATTATAATCAATGGCATTGTAAGAAAAGTGTCACATGAGTGTAATTTCCTTTGCCATTTTAATCAAAAATTTTGGAATTAAGTTATTCTTTCATCTGGCCTACATGTAAACATCTATCATATTCTTCCTTTTATTCTTATCAGTTATGGGATCTGATGATGCCTAATACCAAACTAGAGAAACGTATCACAAGACAATGGACTGAACTTGGTTTCCAAGGTGATGATCCAGCAACAGACTTCAGAGGCATGGGTGAGTAGACTTAATCCACAAGACTTCAATCTCAACTAACAAGCATCTTCAAAACTACTCATTTTTCTTGTACTAGTACGTTATGTTATTTTTCTTGTGTTTTCTAATCTGTTGACTTGAATTCAGATAACAGCTTAACCCAGTCAATACTCTATTAACTAGCCACATCTCCTGGTCAGATTCATGATAATACCGCCCTGCTGTGGCAAAAGGAAGCAAGTTGCAAAAGTTATAATTTGTTGTAAATGAGCAACATGTGTTCGTCATTTACATAGGTGTCAATGCAATTTAACAGCATATTCAATATCTTTCCATGGAACGATAATTTCTTTACCCCTAATTTTGACTGAATGTGCAGCATACAAAGGATGTTTCAAAAACAACAATTAATCAAATTTGACTGACGTGTCACTTGCCTCCTTTTGCCAAAGTTAGGCAGAATACTAGTAGCACAATCTATTTACTGTACTTACAATTTCATGAAGGTGCACTATTACCATGAGCTGTTGCTTCCAGCGTTCAGTGAATATATGCAATTACTTAATTGAAAATTATTTTAAAAAATCCTGCTGGGTACCCATTCACCTACCGGGGTTGAGTGCAGCACATTGTGGATCAATTTCTTGCTAAACGAAAACATGCCACTGCTGAAAGAACCATGATACATTCTTGAGCATCCCTTTCTTTTCATCCTCCATCTCAGATTAAAATCTCATTCTGGTGATTTATTTTTTAAATTTAATTGTATGATAATGTTTTATTTTTCTCTCTTTTGTTTCTTTCCCAGGAATGCTTGGACTTAATAACTTAATGTAAGTATCACATGATTGAGTCTTCGTTTCAATTTTGCACCTCTATTTCTAGATAAGAAATTGAAAGTGGAACTTTGGTACAACTCATAATTTTCCTTTTTTTCTGGAATCCAGGAGATATTTTGATTTATATCATGGACGAATCAAATCCTGTATAGCAGTGGCTTGATTAGCCAAAAATTTAGACAGGCCAGATATGGCGTATCAGGCAGAATTTCTAATTTTTATTAAAGCTGTGAATCGAGCAAGCAAAAAATTTTATTTTTTTTTATTTGTTTTTTTACAAAAGTCCAATTTTGCAATAGATTTTCAGAAAATGATATGAGATTTCACCCTTCTCTTTTTTTTTTGTTTTCTCTTTTTTTTTCTTGGTAGTGAAAATTATGTTGGAGCAAATGGTGTTGAAATCTGGTGTTGGTGTTGGGACAACACCAACACCAGCTACAACACCGTACTTGAAATCACGCTGGTGTTGGAATTGACCTTGGAAAATATGATGTATTTCCGGCAGTTTGTGTTGAGCTCTAGTGTTGAATGTCGTCTGCTGAACCGAGCATTACAGCTGGTGTTGACGATCTACGTGCGATTTCCCTATTCACCAACACCAACCCCCAGGGATTGGGAAAATCGTGATTTCAAGTTCGGTGTTGGTGTTGATGAATTGTAGTTCACGAACAGGAGGCGAACACGATGGAACACCCCCGTAAAATTATCTATTACAGCTAAGATGAGTGCAAATCATTAGAGTTTTACAAATTTTAATGAAAAATAATATTTAGGCTTTCTGATTATTGCAGTGATTTTAACCTGTACGTTCTGTACGATAAGATTTTACTGCAATTTCTACCCGATTTCACTTTCGTCGTCGAGAATTTCTCGCGTTAAGTTGAGATGATCAGCACCGCAGCTTAGAGGCTGACGTCATAGGATATCGATAACGCGATCAGTATCGCTCCTCTGAACTCAGCTCGGTGTTGGGGCTCGGTTCAGCAGCCTTTTCACTCTCTCAACACCAACACCAACACCGAACACCGTACTTGAAATCACCCAATGATTGGTTCAAATAACATCTTGTGACCAAATATATTCCAGATATAATGACCATGATGAAAATTTGCTATTCCATGATGTCAATTATGGAATATATCATAGATTTATAAATCAACATCTTTATTTACCATTATATCTTCTTGCAGATTTTTTGCTGAGAATTACAATGGAGTGGCAAGGCAAACTCTGATTCACTCTCAACATCCTACATTATGGTAAGATTTATTCATTTTACTTTTACTCTGATTTTTTTACCTCTGTCATGGCTGAGACACCAAGTAAATTAGCTCAAGCATACAATGTCTCCATTTGTACGAGGATGAAGACAGAGATTGGCACATGTAGACAATTTTCTTGCATTATGATATTAGTGCCATAGTGGGAATTGAACCCTAGACCTTATGATTCAAAATTTCTGGAACCCCCCCCCAAAAAAAAAAAATTCTCATACAAGTGGAAGAAACTTGTATGTAAAGAGTATCAATCATGCATTTATGTGATAAATATCTCAGTCCGTTGCAAAAAAGTTACCATTATGGAAACGTAGCCATCCAATGGTAATGCCAATCAACAGCCAATCAGAATCAAGGATTCCATGTAAGTTACCATTGCATGGCAGTTACCATAATGATACATTTTATGCAACAGGGTCCAGGTCATTGGATCAATGTCAAAATCATTTCAGAGGTGGTATTCTGAGGTCATTTTATCTTTAAAATATTTTATTTTATCTCTTAAAATGAAATTGTTATTCTGAGATAACCATTTTTTCTCTCAAATAAAATTCAAAATGTTATCTTGCGTATAAGTTTTATCTTGCGTATCTATGATGATACGCGACAGAGCAGTGGCTGCGTAGACATGCCCATCGGGTATCTGAACATTGCAATGCGGATGATGTGCTTGCGCCCAAGATACTTTGAAGAAAAAAGTAAAATAAAGTTAAAAAAGGGGAGGGGCTATTTTATCTCCGCGACATTGATTTCTTCAATATTTTTAAGTGAATTAACTCCAAATGTTGACATGAAAATGAAGAAAAATGATATATTCATTGAGAACGACACCTTAAAGTAATTCCTGTACAATCAGGGATTATGTCCTAAGACTTATCTTGACTAATATTGTCTTTGAAATTATGCTTGAAAAGATGTGAAATAGACTTCAAAAAAAAGATGAGAGTATTGTAATTTTGGCTAAAAAGAAATCTCTGAAAGACGCGCAGGCGTATAGTGCAAGCGTATTTGAAGTCAATTAATTGACACAATCTCACTTCTTTGCCACACCTAGTGGAATGGATTTCCATTGGTTGAGTGATATGAGAGAGCTAAAAAAGTGCATTTCTTATTGGATATTGATTAAAAAATAGGTGTGTCTTACAGAGATAAAATGAAGATAAAATTGTTCTCAGAATACCAATTCAAAAAGATTTTAAGGTTATTTTATCTCATTGATTTTAACGGAGATAAAATATTTTATTTTATGTGAGATAAAATGGATCTCAGAATACCACCCCAGATTTTTAAAACTTGTTAAAATTGTTATTTCCTCCCAAATTCAAAAGTGATTGATCAAATCCATTAATTTCCTATTATCAAAACTTAGAGATGAATAACATACAAATATCAAGTTTTAGAAAAATATGAAAAGCTGAAGTTATAAACCTCAAGCTTCAAACTTTGCTTTTAAAGGGGTCCTAAAACCAATTCGTCTATGCTATAATCTAATTGATCTGTGCTTATGTACTCATTTGTGTTGTATGTATGTCTATTTTGATTATGATGTGATGTTTTGGGGTTTTAATAAATAAACTTGAACTTGAACCTCAAACAGCCTTTGATCTTGACTCAGTAACAATTTCACATGATTTGTGATATCTGTGCCCCATCTCATAAGTTTCTAAATATAATCAGATACTTTAGAAACGTATGTACGTCAATTATATGTTACAAGTATGAACATTTTGTCCAAATTTATGAAACTGATGATTTCACCATGATTGATTGTTGTATTGCATTGCATATTGCAGGCAAGACTACCAGGGCATTTCCAATCCTTCCTGCTTCTTTTTAAAGTTTCCAACCACCCTTTGTTTATTCATGACTCAAATATCCAGGTACTCCTATGCTGTAGTTGGTATCAACATGACCAATCTAGTATATGATCTACTAAAAGATGGACTGCTCAGGGAATATTTCTACTACACTGTAACAGGAGAACCAGCCATATACCATTTCCATAGAATATATAGTAAGTAGGATTCTATTCACTGATTTTCAGTAACTCACAGTCAAGAGTGTCCTTATACTGTAAATGCTTAATATTTTGTGGTGGTTTTAGTTTTACAAAATTTTTTTACTTAGCTGAATGCCAAAATTTTCAATTTCTGATGTTTCTCTACAAAGTGAATGCAAATAAATTTGCAAAAATATACTTCCCCCCTCATTAATTAAGGGTAAATAGCTAAGGGAGTATTTCATCTCAGACCATACTAGGAGAACAAGCTGTAGGGGAAGGCGGGGTAAGTTGAGCATAGGGGCAAGTTGAGCCACCAGCCCCAGGCCAATAATGAATGAGTCAGACATTGTGGTGGTGTCATGTATTGATGACCCATAGCATAACCCCTAACCCCACCACATTGTTTTCAACTTTGAAACAAAAAGTAGTTTTTTAGAGGGAAAAATATGAATTTCATCCAAAAAAGTAAAAAAGAGTGTGAAATAGATAAGTGCTTTATAAATACACATGTCTTTAAATATGATAAAGACATGATAACAACATTATTAGTCCAGGTATGGATCTTCATTCTTGTCATAGTCTTTTATATGATGGATGCATAAAAAATGTGTGGATACAAAATTATCGCACTAAGTTCGGACTGGGGTAAGTTGTGCCAAACAGCATGGGGCAAGTTGAGCCATGGTAATTCCTATGGTAATGTATCTTAAAAAACAAACAAACCATAAAAATTGATTGAAATGCTTGCTGAAAGGAGCAAATTTACATGACTGCTCTTTTCCTTTTAAAGGATGTTAGTATTTATAGAGAATTAGCAAGTGAAAAAACTTTAAACAAAAAATTGACATGCTGGTTATCCCCTCATACATTTTGTACATAGTTTTTGTGGCTCAACTTACCCCAGAAGGTGGCTCAAACTTACCCCATATATGGGGCAAGTTGAGCCATTTGACATCGTTTTTTTCAAAGGTCACGGTGACTTTCAGTGTGGGGATAGAAAGTTATATATAGGTGGAAAATATTTCAGAAGAATTAAATTTCAAGGCAAGGTACTTATTTCGACAAGGTTATTAATCATATCAATTCTAACATGCAAAAAGCAAAAACTGTCACAACTTACCCCGCCTTCCCCTACCATTTGCTTTTAAATGACAATTTCTGTCTTATTCACTGTCAATGTATTAAGTGTTCTAGTCCAAAGCAAGTGACATTCTCTATGAATTGTCAATATCAAAATTATTATTATAATGATGATTGATATTGTAACTTCTGAAGGTCTCTATGGCGAAGAAGAATAGTGCAGTACCCAATCTCGACTTTTCGACAAGTGTGTTCTTGTCGTCTTCAGGAGAATGTCGAGATTGGGTGGTCCTTTTCAGGGTGGTCCTTTTTAGGACCAACACTTGCCCAAGAAAGATACATGGTGTACCGTGAAACCTACTACACTATGATTGATATTAGTGTATTGCTTTTATCCATTTGATATTGATGTCATTGACAGGTCAAGTGTTTGCTGAATTTGATAGCTTCTGGTTTGCCGAGAAGCCCAAGAATGTGATGGAGTTTGGTAGCGTGCGTGATAAATTTGAGAAGAAGGTTATCGGCCTGCTGATGAAGAGCGATAATGCTGTTCTTCATAACAATTACACTGGTATGTCATGATGCTGGTGATACAGTGTGTGTACTATGGTAATACAAAGTAAGTTCAGAGCAGCGATACCCGTTAAGGGACTATTCTAGGGTTTTACACTCAACTTGATCTACAAGTACATGTAAATGTATTTGATCTTTTTCTCAGATAGTTTATTACTGCATGGGCTAAACCAATTTGGTCCATCAGTTTGGTGTAATTGCCATTTGGTCTCCACTACACTTGATCTGACACCTGTATTAGCACCTGGGAGCCGTTTCATAAAACTTGTTATAATAACAAATTTCCAATAAAAGTTAAAAGCTAATGAAATCCTTCAATCTGATTGGCTGATAGTAAATTTGTTATAGAAATTGTGAATTTGTTATGATAACAAGTCTTTATGAAACAGGACCCTGGTCCTGTTCTTATTTTGTCTAATATGCAGTTGGTCTAGTTTCTTATTCGTCTAATTTTGTCAGATGAAATTTTGGTTCATAAACACTCTCCTATCTATAAAGACGTAGTGGTGTTAGATCAATTTGATATTAGATGAAATGTGTATATCCTAACTGGAATTTGGACAAAATGGTGAATGGGCTAAATAGGTATAAGTCTAGATAGGAGATGGACTAGTATAGACCAACTAGGATTAGACCAAGTGGATTGAGACCAAACGGAATGTAGACGAAGTGGTTTAAGACCCATCAGCAATCTACCTTTTGATCATGTATGTAATGAGTTACTGGTATGACTTTCTATTGTGCCATAGTAAAAATGAAACATTTTTCTTACATGCTCTAAATTCTTTGAGTTGGGGCTGAATATTTACACTTGCAGGCCTTGTTTCATAAAAATATTGTCTATGGTAAATTACCTGGGCTCCGTAACACAAAGATTAGCGATCAATCGCTATGAACTGACCAATCAATATCAATGTTACACGCGCATTAGGTTTAAAATACTAACCAGGGACCAATCAGTGCGGTTCTTTCATATTTGCGATTCATCGCAAACCTTTGTGTTAGGGAGCCCAGGAGGCCATTGTGATCAAACACTACACAAAAATCAAACACAACTTGATTTTGAACCGATGAAATGCTTATATTGGAGACCTGCGCTTGATTTTTGTATTTGTGTTTATGCACAATTCTTCCAGCTATGGCCCCTTCCTTTTGTAGTGATTTACTGAAATCATGGTACTTTGATTGGCTGAGGAACAATTTGTCATACAAATATAGTATTTTCTTATTGATGACAAGTTTTATGAAACCGGGCTTTGGTGGAATGGCAATAGATATTGTAACTTTACTCATTACTGCCCGTTCTATAACACATGAAGATGTACAAATAAACCATTTGCCTACTGGGAATCAATAGTTCCCGTATAAAGTCTATGGGAATTAAATAATCCTGTAATCAATAAGTTATTGTACTTGGAGTATCATTGATCACTTTAGATGTTTGTGTATGTGGTTCATAAACAGAATCTATGACTTGTAGAAAAGATAAAGATATTTTTGTTTTCTCAATGTTTTTTTAAATGTTGGATCCCAATTTTCTGCAAACAGCCTTGTGATTGCATTCATTTATCATTTCAATTACATATCATAGAGTGGTATTAATGTTAATCTTGATAATGAGGGTATTTTGTAATTTCTTCTGTCACCTCCCCAGACACACACACATCAATGGAATTAAAAAAATATATAGATGTAGCAAGTATCTCATACATTTACTTGATTGGTATTATTGTCAAACAGGCAACAACAAAAATTGCTAATGTTTCCTGCTTTTATATTTGCACAGAGGCCAATGACTTTTGTGTACAACTTTTTATACAAATTATCTTGAGACCTGTGTTTGTAAAACCCATTTTTTTCGAAGTGTGTTGTAACAATCCAATTCTGTAAGTGAATCATACCCCTCACACCACCACCTCTGTCACTCCTTCCTTTAATAACTATTAATTGTTCAGTAAATTATCAGTTTAACATACACATATGTTTGAAGTAGCTTGTACATGTAATTTGAAGTTATGATAATACTTCATAATATAACAAATGTGACCATCACCCCAAAACCACCAATAAGTCGCCAGGTGAGCCTAAGGTTCTCTTTTAATAGCCAAACTAGTAAATTAGTTTCCAAAAAGCAAAAAAATAAAAAATAAAACAGTTTCTTGGACACTACTTTTTTGGACTGCTTGGAAGTTTCACAGAGATTACACAGTATGCACATCTCATGCTTGAGTGAACCCCAAACTTCAAACCTTGTTTTCTCCTTATTTTTAGCTCTTGCTGAATTTCCTCTGCATTCAATCAAGTACTTGTAATGGTTATTGTTGGTCAATTTTAACATATACATCGTTTTAAAGCTTAGGAAATGAATTTTCAAGCTCAATAAAATCTCAATATTCATTTTGGACGACTTATTGTTGGTTTTAGGGTGGTAGGTCACAAATGGAGTCAATAACTTCTCTCACTGAC
The DNA here is from genome assembly GCF_018143015.1 of Lytechinus variegatus. Lineage (NCBI taxonomy): Eukaryota > Metazoa > Echinodermata > Echinoidea > Temnopleuroida > Toxopneustidae > Lytechinus > Lytechinus variegatus. Next base: position 8,934,995 of record NC_054740.1, on the reverse strand, counting down.
AGTTTGTGATTCTCAATTTTAAAGATAAATGTAATACAGATAAATCTGCATATCAAACCTTTTGAGACTACAAAAATCTGTTTTAATTAAGACACATTTGACTCTAATTGAAGATGCATGTTCACATGTTCTGTTCTGACAAAATGTTTTTGGAAGGTTGAGTTTAATAAGCAAAGTATACTACAGGTATAGGCCTAATTGTATTTTATATTTACATGTAGCTTTTAATTCAATCCTGTCCCCAATGTAAAGAAAGTCTATCCCCTTCATTTATTTGTGAGTACAAGTGCAATAGTTGATTAAGTAAACCAGTAGTTAACCCTATAGGCAGTTCTTACTTGCTCAACATTATGCCTCATTAAATAATCAAAAGCAATAAAGGAAAACACTGTATTTTTATATAGTTCATTACAATAGAAAACAGGATATATTATATTCAGGGTGACTCAATCATTTCTATAGATGATAACCTGTATACATTTATATCAAAATGGTTGTGGACATGCATTGTGTCCTATTGATGAACATTTGAATAGAAATGCCAGCTGTAATGTACATACCAATGTAATGTACATGCTTCCCAGTAATCTACATGCCATCCAATGACAATAGAACATTAGATAGATACCTGAATGGAATACCATTGACTATAAAAAGAATGTCTCTACTCAGAACTTCCAAGCTCCTTCACTACTTAGCAGCCAAGCAGAGGGCACCTCCCTTAACTCTCAGGTAAAGCCTTCATGTTGATGTGTACTTGAGATATAATGACATGCAATTCATGTTTCATCATTTATACCTCTTTTCTTACTCTCATGCAAGTATTTGATCATTCAAAGTGTGTATCATTTCCAACATGATGCATGATGCCCTTTCATAATGATTATGTAATTATGGAATGGCCAATTACATCTCAAAAATTGGGCCTAGAATTTGGTGATATGTTGCAAAATACATGGTTTTCAGTGTGGTTGTCAGAAGACATTGATAAGAATGTTAGGAACATAATGCATTTTGAAATATTTCAGTGTGATTTCATCTTCTAGTCAAGCAACAGGCCTAAAGGGAAATGATGAAAAATGCAAAATTTTGTTTTACATACAGATATCATTTTCTGAAAAAGAAACTCCTTGCGAATGTTTGGGTATAGTTTTTGCCAATATTTTCATTGACTGATATCATAACTTTGTTTCTTACCATTGTTAGTTACAGGAATAAGTATATTAAATTCTCAAAATGGTAGCATCAAGCAAGGAATTATCAAAGCACCCTATCACTTAAGCATGCGTTATTACTGGGCCCTTTCTCAGTGTACTGTACAAGCTAAAAAAGAAGCATATTCAATTCATCTATTCTGCATGATAAAATGGTTTCAAACTACTGATTCAAAGCCCCCTTTTTATGTGAATATTTTGCCATTGCCTTTTTGAAGTGTGATCTCAATTTTTTAATTAATGATAGCAGTGGCAGTGTGAATATGAATTGCTAATCCATTTTTTAAGGAATTATTTCATCTTTTATCATTTGATGACTAATTTTATGTAAACGTATGTCATGAAGAAAATCTATGGACCAAACATGGGTTTAGGTACATGTATAGGCCTACATATGTGCATGAATCATGTCGGGATATTTATTGGATTATTTCTGTGCATGATTTACTGTATTACAATGTATATATATATTGATTGAAATTCATTGCTCTATGCATTTGCTGAAGATTATATTTACTGTACTTAACCCATGCAAGACTGAGTCTGCATATACTGGATAGGCCTACAAGTAGGAGTTTATGACAAGTGTGTGTTATTGCATAATCAGTCAGTCTCTAGGAGTAAGTATGTAAGGCACCATGTCAAAGGTCAGAAAAGCGTCTCTACCGCAGGAATCCTTCAAGCAGAGCTCTATTTACTAAAAGTCATCACAGTCGCCATGGACAAAACAATTGGGACTGCAGGAAAGCTGAAATAGAGAGATAGATAACATCCTTATAGTGGGATTCATGCTAAAAGACAAAGCACTGACTTTTGACAAGTTGACTATTAAAAGCGTGGATATGTACAGTACATGCGCTGAAACTTCACAATCGTCAGTAGCTGGAATTATTTGAACAATGGTTGGACAAAACATGAAGTATTCAATTGAAACGTGATATTTTTATTTGTTTATTATAGTCTACATGTACATGTAACAACAAAAACGTCAGTACTGATTTCAGAAAACTATCATGTGCATGCATATTTAAGAACTTACATACTGTGTCAATCATGCTAAAGAAGTGTTTAGTATTTGACATACTGTGTTGTATACACCTTTGCCCATTTCCCTGCCTCTGTGGTTCAAGATTCAGACCTTTTAACTTAAATTCATTGTATGTCAAGAAGTAATTCATGATATGAGACACAGTGGTTTGACACTTTGCATTCCTTAAATCTGTGGAATATGATGAATCGCCTTTCAGTTAAAAAACTATATTTTGTAGATTTTAGAATATACAGAGATACATGTAAAAATTGATTTTTTCCAATGTAGATTTATAAACAGATGAATTATACCATCATCAAAATAGTTTCTGTGAATCCTTGACAGATTTGTCATAAAATAAAAGAATTTTGTCCGAAGTTGGACTAGTTTTCCCTCTTGGGAAACTCCTTCAACTGGAATGCTTGTTAGAATTGATCAAAAGTCTGAATCACTGAGCATACATGTAAGACATTTCATGCACAAAATTGTATTTTTTGCTTGAAAGTGGAGAGTGACAGCCAGTAGAAATTTTCTTCTTTTTATGCATCTAAGAATACTTTGTTTTGGATGTTATTTGATATTCATCTTTAATAGAGTTACAGTATTAACAAATTTATGAACTGCTCGTAATATGTTAATATTGATTTGTAACCTCCCATTAAATGGCCTTTTTAGTTATTTCGTTTTATTAAATTCAAAACTCTTTCAACTATTATCAACATTCCTCTCCTGATCATCTTTCAGTACCAATTGCACAACTTGAATGAAAGAGCTGGGCCCAATTGCATACCGTTATGATAACTTTGCTATCCAGTGGTAACTTGCATGGAATCCTTGATATTGATCAGCATTAGCTTTTATGCAACAGGCCCTTGAATTGATTTTGAAATATTGTATTTAAACTTAGTAATTGGATTTAATCAGTTAGCTTTTCATTATTGATTGTGTGGCTATGCACATAACCTGTATGTTGTAGTGTCCATTTCTTGGTTTATTATAATGCTCTATTTTGATTGAAAGCAGGGGAGCGTTTCATGAAAGGACTTGTCGTACCTTTTATCCGACAAGTCCCATTTTATCCGACAGTTACCATAGGAACAGTGCCACTCAGCCAATCAAAATCATGGAAAGATGTCAGATCTGACAACTTGTCGGATGAAAATATTGATGAAACACTCCCCTGAAGTAATATATAGTTTAACCCTATCTAGGCCGGGGGGGGGCCTCGGAGCCCCCCCTCAACAAATCGCGCAATATTTTCGCCGCGCGAAATTTTTTGACCGCGCCACTCGCTGACTTTTTACTTTCAAGTCTTGCGCAACTTTTGAGACCAACTTTGTGTCCTCCGGGTACGTGGTTCCGAAATTACGCAACATTATGTAAGTGCATGTCAGACCGAAAATTGCTCAAAAACGTGATTTTGTGTACAAAGTCAATGCAAATTGTGTTTTCAACCAAAATTCATAAATGTATGATTATTTTTAGTTTTGCTGCTCTAAATGTATTTATTTTATGCTTTTTATGATCACAGAAGAGTCCCCAACAAATTTCATTGAAAAAACAATGAAAAACAAAAGGTCAAAAAACAAAGAAATACATAAGAAATTGCAAAAAACAATAAAATACATAAGAAAATGATTTGATATCGCAATTTTTTTCATGTACACTTGCTAAGAATACCACAAAGAGTTTCTATACCAAAAATTAGTACATTTGGAGCTTTATTTAGAGAGTTAGAGGAAAAAGTATGATTTCGCATACTAATTACGCATAAATTAGCATAATCACTTAATAGCGACTCGCACGAAAAAAATTACTATACAATCTTGGAGATTATGTCCCAGGCAACCAGCATGCCAATTTTCGGCGCGATCGTGCGGTCGATGGCCGAGATCTTAGGGGGGGGGCCCCCCCGGCCATATGAACTCCCAAAATACCCCGGCCTAGATAGGGTTAAGGTTGTGAAAGGGACAGAGTGTCTGTTACCAACACTTAATTTGAGATACTTCCAGTCATGAAAACAGATAATGACTGAAAAAAATATCAACATGTATTATGACTTTAAATTGAGATTATTTTTAATTACATGAAAACAGTTCAAGAATGAAAAAATATATATATATTTGGCATAAATGTATGTTACCAACATGTATTTTGACTTGAATTGAGGTATTTTCAATTACGTGGAAACAGTTCAAGAATGAAAAAAAAATATTTGGCATAAATGTATGTTACCAACATGTATTTTGACTTGAATTGATGTATTTTCAATTACATGAAAACACTTCAAGAATGAAAAAAAAATCTGTGGCATGAATATTGAATTTTAACAATGTGTAATATTTCTGTACTGCTTCTTACTAGGAATTATGATCAGTGTCTTTGACAGAAGCAAACCTCTGTTCCATATAGTTTAGCCTAAGTTGATGAAGTTGACTATTTAATGGAAAGATGCTGTGTGAGATTCAGGCTTAAACTTCTGCTTAGACTTTTGTAAAGGCTCCTCATACTTTATAGAGGTTCTTTGATAAAGTTGTAGTCTGACTCTTCATGTACATGTAATATGAGTGAAGCTGAATATCTAACAAAGTACATGTATATTAACAATTTGACTATAAGTATGTCTAATACTCCATGAATGTCTATCTTGAATACATTGTATATTGAAATCTTGATACCTGTTGTACATTTCTTTTCAAGAAAGATGTTTTATAAAAATTTATAGACATATACTCAGAACTTGAGCATTAAATCTATCAAGTTGATATTGAAATTCATCATTGTCTTTGAATTATTTTTAAAGCCTGTGTATAGCTTTGGTAAAGGGTCAATAATGTGGTTGATAATCGAATATCATCTAATATGGCAGTCTTACTGAAGCGTAGAGACCGTTAGATATTTTTCCAACTGCACTTCTCTGAGAAAATTTCAAATATTCAAATCTTGGATATATAGCGCCCTCTCTCGGCGATGCTTGTTTTAAATTAAAAAATGGGCATTCAAGCACTTATCTTATAAATTTAGTGATTAGATATCCAAAAGTTACAGACAAAGAACATATCTTGAAAGTTTCAGCCCATTCCATGATTTGGAATAGGATTTAATTGAAAGACAAAAACACACAGATATTTTAATTTGATCGGGTGACCCGATCAAGTTAAATTTCCATATAAAATCGCAAAATCTATCCCGTAAAACACATTTTCATTTCATATCCTCCACATCATAACTGTTATAGGGCATATCCATTCATATTAGCTAGCAATGAATTGGAATAGTGATAGGTGTATTTTGGTGGATTTACCAAAACTATACACAAGCTTTAAGGCATTTCACAATTCTTGCACACAAGTTGTGTCCTCCGATGAATGAACAATTTTCTACTTTATTTGTACTTTTCACTGTTTCTCTTGTATTCTATGTATTCTGTCATTTCTGTGTAATTTCAAACCTTATTCAAATTCTTATTCTTCCCTGTACTTGGGATTGATAGTTCAGTTGAATATTAATTATCACTCGTGCATGTGCTTCATTTGATTTTTCTTGCAGATTGTAGACAAAAGTTTCCTGCCTGGCTACAGACTTGCAGGCCAGTACAGTGCAAAATGAAACATACTTTTTGTAATGATAATTAATTAGGCCCGCTTTTCGCTGCCTCTGGCAAGTGTGGTCAGATCGTATGAGCAGGCACTTTCATAACTTTTACAAGGGAAAGCAAAAATAAACATTGTGATATTAAAGTATGATTTGAAATTACTCTACTCACCGTAACGGTAACACGTAAAATCATAAATTAGATAGCCTATATTCCATCAAACTAATCTTAAATTTGGTATTTAGTGGAAGTTTTTGGAAACTTGTAAAATGTTGATTGAGAATGTTAATATTATACAATATTTCACCCAATTACAGGACACAATGAGACTTTATTTGTTGTAATATCCATGTTTCTCAATTCCCAATCGTATATTTTCACCATCAAATCACTTTTCAGCTTTCCCATGAAACTGCCCCACCATGTTACCACCAATGCCTTGAGTGCATGTCTGTATTATTGTTTTTCAGAAATGAAATTGGAGTTGAATTAAATTCCCAGGGGCCACTTCCATTGATGAGTGGATACCATGCGTGACCATGGGGTCTCAAAAAGCACCCTAAACACTATTTTCCATATTCTGAAAATGCACCACTTAACAAGTATTGGCGTGTGAAACCCTACCCTTAACAAGTATTGGAAACAACACGATACTCTAGGCAATTATTCCCTGAAATGGACCCCTAAACAAGTACAGCGATATTTTATTGTTATGTCACGGGTCCGTCGGTCGTCTGTCTAGCGCAAATCGGATTCATGTAGTGTTTGGGCAAAAAGGACATCCTTTATAAAACATTTAAATTTTGTTTTATCATCCCCGCAAATCTGACCCTAAACACGTAGCTTTCCTAGCGAAATAGATACCCTTTTTTCATTATTTTTGTGCTTTTGATACCCTTATCACGTTACGCACGTAATGTGCCCTGGCTATCTTAAAAAAGACATCCTTTTTATGCGTTTTTTTGGTCGTGCATGGTATCCACTCATCAATGTAAGTGGCCCCCCCCCTGGGATTAAATTGCAGTTCATTGTCATTTTATTCATGAAATCTTCATATTCAAATTGGCTTCCCCTGTGCATTAATGAACAAGAACCCTCTTCAAAATAAGAGTTTCCCATCTTGTTACCATGAACATAATTCCTTCTTTTTAGGAGTAGTAATTAGGGTATTCTAGGGTATTCATATTCTCTTTACCTTCATTTTTTGTGTGCATACATGTTATGTTTAACCAGGAAACATTCCTCACTTGCTGTATTGTACGAAGCTTGCACACAGAAAGGGCTGCTGCATTGTCAGGAGTTTGCACACTATTCTATTCTGCTTATTCATTCCTTTTCTGTTTTCTGCAACACTGCACAGAGCTACACAAAATGTGGTCGCTGCATTGTCAAGGAATAGTTCACATTAATACTAGGACAAAAGAAATATGCACAATTAAATTGATTTCTGTTGCTAGGCAATTAGGACAGCAGTCAGATAGTATGTTAGAAATTGGGATGTGTCAAGTACTGATTTTGGGTGATTATTGTGAGCAAGATACCCCGGGTAGGATACCATATTTAACTTTGGCTCTGGGTGAAGGTTAAGTTCACTTCCTCGTGTATGTGAGATGTTGGTGTGTCTCGGTCGAGACCAGTGTAAAGAAGGTTCAGAGGTTCCCCACCAGTATTTGCAGGCTGGCAAATCCTAAAATTCCTTTACATGGCTGCCTACACACCGAGATCAACAACAAGGGCAGGATTTACCTAGATATCAGTAAGTTTTATAACGTATTATTCTTTATAACTGTGGTATCTCAAAAGTCAGTGATGAATATTGTAGAATTTTTTCTCGCAATTATTCACCTAGGTTATAAGGTTTTATTCCCTTAAAATCTGGAAGCATTTGTAATTTTGTATTATGGGAGGATTATTTGTAATTTGATGTCAAGTTGATTTTACACAGTGTGACAGGTACGGTATAGGAATTACTAAAGGGGTACTCCCAGCTAAAAATATTCAAATTTGAATAAATACAGGCTAAGTTCGATTTCGGAGTCTGCAGGTCATAGGTCACACCTAATTTGCGAGTTGGTTTCCGCACGATAACTTATGAAATATTCAACAGATTTTTAAAAATTTGGGTGTATAGGTCTATGACACCAAAATACAGGATAAGCTCTAATTCGGAGTCCACAGGTCAAAGGTCACAGCTCATTAAATATGCTAGTTGGTTTCCGCATTATAACTTGTGAGATATTCAACAGATTAAAAAAAATTTGGGTGCGTAGGTAGATGACACTAAAATACAGACTAAGTTTGAATTCGGGGTCAGCAGGTCAAAGCTCACTATACATGCGAGTTGGTTTCCACATGATAACTTTGGAAATATGCACCAGATATTAAAAATGTTTGGTGTGTGGGTAGATGACACCAGAATACAGGCTAAGTTTGAAATCGGAGTCCGCAGGTCAAAGGTTACAGCTCATTATAGATATGCAAGTTTGTTTATGCATAGTTACTTGGGGAATAATCAACAGGTTTTAAAGAATTCTGGTGTGTGTAGGTAGATGACAGAAAAATACAATTATTGGTGTGTGTAGGATTCTGCACGATATTAAGTTCAGTCATTGAATTTCTGATCGCGTTAAGTGGGGGCATCTGTGTCCTTTGGACACATCATGAAACAATTATGATTTCGTGTAATGACATAAGGAGGCGCGATAGCTCAGTCGGTAGAGCGGGGGATTCGTATTCCGGTGACCCGGGTTCGATCCCACTTGGTGCGCTAGTGCCCTTTGGTAAAGCATTAATCCTCAGTACCAGGTCCTTCGGAGGGGACCTTAAGCCGTCGGTCCTCTGGTTGCTTGCTTACAAGCATTCATGCTTTCTTAGCAATCAGGTAAAAAATCACCAATCACTACATCAAATTTCTAGTTCTCTATTGATTCAAATCAACATTTTTTGAGATAGACTTGTCCTTTAATGTAAGAGGATTTCGATAAAGAAATTAAAGTAATTTTTAAAAATTAAAAAAAAAAGGATTTGTGACTGTTCGCTGTGTGATAAGTTTGTCAATGAAGCATAATGACATACAGAAAAAAATATTGAGGGGAGCTACAAAGTCCTAGTAAAATTTCTGGGGTTGCAACCTCCAGGACCCCCGCTTCTCAGAGCCATGGAATTATAATGTTTAGAATTCTCTTTAAGATTAAAAGTAAGATAATATTTTGTGAATTATAAGCAGATCTTAATTTGATTTAAATAGCATGTAAGAACTTAATACAAAGACAAAACAAGAAAAAAAAAGTATTGCTTTCTTTTTCTTTATTTAGTTATGCTTGCCACATCCAAATACAGTGTAAGTAGAAAAATATCATCTCTTGTGAATTTCAAAATAATAATACATCGAACAACATATCAATGAAATACAATGGAAGATTGTGATTCTGGAAGATTTTCAGAAGTAGCATAAAGAATGACTATGTCCTTTGTTATTCGAACATCATTACAAACAGGCAATAGTAGCATTAGCAAATTTCTCTATTAATTAAATCAGATGCAAATCTAAACCTCTTCTCCTTTACAAGCAAAATAATTGAGAGAATAAAGAATCTGAGAAACATGTAGATAAAAGGTCTTCTCAAAGGATATGAGTGCAGCAGGGCTTTGAACCAGTACCTTGTGGGTCAAAGTCCAGAGACTTACCCACTGGACCATAACACCTCTGGATACAATATATCTTTATTGAAGAAAATTTCATAGGCTGAAATTTAAATCGTATATATAAGAAATAGTAAATTGAAAGTAAAATGTCAACGATCAAAAGTCCATTTCATATGCAGACTTAAATTCATTTTAATTCATTTTCATTTTTTACTGTTGCTGCAAAAGTGAGATGCAAGGCATATGCATATATATTTGTAAATACATTGTCGACCACATGGACACATAACATTAAAACAATTAAGTAACATTCATATTCTGTTCCATTTGAACTTCACAAGAAAAAAATATAGACAAAATTATCTAAAGAATTCAAATAAGAACTAATATTGCTTTGAAAGAGAACAAAACTGGTCTCATTTTAAAATATGTAGAATATTTCAGTAAAAAAAATTCATCTCTTATATATACATATCATACAATAGAGTTTGTGGTACTAAAAAGTATTCATAGTTCCCAATCTACCAATGAAACTGTAATTGAAGTGCATTCCTAAATGAAAATGAGGGTCATCAATGTTTTTTTTTCATAACACAAATTTTCTAAGTTTAGAGCCCCTCTTCAATTTGATGCAAAATATGATACGCATATTCAATGCACGAGTGAGTAAAACTATTTTAAGAGAGAGGGCAACAAAATGCATTTCCTAGACAGTGACTGAGTTTTGAAAGGAAAATTACATTCCCATACAACACCTGAATAAAAATAGGAAATAATGTAGAAATAATAAACTATTTGTTTCAAATGGTGTTTGAATTTCCTAAATTGTACAAAACAAAGATGTTTTCTCTGCTGGAATGAATGCCTGGCATAGCAGTAGAGTACGAAGCTTCACCCACCACTTGTCAATCAGCCATGCATCAAGTCTATTGTATACTATTCTTGATGCTGTGATGGCATCTAGTGAAACAAATTTGATTTCTGAAATTATGGAATTGTAATTCCCCAGAAATAAACATATTGTTACAAGTTTGTTGCCCATTATACTTTAAGGTCTTATTAATAGGCAGACATCAATTTTTCTGCACATATTTAGAATGAAATCGATATTTTTATTGTTCAAAATGAAATCTGAAGTACAAATACTCCTAATTTTTGCCCAATTGATTGGCAGCCACTGTGCAGCACCAGATCAACGAGGTGTTATCCCTTAAATCATTGAACGCCAAACGGAAGCAGCAACTCCCATCTTTTAACGTCTTTTGGTCTGACGTGGTAGGACCAAATCTTTTAATTCTTAATCTTACATTTCATGCAGAAATAGCAAGAAATTTAATCATAAGTCATTTTTCAACCAACCTTCAAATAAAATTGGCAATAGGTTATCACACATAATATATTTTGCTCTAAGATGGCAATAAGCTTTGTATGAAAATACACCTTTTCTATTGGACAATTTTTATTTTTCATTTAATGAGCGAAACGTATTTCATATTAAATGAATCCTCTCATTTATATAAAGAGGGAAATTTCATACTTCATTGCATATCTGTTGGGCATCAATGGAAAACACAAGCAAATTCAAAGATAACAATATCTAACAGTAAAAAAATATTTAAAAAAATCATAGATACACTTGTGATTGATATCTATAACATATCTAGTTCTCTTTCTTTTTTTTCTTATTGAAAGTAAGACTCCTAGTACATGTCAGAGAAAAATAAGTTGGAAATTGAGGGAAATTCATTTACAACATCTCGATTGTGAATTTACCCCTCAGAACTATTTATTCCTTGAATTTAAAGTCCAAATATAAACAAATGAAGATAAATAAATGATGAATTTTACAACATACACTTCATATTGCTATTATTTACACTGTTACATTCTCAATATCATTACACAATGAATGAAGTCCCAACAGCATTTTTTGTAGCAACCTTACTTGGCTTCTTTCCTTGTTAATCCTCCCATTGCCACACATACAAAAAAAAAATGGTGAGTGGAAAAACTATGAAAGACACTGAATGGTTAACAGACTGCTAAAATATTTAGTTTAACAATGTCTTTACATGAAGGGTGTGGAATAGGCATTAAAGTGATTGGTTAACATTGGTTTGACTTTTAAAAAATCTGAGCTAGAAGGTCACACTTGTCACCTGTGTCTAGGATATGTTACAAAAATGAAGCCCAGAAAAAATTGCGTTCTAAAATAATTATTTAGTGCTTCAAAAATTGAAATATAAAGTGACCGGAAACACCATCTTAATTTCATCCCATACACTTATGTGTACTATTTAGGCGTCTATAAGACGCCTATTTACAAAATCGGGGTTTGCCTTGTAGTTTTAGCCTTTCATTCTCAATAATGGTTGTTTTCAGGGTTTATTAGTTCTAATACATGCACTGGTACACATATTTCATCTTGGTTTGAGAATTTTTTTAAATCCGCTGCTCACAAAGTTAAACAAAACCTTTAAGTTAAGTCAAATGAGTATAAGGGGGGGGGTAGCATGAAACTTAATTACAATTGATGCACATTTGCAATTTATGGATCAGTTTTAACCATAGCCATTAATTTCAAATTTCAATTAATGCATCGGATTCAACTATAGAAAAAAATTGAAATTTGCAAATTCAAAGTTTTAGTTAATTGATAAGTATTAACTTAAAATTGAACTCGAAATTTAACTCAAAATCTAATATCACATAATATCATTGAGAAAATGTAGGATAATCAAAATGAATCCACCTGGTATGGAGTATCACCTCTTTCAAAGATGGGCTTCTGGTTCAAAGTCTTTGGATGGAGGTCGCCATTTTTCACGGGGTTAGTTAAAATTGTGACGTCGGCGACGAACTACATCTCTAATACATGTACATATGCCTATTATACATTCTATTTTTTGAATAATAAATCAAATATACCGGTGCACATTAAACTCATTAAAATATTGATCCACAATTTGTTTTTTTTATTATATAGTTTTGAAATATGATTTGATGAATTTTGATAATAAATTTTACACCCACATCTACGATTTCAAAATTGGCAAATTATGGTTAATTTGCCAGTTTGCCAGTTTGGAAAATGTAGAATCTATAATGTAGATATCTACTTAGAGATGTAGTTCATCACTGACATCACAATTTGAACAAACCCCGGGAAAATGGCAACCTTCATCCAGAGACTTTGAACCCGAAGAATAACAATTATGAATAGGTGAAGCTCCTTACCAGGAAATCGGATTGGGGTATAAGTGCACTCATTTTGATTGCCCAGTATTTATCAATGATGTTGAGTTGTATGAGATTTTGAGTTTCATTTTCCTTTAAGTACATACATACTTAATCAAAGGAAAAGTTTGAACCAGACCAACTAAATTCAAATTTTGCAATTAATGAATCACTTTTTAACTCTAGAAAAGCAAAATCATGCTCTGTTTTGAGAAGCAGAAAAGCAATCAACTTCAAGATTGAAAATGAAGTTTAGGAACAATTTTAACCTGCAATTAGTTGTAAATTCCATGCAAAGCCTCAGGCTGCGACTGACACAACATTTTATCCAGCGACAATTGCTCTGGGCTGTATTTTGTCTTTAAGATATAGGGTTAGGGTTGCAATATGGTGTTATGTTAGGTTTAGGGTTAGGATAAAGTGTTTAAGTTGGTAAGTCCATTAGTGTGTGGAATTTACAGCAGAGCAATTGTCGCCAGAGCAATTGTCGCCAGAGCATATGCCATGGAACCAAAATAGAGCATCATGGTAAACAGTGATGATAGTGAATACATCCAAGGCAATATACATGTATAATTAACCAATATAGATGTCTACTCATTGACTACTGCATTAAAGAATACTTTTAGGATAATGATGCATGAACCTGACAGAGTAAAGCCTTTTGAACAACTGGCAACAATAAGCCTCCTATCTAAATAGTTGGATTATAAATAGCCTGACACCACAATAACTTCCATGATTCCATCATTTTCATTATTCATTACATTCTACAACAGACTCTTCATACACAGATTCCCAAAATACACTCGAAAGGTCAACAATGCAGAAGCTTCACCTGTCATTGTTTGAAATAGTCTTCGCAGCAGCAGCAGCATCTGTTCATGTCATTTGGTAAAATAACACAAAAAAATCGAAACCTACTTATTTTCTGTCTAATATCCTTTTTTAAACTTTTAAGCACTTGAGCAGAACTTTATTTTGTATTATACAGTGCTTTGGGCATATTATTTTAATGCATATATTATTATTTTCATCAAAGACACCACACATTTTATGTTCAATTCAGTAACATGCTGAGATATTACACATTGAAGAATGGAAGAAAGTTAAATAGAAAAGTATGAAAAGATACATGTATGAAGACACTTAGGAATGAACGCAGAATGCAGACAGGAGCTGCAATGATTTCTTATTTTAGAAATATTTTCCCCTCACACTCTAATATCTTGAATATCATAGTACAGTGTATCTAGTCAAGTCCATAATAACATTTTTTTCTTAATCAATGATTAATTGGACATATCTACAATTCTACATGAACAGATGTTTTTTTTGTTGCAGAGAAACGACATAACTGTTATACATGCATCCATCCACCATCTTTCAAGTCAATTTAACAACAGTCATCGTGGTACTAAGCCACATGTTTTCAATGGAGACCTTTGGATCTATGATCTATCTGTCACAGTGAGCACACACTCCTTATGGATTCTAGTTATCTATTTGATTTTCATGGTGCAATCCATGACTACACTACTGATTGCCGTAGGCAATAGAAGTTCATGTTCTTGTTGTTCCTCAGTGGTATAATGTCTTCAAGACAAACTAGGAATCACCACATCCTGCACCAGAGAACAAGCCAGGTCGAAGACATCATCATCGTGTGACTCCCCTAAGTCACCTGGAAGGGATCTGATCTGATGGTTCGGACTCTTGACCTTCAAATCAGGGGGTCGTGGGTTCAACACCCTGTCACAGCATTTATTACCTTTGCAAGAAGTCAATCCACGATGCTTTGCCGTAAACCCAGTTGAGATGTGTGTACCGGGCAGCAGTCCTTACTTGACTGCACTAGAAGTGATAGCTTGAACATGGCTTATGCCAATAATTGTGTGCCTCACAATAGAATACTTCTAGATAGACAATGCTATATATAGACCACAAAACACACCATATTCTTTTCATGCAGATATAACTCTAAAAGTTCATTATTCAAGTAGTATATAAAGCTGCATCAGATGTCATTCAAATCAACTTTAGAGCTATCAGAGAACTTCTCCTCAGTCAATACATCCTAAAACTCAAGGTGCAAGTGAAAGTTACAGAAACACTGACAAGATTGCTACTCTGCCATTGTCCTAGACATCTTTCATAATGTTTAAGAGTTTAAACGCTCTCCTCTTGTGGAAACTGCCACTCGGGGTTCCTGCCTCCGTCATACACAGCTCACCATGTTCGGTCGAGGAATCTCCTTGAGGGATGAAATAAGGCAATGGCAGATGGCAACTCCCGCTCCCGCCCTGCACGTCCCAATGTCCTGGACGGCTGACCAACTGAAAAAAAATAAATACAAGTAAAAGTAAAAAATGCAAAATTTGTATAGTGCTTAATACAATGTTTTTAAGGACTGCATCAGATAAGTGCCTTGCCAAAGAACATGAGCGCAGGGGTGGGATTTGAAACCGAGACATTGTGGTTCAAAGTTCAGAGACTTATCCACTGAGCTACAACACTACAACATCCTCTCATAATCTTAACTGAAAATTCTGGAACCTTCAAAAAAAGAACTTTTTATATTCCCAACAATAGAAATTATTTACCTATGTTATAATTATTGAATGAAATTGATTTCTGAACTATAATCATTGAAACCAGAAACAGGATTTGTGTGTCCCATCTCTTTTATTTCCCCATCTAAAAATCACCAATGGCTAATGGGTCCAGTAAAATACATTGAAAGAAAGGTTCTAAATGCCTAAAAAACATGTAGGAAATATGTAGTTCACAGTTGACTGCTCATGAGAAAGTAAGACTTGTCTTTACATAACAAACCTGCTAAATTTTTCTTTTCTCACCTGTTCGTTATAGGATCGTAGCATTCCACCGATGTGAGATAATTGGACCCGTTGTGTCCCCCGATGGCAAAAATCTTGCCCCCAAGAACGGACACACCTACCCCGCCCCTACTGGTGGACATGGGGGTCATGCTGATCCAGTCGTTCTTCTGGGGGTCGTAGCGTTCCACTGTGTTGAGGGGTGAGCTGTGGTCAAAACCACCTGCCAAAATAAAAATAGAGATACAGTCAAAGACATATACAAACCAAATGGATTCTCCGCTACACCCAGTCATAAGCCTCTTCCATTGCCAGACAAATGTTACACGCTTAATTACTAGAATTTAGACAAGAGACAAATACTATGCAAATACATTGAAATATTCAGCAATAAAAAAAAGTATTAAACATATTCCTGTGCAGGGTATACTGATATCTCATGTTTGTTTGATTTTACAAATATGTGTTTCAAATATGACAATTGTTTTGAATTCCATTTTAAATATTAAGATGACTTTTTCAACTTTTCACAGAAATTCTTGTCTACACATGGCAACATATTATGGGTTTAGAGCCGAGTCATCATATAATTTTCCTTGTCTTTTCATACATGTAGCAATTAGGGGAGTGTTTCATGAAAACATTTGTCAGTGATTTTAAACTACTGTAAATCCTTGCATCTGATTGGCTAAGAGCAAATCATTCATTTAAAATCACTGAGAAAACTGTCCATGAAAAGTTCTCCAAGGCATCTTGGGTTACATACCAATAGCATAGAGGAAACCATCGATGACTGCTGCTCCTCCCCCAGCTCTCCTGGTATTCATAGGTGTTATAATCGTCCACTTGTTAAGATGAGGGTCATAACGCTCACAAGAATTCAACGTGGATGATCCATCATTGCCTCCAACTACAAAACAAATCACATCAGAATATTTATTGGTAAAACAAGTCAGTAAGGAGTTTTATTATGTATTAGAGCAGAAAATATAATATTTTTTCATGTCATGTTATACTCCATGCTTGAAAGATATTTTAAAAAAATCTTTACTCTGCCATATTACACAGCTGCAGGTGTATGGCAAAAAAAAAACTTACATTTGCAACGTAGATAAAGCTCAATTCTGAAATTTGGAAATACTCATTTTAATACTTGAAATACATGGAAATCATCTTTGAATAGTGGCAAATCTGATCAATACATGTAAGTATTTGAAAACAAATCGATCTGTTTCAAAGTTTTGATTCTTTTCACTGTCATTCTGTATTTTTTCTACAAATGACTAAATCTGCTTTTGTAACCAAGATTTATGCAGACTTCTTGCATTAATCAAGCTGAATCTAGTGCATATATATCAGGAAAAGGTACGCAATGATTGCTTGTTTTTGTCACAAGGTACTTAGTTCATGTTTAATGCTTTGGTTTCAGCATTCAGTTTTGCAAAACCAACTCTGAGAATATGGGTCTCTACCAGGCCAGGGGGGTGTTTTACAAAGATTTAAGTATGACTTAGAGTCGCACCGAGATGCCTAGTTGCATGCAGTATAAAAGACATCACCCCATTGATCAGATCATGGCAAATAGGCGCACTACTGCGTATAGATCAATAAGAGTGCGCATTGCATATCGGGTACGGGTCGGCATTTAACTGCAACTTAGTCATACTTAAGTCTTGGTGAAACACCCCCTGGCCTCTACAGAATGTGGTAACTCTGTCACTAACGCAATAATTGCCTTTCTGTTTTTTTTTTTATCATTCCAACAGGGATACATTGGTGCATGCATGAATGCTGAAGAAGGATGACAGGCCTGTATTACGAAGGGCTTTGGAGTTTGAGATAGGTGATTTGAGGAGGGGATGGCCAAAGAAGACATGGTAGTTGGAAGTGGTGGAGGAGTATAGAATAGTGGGCCGAGGATGCACTGAATCAAGCAAAATGGAGGTGGGAGGTTCCCTGAGATGACTCTGGCCGTTCACAAGGACAAAACTAAATTTTGAGTATTTTGACTTCTGACTGACTGACACTCACCAGCATAGATCAGACCATTGAGAACAGCCACCGCCACACCACCTCGGGCACAGTTCATAGATTGAGCAAGACTCCAGGAGTTTGTCTGAGGGTCGTATCGCTCCACGTCACTGTAGCACAGGTTATCGTCCAGTCCTCCGATGGCGTAGATGGGAGTGCCCAACTGTGTTACACCAAGGCCTCTCCTGTGGTAAAAGCAAGTATGGAAAATACCAGGCTTTGGAAATTAGTACTTTAGTGCACCATGCCATGGATCCCCTCCTGGAAGACACTAAAAACACAATCCGATGATGTACATGTACTATCAAATCATGAGCCCCAGACTTTCCCCTCTCAGGCAAGCCATAAAGCCTACATGTATATCCACTTCTACAAATATTGCAGAAATGAATTTTTTTTATCGTACACTGTACTTCATTAATAGCAAGGAGCAAAGAAATGTTAAAATTTCTATTCCTTGATATTCTTGTGGTTCTAACCACATCTATGGTGGGGGGGGGGGATGTTGGGGCAAGGGACAACAATTTTTTTATTATCAATAAATATCAAAGCAGAAAGAGAATGAATAGACAAGGAATGGCTGTGTTATGTTATCTGTGCAATACCCTTATTTTCAATCAAAAAATGAATTGTTTCTTTTTTTTGGGGGGAGGGGGGGTGTAATAATGACCACCTTCCCCTCTATACCTTGGTGCTGAGTATATTTAAAAGATTACATATGACATACCTTGCTTTAGCCATGGGTGCTAGATTTGTCCATTTGTTTGTATGAGGATCAAACTTCTCTGCAGTGTTGAGATGGTCCCTTCCGTCAAATCCACCAACAGCAAAGATGTGACCAGCTGCAAAGAAAACAGACACAAGTACATTTACTTCAAATACTTGTAATTGTTTATAAAAAGGCAAATGTGAATTGTTAGGGATGTACATAAATGTATTGCAGCATTATGAAAACACCATTGTATCACAGGGCTTAAACCAATCCAAGACCATCTCACACCCTCTCATATTTCTTAGACATTTTTTTGTCCTTTTTCAAATATTTTATTTGTGCTTTTATACAGAAATGTACAACACCAAAATTTGACCTTCTCCTGACAGTATGGAAATTTGAGGGCTTTTATGGCATGAGAAAGTACATTTCAAGTTCCAAGTTGCAGAATGAAGTTAACACTTTACTGGTATATATCAATTCTTATCATATCATTCTCGTAGGAACAAACTCTTGACGTGTAATACTGATAAGAATTTGAAAGTCTTTTAGTGCGAAAATGAAGATAAAACCACATTTGCATGAAAGTCTTTTTCCACTCTCTTAAGTTATCTATACCTCAAACAATTTGATTGAAGTTTATTGTAACTATAGCTACATGTAAGGATGTGTATAATCATTATGTAAATATAAGTCAGATGGCTCCCTAAATGAACTTCCTGTTATTATGAATTGTGGGTAACAGAAGCCGAACTGAAACTTGATATGCAAAGTACATTTCCAAGTCAATGATACAAGCAGGATTACACAACAGAAATAGAATTGATATACAAAGTGCACGAACTGATTTTAACAAGAAATGGGTCAGAAAATGGATATCTCCAAAAAGAAATCCATTAAATACCAAACCTAAACTCTCCGTGACCTACTAATCTAACAACCTGACGTTATCATTATCATCGCCAAGACACAATAGTGGTCTCGACCTGATAAATCCTCAATGGCTGTTTTTCAGTTATGATCTATAAATACAAATCCCTCTACTGTATACATGTATATTAAGAAAACTGACTTTTCCATTTGACATCACAATGATTGCAGTTTGTTAAATGGCATGTTTTGTGTAAATGTAGAGATTTCTTTCAACTTTAGATGGTGTTTTTTTTTCAAATTCCAAAGCATTTATTTTTCTCCTATTATGTTGATGAACTCAGAACAGTTGATATGATATACATTTTTGTTCAACAACTTTAAACCTTTGCTTCAAGCTTGAACCTATTAAAATGACAATTTCTGACATCCTTTCTTTCTTCCTATTCTATATTAAATGTAGACATGTATTTATATGTGAAGAACAGAATAAAAAAAATGGTCTCATTTTGTTAATTTTCCACTTTGTGGATTGGTTTAATATATCTGTTCATGCTTCTTAATGGAGTATATACATTTCTGTATTTTTGTATAGGGGAAATCTGAACATACAGAAGAAAAATCCTTGCTTTCCAATGAACAAAAGCATTGAACTTGTAGTTTATTAACACACAAAAAAAACAAAGAATAGATGACACAATTGATATTTCTGCACTGGGAATACCTTGAAAATGTTATGTATTTGAGGTTTTTCTCAAAAATTCTTTTGGTTAGAGGTATTTGACTTACAGAGAAATCATAAGAAAATATTGAAGCCAAAAATATGATCTCCTTCAAAAATCTTTGTTAATTGTTATAAAAACATACCAGCCTACAAGATGCACTGTACTTCACCTTGCATAACAATGCCATAAAGACTTTGTAACAAGTCCATAACCAACAACATAAGTTACAATTATAAACCTTAACAATTGATGTTATAAACAGGATGGGGAACAATAAAAAAGGATTGAAAAGATGTCAATGCAAGATCGACCAACCGTCAGTCGCTGTGACCCCGACGTGCCTTCGTTTCATGCTCATCTCCGTGACGGGAATCCAACGATTGTTTCGCAGATCATAGCACTCGTTGGATTTGAAGGGGTCGCCCGTCGCTCCACGTCCGCCCACGACAAAAAGAACTCCTGAGATTGGAAATGGAAATAACAAAAGAAGGGAATTGTTTTAGATTGATGTAAAGTATTTTCAATATCAATGCTTATTCTATATGTTTTGTTAATAGTTTTCACAGGATTCTATAAATACAGCTATTTTATATCCATACATGTAGATGATGTAATGAAAAATGGCAAGAGGATAGTGAACTCTAATGCAATTATAACTGAATTTTTAGGATTATCATTTCTGAGAAGAGCATCATAACAAAGTGAGTTGTACCATTGTATTTGAATGAGACTGGTGTTTTCTGGTAAAGAATTACAAAGAAACCAACAAAGTTCTCTAAAGTTCTGGAAAGTACAGTTGCATCGCTTCTCAAAAAGTAGACCTATAAAATGTACTAAAGAAACCGTGAAAGTTTTAGTTGGAGTCTTAAAAGTTAATAGAACTTGGAAAAGTTTGAACAGAAAGGATATGGGAAGAATAAATTAGGGGCTGTGAATTTTCCAAAATGTAAAAAAACGTAAACATGACTATCTGATTGCGATTTTTTGCATGGCCAGCCCCCCCCCCCCCCCTTCAAAACCATTCCACGGCCACTGTAAATGAGGAATGAACACCAAATAAACATTTTTTTGTTGTTGATTTTATTTATTGTGATAAAAGAATACTAATTCAAAGCACATGTCCTTACTTTATTTCTGATTTTGGACCAATTGATCCAATAAAATTTTTCAAAAATGTAGTAAAAATCCCTGAACCAAAAGGAATACAAAACTGAAAATTACAAATAATTTCAATTCTTTACACATTTTTCAGATTCACAGACCAAGAATACAGATGCCTTTCTTTCTTTATCTGATAACCTCTCTCTATTTTTGTTCTGTTAATATCTCTATAACCTTTCAAGGTGATCCAGAATAGAATGGTATCTATAGCTATAAAAGGATGTTGGAGATTGATAAATTGCTCTCTATTCATCGAAGTAACAGATGAGTTTACAAAAAAGAAGAAATATTAAGTTTCCAAATGATAGGGGAAAAAATCCAGAGTTAATGACACTTTGTAATGGTAACAGAGCTGAGAGCTCAACAGCCATTCAGAATTAAATTGAGATTCCATGAGAGTATTCATGAATAGCAAAGTTTAAGTTTTAAGTTCGGGATGTGGGGGGGGGGCTAGAATTACAAAAATCCAAGATAAATGTGAATAACCTCCAACGATCCACATCTTGCAGAGAATACCAGTGATTCTCATGTAAAGATTGTCCTTAAATAGGGGTAGGGCCTATTATTTAGCCTAAATATTGTACATGAATATACAGTCAAACCTGTCTTAATAGTGGCCACATGTCTATTGTGAAAACCTGTCTTTAGTGGACACCTATTAAAATTGTCTTCCCCATAAGAAGGAATTTTGTTATAGAACCTGTATTTAATGGCCACCTGTCTCCAGCAGCCACTTTTTCTATTTCCCTGGGAGGCCATGATAGACAGGTTTGACTGTAATAAAATGAAAGGAATGTGGTGTTTCCAAATCAACAATGATTTTTTTTATGGCAATAGAATACATTTACATGACATTGTAAAATAAAAATAAACTTTCCATGGTCAGAGAGTCACACAATACTATATGTCTACCAATAGGCCTATATTCTAAACTTTGAAATTATATAATGCCACCCTAGGCCAACATGGCCTTGATGTCCTACATATTGGCAGACACTGTATTGTCCGTCAGTGCCCTCTCATATTTTTTATGTGCAATTTTTATTTTTCAAATTTGTAAAGAAATGTGGACTACACAAAAGTGGCATTGCCCTGAAAATAATTGAAATTTCAAATGCCTGATTGTATTGCTTGTACAATGAATTTGTGTGTCTGAATGCTGGCTGAAAATAAAAACATTTTAGGCTTCCAGACCTTGCCTTACTTACGATAATGTTGGTGTCTGCAGTGGCAACTGCGAGGGCCTTATTAGGCCTACATGTGTAGAAACCTGAGCCTGAAAACATACACTATATCCATTTCTCCATGCTTTATCCAACCAAGAAAATATTAAAGCAAAGCAAAATAAAAAAATTATTTTTTTTTGTCTTTTTCAGATATCTAGGGATAATATACAAAAATTATGTGATATATTCCCTTAAAGGGTTAGTGTATCAGATACCAATGCTCAGAAGAGATCTAAGGTCATTCAGGGAAAAGTTATTCTTAAGCCATCTCCTTTGATAATCCGACTAGCTTACAAATTTCACTTACAGTGACTCCTCCTCAAAGGGAAGCCGTTGACATATTATCAAGAATTCTCTGAACTCTTTTAAATGCAACCTGAGAAGGCTAATCATCATTATCTATAAGGGTGTCATCAATCAAATGCTTTGAAAGCAAGACAAAACACAATTGTGTCTTTTCTCAGTTTGATAATGTATATGACTAGTAGAGTACCAAGGCATTGATGTCACAATATGTTCTTCCCTATTTTAAAGCTTACAAATTGTTACTATAAAAGGATAATGACAGTCCTCTAAAAGTTTCAAGACCTTCCATTAGAAGTCTTCCTAAAAACTGTTAATGTATATCACTAGTAGAGTACCAAGGCATTAATGTCAGAATATGTCCTTCCCTATTTAAAGCTACAAATTGTTAATGACAGTCCTCTAAAATTTTCAAGACCTTCCACTGGAAGTCTTCCTAAAAACTGATGTGTGGATTGTGATTGATGAAAAATAGAGGTGGAGGGGGGGGGGCACTCAGTATATAATGCATAGTGGGTATGTCCCGCAGAGGGGACCCCCATTTTTACACTCAAATTTCCGTTCCAAGGCATAGCATTTTTCTCTTATTGAGAAAAAGAACAAAGAAAGCCGCTCCAAAGCATAGCGTTTTCTTCATATCGAGAAAAAAGAAGAAAGAAATCCGCTCCAAAGCTTCGCATATTTTTCGTTACGCCGTTCCGGTTGCAATGATTCGCTACAATGAGCTGCAATTTTGGTGAAAAGCGGCCACAGAGCACTGTCCGACTATTTCCTCTGCGCGAGCGCACCCGGCGGCCGTGCCGACGGGCTAGCTGCATCATACATGCATACCCGTTCCGTAGGGATGCATACGCACTCACATGCTGGCGATACGTTCCAAGGACCCCCGTTTTCACAAACATTTGTAGTTCCGAAGCCTGTTCCGAGGACCCTCCTTTTTCCAATAAGCCCGCTCTAAGGCCCCCGTTTTTTGTCTCGCCCGCGGCACACCCCCACCACTTTTTTGGTCGAGTGCCCCCCCCTGCCGGGGCCCAATGATAGACTACGATAAAGACTGTCCTGGACCCCTCAGGAGAGCAACTGATCGTTGTTAATGAAATGGCCTATCAAGATCATTGTTTGCTCGGTATTTTCACTTGGAACCAATCAGAATTGTTCTTTCAAATCACCGATTGATCATTGACTCTTGTGTTAGTGGGCCCTAGTCCTTGATGTCAACAAAAACTTGTTCCAACAAATGCACTTTATAGTCGATCAAAACCTAAGGATTTTACTTGATTGTGAGTGAGTTATAACAGTCATAGCATTTTTTTTCAAAGGACAAGTCCACTCCAACAAAAACTTTATTTGAATAAAAAGAAAAATTCAACAAGCAGAACACTGAAAATTTCATCAAAATCGAATGTGAAATAAGAAAGTTATGACATTTTAAAGTTTCGTTTATTTTTAACAAAATAGTTATATGAACGAGCCAGTTATATCCAAATGAGAGAGTCGATGACATCACTCACTCACTATTCTCATTTTACATCCGATTTTGATGAAATTTTCAGCATTGTGCTTGTCTGATTTATCTCTATTGATTCAAAGCAACATTTTCCTGTGGTGGACTTGACCTTTAAATTAAATAGGACCATGTATTATCAATCATTTACTATTACTAACTCTTTGGAGCAAAATATGAATCTGAGTTTATCAAGCCATTCAAATTTACCATATTTTTTGGTCAGAGAGACAAAATATGAGGCCCTTCTTGTTTTCTTTATGATTAATTAAAATAATACCAAACTTTCATCTTGACCAAAACATTAATATGCATGTCAAAAAAAGAGCTATTTGCAAACTTAGTTGCCAGAGCCAGGGCCCAGGGTTTCTTTAAAGATGGGGTATACGGAGCACACATACATGTTTTTTTTTTTTTTTTGGGGGGAGTATATAATAAACCTTTGTGATCTTTGACCTTGATACCCCCCCTCCCCATCAAATAAGACCATCTTCACTCCTCTAAGGATACTTAGAGGCTGTTCTCATTACGCTTTCTAAAACTAGTTTTCTGGAAACCGATTCAGGAAACCACTTTGGAAGATTGTTTTGCTAGCGTTCCCACTTGATCACACGAGAGTAGTTTACAAAATCACTTCATGTAAAGCGCTCTTGTTGCTATGGAAACGCTCTCAGTGGGGTGACACGTTTCGCGCGAAATTCGAAACCGCAGCATAGGCATTCTACACCTGTCGTGTGGAGTACTGTGCTCAAAATGTGCAAAGATCGCTTCCCGAAGAAAGGTTGTGTCCTCACGCTAAAACCAGTTTAACGAAGCAAAGCGATCTTGATAACTACATCACGAGGTGGTTTTCCAACTGGTTTGGAAGATCGCTTCCAAGACCGCTTTGACCGTTCTCACTACGTGTTAAACTAGTTTCCACTAAACTAGTTTCCAGTAAACTAGTTTTAGGAACGTAGTGAGAACAGCCTCTTAGATCCATCAACAATTCTTTCATAATGGGCAGAACAACTAATGGGGACTGGAGGATGGCCCAACAGATAAACCAAGAAGGACGTTATTATCAGACCTGAAGCCTACAGAATACAAGAAAGGAACACGAATGTAACTTAAAAAATAAATATATAAAGGGGGAATCTATCATAAATAAGAGGTAAATATGCATTTCACACTTTCCTTTTTTTCTTTAACCCCAGGAAAAAATAAGGGGGGCTAAGATCCTCCTTTGCCCTACCGATTTCCCGGGGTTAAGCTTAGCCTACTTCGGTTTCATACTACATTTCAGCAAAGTAGGCTAGCATGGTAAATAGTACGGTACTATCTGGCACTGCAAAACAACATGGTTAGCTGGCTTATTGTGGTGCTAGCACCATAATTACGGTGCTAAGGGATGCAGAGTGCAATAAAACCGGGCTAAGAAATATATATGCTCTGTGTGGCAAAATAATCAATATTCATGAGCTGTGCGATATTCCAGGGTTAAGTATGGGGTTAAGAAAGACAGAGTGAAACCATAAAAGATAGTACGGGGAAAAGGATAGTCCGGGGTTTAGGATAGTATGGGGTTAGGGAAATGCAGTGTGTAAAGCATACATGTACATGTATATCACATATCACAGCAAAGAGAGAAGGTCAGAAGGAGGACACTGGGCATGTAGTCTTGAAAAAGGATCTATTCTTTGTATTTCATAAAGGTCTATTATACATGTATCTGATGAGTCTAGACTACAAGGTCAGGAAGAGGTCCTGGTCTATGGCGTGGAACACGTGGTTCGGCACATGGTGGACCACGTGAATTTGAAAGAGCATTCAAGCACAAGTGAAGAAGCGTAACGCTGCTCTTTTCATCATAATGGTATGAAAAGGAAGCAATATACCTTTTCATGAAAATGTAAAAGAAAACTTGTTCAGAAGTCAGAACTAATATTTCAAAATAGACTTCCTGCCTACTTTTGCGCAACATTTTCAAAGATCAAAATAAACGTCATCATTATGGAGTAGATTTCAGGTCTTTTCTATTCCAAACTCACTACCTTCTTTAATACCAGCTCTTGTGCAGAATTGTTCATGAAGGGTTTATTCTAGTCTGCAGGCGCAGACCCTGATTGAAACTTTGATCAACAAGCTGGTCTTTACACAAGACTAGCACAAATAAAACTTGCTGTTTCAATTCCTGAATGAGAGGGGACTTCTGTACACAAGTCAATAGTAAGGACCTTAGGCTACATATGCAGACCACTTACCTTCAGTAAAGGGTTTGGAATGGACATCAGACGAGAGGATTTCCTAGATTTACATGAAATTCATCTTTTTTATAATTATGAAATTATTTGTGTGAGAGTCCTTGAAATGAAGTGCTTCAACTGCCAAGCTGCTGATTGGTGTGAACAGTCTCGCCTTCCCTGACTCCTCTATGGCTCTCCCTGTGGTAGCATGAACTGGTAATTTGATTTGGATCCCAAGGGATAGAGCCCCAATACCACTTTCACTTTGTTCACTGCCCTTGATGTTCACATCTGAAACCCCTCACCACTAATGCTCTGGATGATAGTCCACAATCTCCTGCACCTACCCTTGATAGTAACTGACTTTTTGCCCTTCCATGGGGGGGGTCTATTTTACTAAATATTATTTTCAATACATCTGCCCTTTTATTTCTTGTTTCATTCACAAAAGACCAATTAAACATGAAAGGTGCAGAAGGTGAAGGAACATGCATTATCCATCATCATGGGGGTGTTAAAACCTCACCTCTCAAAATTCACAACGTTTTAAGGACAGCCCAGAAAAATGTTATTGAAGAATGGTTGCAACCTCACATCGTCTGAAAACAAACTCTAAATTCATATAGAGAACTCTTTCTCGGCTAAAGAGAGCGGTTCCGGTACTCATTTATGCCATAACTCTGAAAGCAAGCCTTTCCTGCGCTATGCTCAAAATTGTTAAATTTTGAGATATGAGGTTTTAACACCCCTGCCACAAGACACATAACTCTAATTTTCATCCACAACACATGTTAAAGATCATCTGCATCTTATACTCAAAAACATTTATCCAAATGAACAATAGATCTTGATTCAAACACAATGGATGCTTGGGGTTCATAGAAGGGCCAATCGGAAACATCTTTGGCCTTTTTCACAATTCTTAAGCCGACTCTAAGGAGAGTCACGTCCAAAGTCTCCAGACGGCAACAAGGCCAAATATGCAACAGTGGAGACATATGATTTGAAAATCAATTTTGAGAAATGATGACTAGAACCCCCTGAAATGTGAATACAAGACTAGAAAAATGAGAAAAATCATTGATGGTATCATGATTACTCCTGACATGGTGTGCATTTACATTAATGCATAAATGTGAAAACATAGTGATATAAAATTGTTTTCTAAAAGAAACCTTTTTTTATAATTCCTACCATGGCAGTTGATTGAATGGAAATTGGAATCTAAATGTAATTATTTTCACTACATGTATGTTAAAAAATTTCATGAATTCCTATGATTTGTGAGGAGCCACAAGTAAACTTTGTTATGGATGTAGTTCCAAGAGGCAGTAGGTCCCTGTGTTTTGATATATTGAGAGCTTGGTGACTTCAATTGCAATTTAAATTCTTCAAATTACAGTAGATCTCCATCCACAAACTTAGCAACGGAAGAGGACTGGCAGAAAGTTATATAGGGCATATTAAAAGGCATATTCATATTTGCCTAATCACAAGAATATCTGTAAATTACAAGAACTTGTTCTGGGTTATTCACACTGGCCTTGGATTTTTTTTAAAAGCTAGCCCCCCCCCTACCACATCCCCAGCTTAAAACTTACTAAATTTGCAATTGATCAGGGGGGGATTGCATGGAGACTAAGGGCGATTTCACCCCCTAAGTGCTCAGCACAGCCCTGGAAAACTAAAAAAGGGAGCCCTCGAAAATCCTTATTTGTTGCAATGTTTAAGCTTATCCAATGTTGCGGATTTAGGTAGAATTAAGTTGTGAAAAGTAGCCCCCGAATATATATTTTGTCTGTCCTGCACTATAACACGCACACAATAAGTTCTTGTGGTGTACTATCAAACAGCTCTAAAAAAAGTTCTTATAATGTCTGAAAGAAACTATAAATTTTGTGGGTGATTCCTTTCTGGAGTATTGCAAGTACTTTGTTTTTCCACTGATCAAGTACCAGGTATATAGTGTGATTGGACACATATATGAAAGTCCCTTTAGCTGAATAGTGAAAAAAAAATTACAAAGACATGGGGGGGGGGGGACAACCAAACATGCTTACACCAAGTAACAAAGGAAAATTTACAGAATGAATATTGGAAACATAGGAGGATGAATTAAGTTCTTTCCTGATGGAGAATCACACAAAATGCTTTAAAATCAATCCCTTTTCCACCCCCCCCCCAAAAAAAAATGACCTTAAAAAAAATCTAGTTCATATACAGTAGGGAGACTGAATCACTTTGATGGCTGATGGTGTAACATTTTCACACATTTTTCCCAGTAGGGTATCTTCTGTGCTGGGATAACCCTTGAACAATTAACCCTGAACTTAAGAAGACAGACATTTTTTCATCTCCGATCATGACAATGTAGGCATTTACACCAAGAAAAAAAAAAGTAATGCATAATATACCTATATAGGCTAGAAAGTTGCAAGTGATGAAAATCCACATCAACTTTAAAGGGGAAGTTCATCCAGAAGGAAAGATTGTTGTAAATAGCAGAAAAAATAATTTAAAAATATTGGTGAAGGTTTGAGGAAAATCCATTAAAGATTCAGAAAGTTATTAGAATGTAAAGTTCTGGATTTGTTATGTCATATAATGAGCAGCTGCCCCATATGTTATGTAATATAAAATGCATAAATGTCAATTTTTTTAATGGTACTTGATGACATATTTTTATTTTTTAAGAAATGGGTGTGAAATGATTTTATTGATATACTGAAGGTACAGTAAAAACTTTGTTCAAATTTCTGAGAAAGCAATATTTCATTGATTTTATTCCATACGTCATGTAGGAAAGCTGCTCGCAAGTGACATCACACATCAAACAATTCAAATTCTAATAACTTTTTTATTCTTTGATGGATTTTTCTCAAACTTTCGGCATTAATTTTACAATTTTTTTTGCTATTTTTGCAATAAATTTTTTGTCAGTGTGAATTTCCCCATTAAATGTAAATTTTGTAGAGATTCATATGAAAAGGGTATGGGGCAGATGGGTGGTGATGATGTAATATCATTTTTTCCAAACTCCCATTCCAAGAAGGCGATGCGTTACGTATGAGCCATACGCTGGCATACGTCGAAAAATTTTGTGCTTGCACAAAATTTTTCGACGACTTTGCCGTATGACGACATATACCAGCGTGTTTTAGCGTACTCTTAACGTACCCGTAACGTATTCGACGTATGCCAGCGTATTCGCCAAATTCCTCATACGTCGGGCATACGCTGTCTAAAACACCAAGGTGTGACAGTGCCTTTAGAAAGACCAATCTGAGAAAAATAGCTTTCACTTGGTCTATTAACACAAATGTTCAAGGTCACAAAGAAAAGAAAAATAATCAATGGGATCCTAAAAAGAAAGCTCAGCCATTAAAGTTTTTGGGTGGTGTGGATCCCACCAAGCTCCTTGATGACACAATTAACACCTTTTTGGCAGTCTATTCCTTTTGACATCCTTTGTCTGGATCTGTAATTCGAATCATACCCCCTTGGTCGAGGTGGGAAATACAATGTAAAAAACAAAATACAGAATTACAGACACCTCAAAATCTCAATAAAAGAAATTTCTCTCAGGTCCTTGATCTTACCTGTGAAATCTCCAGAGGACTTCTGGAAGATCTATCCTGAAAGTTACCTTCGAAAAGGTCATTACAAGTTCTCCTGCAACACTGCTGCCATGTCTTGTAACCAAAAGTTACCTACAAAATATACTATCTGAATTCCTTAGAATGATATAGATTGCCATCAGGGACCAATCCAAAGTTGGATTGAGGTATTCAATCGAACAGATTTAGAATTCAATCTTATTTGATTCAAATGCAATTTTCGATCCATAGAATGAAGGCCTACAGGTAGAATTAAAGCTAGATCTCCTCTCAGAGACACCATCCGAACATATAGGCCTACATGTAGGCATAGATGTATGCATATATGCAACCTTTCAGGCGCATTCTACAAAACTGCCGAGAAGACCGAGAAAGCTGGGTGCAGAAAAGGCAACTTCACCTAGATCCAAGAGTACTAGTAACCCTCATTCATGAACAAAAATACAGTGTACTACAGGATAAAGGATTTGCAATTGATCAAGGGCAGAATTTCATGGAGCTGGTCAAATTGGCACAATATCAGTAAAATTATTAGTTTTGATCAGCTGAGAAGCCCTGGGCTGGTCTTCAATTGAAAGTATTGATTTTGTATTAAAGCAAAATGGTTTAAAAACTTGTATTCAGACCTTATCTAAGTATTTTACTTCATCAAGCCAAACTGAAGCAAAATACTAATAACCATTGTGACATCATAAAGTTTGAGCCAAATAACACAAAATGTATGTATCCATCTGTGCGCAGAATGTATAACTGGTGTTTGTAAACTGTGCTCAAACAAGACTTAAGTCTGGTAGGCGGTTGACTTAGATTTAAGCAAAAGTCGTGGTTAAAAATGCAATTGAATACCAAAGATAGATAAGTATTTTACTCAAGCAAAATACAAATTTAGTATTTTGCTTAATTAAGTAAAATACTAATCTATCACATACTTAAAATTCTGGCCTAGTATCGAATTGAATGCCGAACCTGATCACTGTTACCATGGTAACCGTCACTGAATTGCAACTGTGATGACAACTTCATGAAAACTGTATGCAAGCATGATCATGAAAAGTAGAATATTCCATTTTGCTGTGTAGACTCTGGGATTACAATATTAAAGGAATGGGATTTTATTTACATGTACATGAAATCTAAATTATGGTCAATACACTAGAGGATGAATAACATCTTTTAAGATCACTAATGAATATATAAAAATGAGATCCATACTTTCCTGTTCGAAATATCAATCTGAAATAGAAATTACTATGAAAATTATATATATAAATGTGTAAAGCTATACATGTACGACAGCTTTATGGCAACTCTTTTTTATTTAAATATTGTAAAGAAATGGATGAAGAGAACAATGGTAGGCGTAGCTTAAATCAAGGTTACCCAGAGCTATCTACCTGTCATATATATATATATATATATATATATGACAATACAAAATATAAAGAAAGCAGACTTTTCTAACCCCCTTTCTGTCGGACTCTTTGAAAAGAAACATTCATGCTTGAAGTCAGTGACCCTGATAAGGACATTCTGGGTGTGTCTGTCATGTTGGTCTGACACCCTTAGAGGGAGAAATTTGAATATTACAGCCTTGGCTTTTTAACAGGTTCACATTGAGAATTCCAGCTTTGTGGCACAAGAGACACAGAAGAAAATACATATCAAAACAGAATAAGGCAAACTTGATTTCAAGCCAATAACTCTTTCATTTCTGATTAATAATGGACTAATTCAAACCTGTCACATTTACTGACCCCATCCGAGGCCCATAGACCTCCCCCATTTCACATCAAGTATTTATGAAATAATATATTCACGGCCTTCATTAGTTGTCTCATTTTACTTTTTCGAAAGAAAAAATGCATGGCATCCTGCCCAAGGACGTTCTGTCAGAGCAATTTAGATACTAACAATTTAAGAATAATGGAGAGATATCATATTTTTCAAATGAGTGATTTTGTATAAAAAAAACTGGGGTCACTTTAAGGGCCCTGGGCATTTTTACCTTTCAACAAATACATTGTTTAGACGAATGTCCTCTAGAGAGTTTACTTCATTTCTGGGTCAACGATGAAGAGTACAGGTTTTTTCTACTTATTTTTCTTATCATTTCTGTAATCGAAAAAAATAAATGAAAAAAAAAAATCTATATTTGACCAGAATGTGAACTAAAAATAGATGGCACTTTGAAAGGCGTGCATTTGGGAGCGTTCATTTAAACAGCCAACGTAGCCCGCAGGGGACAGGTCTGCATACCTTTTTAATAAGCAAAGCCTTAAGGACGAGTGTATTGAGAGATCTCCTGCAATGGTCTAATTATTGAGAAAATGACAGCAAATGAGTGATATCGTGAAAAAAAACAGTATTTTTTCTAACTGATGAAAATATGGAACAAGTCTACAATGTGTATCAGAGGCTCCATCTATATTCCTTTGTTTATTCCAGTTTTATAGCAAAACTATGTAGGCCTACAGCAATATCAAATAAAATTAAACTGGCCTCACAATTGCATACAATTTGATTTTTCTTTTATTTAAACATTTTTAGTATAAGTCTAACTTCCTCGCTCTGCCACTTCAAAATCGTATCTCAAGCTTTGAGCAAATATTCGATAATAACCATTTTTTTAAGATGATTAGCGAGGCCAATAGTTTGATAGAGTTAAACTTATCACAAACATAATCACAATATTTACATATCATTGGTATAATTATTTAATTTTTGCATAGATGAAGCAAGCTGTGAAATCATATAACAATGATCTATACCACAAATATGGCATACACCTTGAAACAAACTTTGAACCACTGAAAATCCCAGTCACTGGAATCGTCAAAAACCGCCACGTGTTGCGCAAATGTCTTGGCAAATGTTTTCCGGCTTTCCAGATAACAATAAAAGCGCATGACTCATAATGATGGATAGGACTGTAAGAAAGTTCAACATAAACAGTCAGTAGGGTTCAAAACACTAGGGTTCAACAAATGTGTAAAATATTGTTTCCTCCATGTTTTGACATGAGGCCACTTCATGTCATATCAAACAACTGTAAATATGATGATATATGGCCTAAACCATGCCATACTATGTATTGAGTTGTCATCTCTGAGGATTCTCTTCAGGAATCAACTGGGGTGAACTTGTCGACAACTTCCGGAAGCAACAACTGCACTGAGGAGTAAAAATATACACATACAGCATGTATACAGTATTCCAGAGGAAACACTTCTTAGTTGCAATCTTAAAGAGATGGTCTGGGCTGACAAAAAATTTATATCTAAATAAATAGAGTAAAATTCACAGAGAAAAATGCTGACAATTTCATCAAAATCGGATAACAAATAGCAAAGTTATTCAATGTTGAATTTTATCAACATTTTGTGGAAACAGTAAATATGCACATCGTCATAAATATTTAGGTGGGCTGATGTCATATCCCCACTTTCCTTTTTCTTAATGTTATTACATGAAATCATAATTGTTGCATTTTTGTCATACATGTACATGTATCTCCATTATGAAATAATTTGTGGCAATAAATACATGTAACTAATGCAATTGTCAATCTAATTGTTTCAGTTCTTGGTAAAAAAATATTTAAAAAACCTAATTTTATATAATAAAATACCAAAGAACACGTGGGGATATGACATCATCAGCCCAACTAATGAATATTCATGTAGACATTCCTAGAACTGTTTCACCGCAATAATGCAAATCTCCAAATTCAATAACTTTGTTATTTGTTATCGGATTATGATCAAGCATTTTGCTCTGTGAATTTTACTCTATTTATTGAGATAAAAATATCTTCAGCTTAGACCATCCCTTTATTAAAGAAATAGGTATCACACCCAACAATATCTGATAAGGGATAGAAACAAGTGGAATGCCTCTGGCCGTCTCACCTGCATCACGCGGTTCAATATAGCAGCAGTGCTGACTTTAAATACTACTATAACTCACACAAGATTCATTGACCCTAAATGACCTTTGACCTTAATCATGAGACATGAAACTTGCACAAAATGTTCAGTGATGCTTGATTACTATTATGTCCAAGTTTCATGAATCAGATCCATAAACTTTCAAAGTTATGATGGGAATTCAACAGAAATCCCCAATTCGGCGAAAGTTCATTGACCCTACATGTAAATGACCTTTGACCTTGGTCATGTGACATGAAACTCTGATAGGACATTAAGTAATACTTGATTAACCTTATGGCCAAGTTTGATTAACTAGGTCCATATACTTTCTAAGTTATGATGTCATTTCAAAAACTTAACCTCAGGTTAAGATTTGATGTTGACGCCGCCGTCGGAAAAGCGGCGCCTATAGTCTCACTCTGCTTCGCAGGTGAGACAAAAATTCTGCAGGAACATAACTTATTCTTACTTTCTAATGATATGTTATTGAAGAATTGTTGATATGACTTGGACTTGTCTATGTAATGGTAAAAAGTCATTAGCAAGGCATGTCCTTAGTATACACATTGATATGAAGTGCAGCATACTAATCACATGACATCATTAAAGCCTGTGATGGTCAGTAAATTAAATAAGGTGGGTGTTTCATTAAAAACAACTGGTACCCTTTTCTTAGGAGCTAAATCAACACCAATGGAAATCTGGTGGGTATCGCTTCAGGATCATCAGTCGTTCTTAAAGATAAATGCCAGTTGTGGTAAAGATTTCAAAATGAATTTTTACAGAATCCAATATAATGACTACCCAAGTGTCTGTTTGTATGAATAAAAAATATGTGCCAAAGGATTCTGGAAGAAATTGTTGAATTGCTGAGAAATAAGCAAAATAAGCGCAGATTCGGGGACTTCCGAATTCCTGCAATAATAATATACACTGTGCCACATGTGCCTATCTGTGTTGGCAATTTTCAGTGTGATCGTTTTTCAGCTTAGATTTTATGATTTCACAAAGTTCAGTTTATGTAACTGTACCAGATCTAGATCTACCATGATATATAGTAAAACTTAACTTTGGTTTTACAGACTTTCTCATGAAATCAGTGTTTTTCTACAACTACTTTCATTTAGCTTTAAAGTCACCCGTAACTAACGAACAGCTTTATAAAACATCCACCTGATCAATGACATTTATTCTGATGATTATTTTGATGGAAAATCTCCACATCAAGACGAACATAAACCCTATATAAAAATACGTCACAGCAAGGAGATACTGGCAACTTCATGGTCACAAGTGGACATGTTTGGGTGAGAGTGGTTCTGCCAGGTGTTTTGGTGGGCTGTTCACAAGGGACGTATGCACAAGCCTGAGTTTTTGAATAATCACACTATTTCTGATCTGGCAAATTATCCCTATCTGAACTTTCTCAAGATTATTTGTAATGGAAATGAAATCATCGGGATAGCTTGCCTTGCTGGACTTATCTCGATATTGCAATCCCAAGACAACTTTATAGGATTATTAGCAAAATAGCAAGCTACTTACGAATTATCCCGCAAATTCGCAGGTGCAGACGCCCTGGAGATTCAACTCGGGATTATTGATACACAGCATCAGACCATTATGCATCAATGCCTCGCTCGAGCATGAATTGCTGTTCTTGCACTGGTGGAGATGGGGTTTCATGAATCTCGAGATTAATTGCGAAAGAGGGCTGATTAGGCTAGAATCTCAAGATTGAGCAAACTCAGGCTGGTACAGCACTGCGTATTTTGAAGGTAAGAAGCTATTGGGATGGCCCATATGACCTACATTGTAGATGGGGAGAGGGGGTTCTTTTGACCCTTGAGCTTTTTCTTCGGGGTACCTGCTCATGACCTGGAAAGTAGGTCAAAGAAAGTGGCATACATCTTGTGATTAACTGTGTCAATTTTTCATCTGGTAATCTGAAGTAACAGAATTAGTTACGAGGTCAAATTGTCCATTTTCAACTGATTTATGGTCAGCAACATCCCACCTGTTGACCAAGGGTCAGTTCTTGGTAAAAATAGACTTTGAAATTATCCTGTTCTAATAGGTTTCAAAAGTTAAACAAAAGGTAGATAGTGATATTTCTTTTTAAATAAAACGTAAAAGAAAATATCTTTATGTAGGTTCTATAACAACTTTTTTCTTTGTTTTATATCTAGAGATGATATCAGTTATAATTTCTCTTTGGTTTATAGATATGAGAATATATTATGATTTTATGTGTTTCAAGCAGGTTAATACAGTACTGGAGGAACAAAAATGAAATATTGATATTTCAAATATAAAAGAAATATTATGCTGAGTACATGTAGAATTATGTGACATCTGAGCCTCTCTCATTTTATACATACATGTACATGTGGGTACTGTATGAGACACATAATACTGTTTTGTGAGGAAAGGGAATGTAACTTTGTTAACAAATTTTCGGCATTACTCCTATGTGTTTAAAGATCGCATGCTTGATCTGTAAAAGTCAGAAAAATTGGAACCAGAGGATTCGAACCTGCCATCTACTGCTTGCCGGGCAACGTCTCAACCACCAGGCTATTCTGGTTCACAGCTACATGTACATGTAGGTCATGATGAACTGGAATACAAATAACCTCAATCCTCTTCCTTCTGACTCATTAATATGAAAATGCAGTCCACCGTGGACAAAAGATAGTAAATAAAGAGGCTTTAGGAGGTAATAATAATTTGTAATAAATTTTCGGCAATACTCCTATGTGTTAAAGATCGCATGCTCGATCTATAATGAAAATCATAAGTTAGAAAAAAAAATTGGAACCAGTGGAATTCGAACCTGCCGTCTACTGCTTGCCAGGCAGCAACTCAACCACCAGGCTGTTCTGGTTCACAGCTACATGTACATGTAGGTCATGATGAACTGGAATACAAATAAACCTCAATCCTCAATGTAACAATGTCAATACTTTTTCTTTTTTAGATTCATTTCATAAGAAATGTTCAATGTTAAATTGCTTCTTTGGTTTTCTCACTATATTCAACTCACCTTTCTAACGAGGTGTTAGACTTGACCTTGACAGTGTAGGCCATGTAACAATACATGTAATGTTTGTTTGATCTCTAATTCAAAATTACATTTGTAGCTCATTATTTGTGTAACAAATGTGTGTCACTAATGTGACAGTACATGTAGGTTTCACTTTTTCACAAAACATTGATCTGAAAAGGGGAGGCATCATAAAATGCATATTGGTATGTAATTGGAGAGTTCTTTTTCCATTTTTTGTAGCTTTAATAATTTGAATGATACCTTAATTCAAATTACCGACTCTGAAATTCTTGTAATTTATGAGCCTGCAAAAACATCACGTGAGTGAATCTTCACAGACCCATACATAAATCAACACATCAGTGTCATCACGCTCAACTTGAAGTAGTACTAGAGGATGATTTGTAGGATTATAAAAACAATGGTATTATAGGTATACAGTCTTTCAAATTCTTCCTGATCGGCATTGAACTATCCCATGCAATTATGGGTTTATACAGAGTTATAAAATGGACATCACATAACAAGGAATCTAGGGTTCTTTTTAATGGAGGTCATTGAAAGCTCTTGGGTAAAGATGCAGTGTTTACAAACAAAATGGAAGACAATTGATAGTGCCAGTTGATGACATGGTTGTGGTTTTTTTTTGGGGGGGTACTCAAAACTGATGGTTTTGTGTGTTGGTAAAGGATACATGTGTTAACCAGCTTTGATCATCTTGAGACATAGCCAGGTCTCGACATATTGATTTTGTGTTTCAAACCAATCTCAAAGGTTTATATCTACATGTAGGAGGCCGTTCTCATTACGCTTTCTAAAACTAGTTTACTGGAAACCAGTTTGGAAGATTGCTTTGCTAGCATTCCCACTTGATCACACGAAAGTGGTTTTCAAAATCACTTCACGTAAAGCGATCTTGTTGCTATGGAAATGCTCTCAGTGGGGTGACATGTTTCGGCGAAATAAAAAACCACAGCGTAGGCATTCAACACCTGTCGTGACAAGTAGCGTGCTCAAAATGTGAGAAGATCGCTTCCCAAAGAATGGTTATGTCCTCACTTACGCTAAAACCAGTTTAACGAGGCAATGTTATTTTAAAACTACATCGCTAGGTGGTTTTCTGAACCAGTTTGGAAGATAGCTTCGACAGTTCTCACTACACATAAAACTAGTTTCCACTACTATAGTTTCCAGTAAACTAGTTTTAGGAAGGTAGTGAGAACGGTGTCTAGGAATATTTCTAAATGGAAAGCTAACATGTCTCAGAGGCCAAGAAACTGGCAAGAGCCATGACACACACAGTTTTGATGAGCAAATCTCATTGCTAGTTACATTTATAGTGTTGGGTGACTGGAGACAGGTCTTGGTCTCAAGGTACTGTCTCTACACAGTGACTGTGTGTCTTGATTGTGGACACAGATGTCTATGTCTTAGTCTTGGTCGAGTGTCTGAAGTCTCAAGTCTACATGTATGTCTAAGGCTCAATGTTACAGTCTCAGTTTCTGACAGGTTTGAGATTGTCTCAGATCCAACAATGAAGCAAATGCATCTCTAGGTTCTAGTCTGCAGGCACAGACCGTTGTTGAAACTTTGATAAACAAGTGGGTCTTCACACAAGACTAGTGCATACTTGCCGTTCGCGAAAGGGCCTTCAGTACACAACACATTGTAGTGTGAGCATTCAGACCCCTTAACTAGAGTGAAGGGTTCGTACAACAGACTAAGGCTCATCCACAGCAAAATATTTCAAATTATCCCACTATTTCACTCTAGCACAAAAATTAGGTAAAAAAATGTTTTTAATTGCTTGTTAAGTGGAACATCCTTTGTGTTGACTTTAAATAGCAGAGACAACCCCCTCCCCTTTCTTCAATCGGATTTCCAATTAGTATCTGAAACATTTATACTTCCTAAAACACTTGTAGGGACAGTGATTTTCCGTTTCAAAAAATGGCCTTTTCCGTTTCAGAAAATCTCAAATTCCGTTTCAGCATGTCAGAAAACGGAAATTCCGTTTCCCAAGACACTTTGTACACACGGAAAAGTGACAATTCCGTTTACACATTGAATAGCAAAATCACAGCGCGTACACTCGCACTGGCCAAAATTTGTATCTGCTACTGGACCAACAACACAATAAAATCCGTTCTAATCGGATCTATGCGGGTGCATTTAATAATTTTTCGATCATATTTAGCATGCATACATCCTCACCTTTCACATAATTAGCATCATTTGGCAGTGAAATTAAATTTCATCGATAATTTTGGCGTTTTTTGAACATCATTATCATCAGACAACGGCTTTCGCCAATCCGCCATCTTGGATTTTAAGACCGCGATATCGTGCTGTTACATCTTCAAACGTAGAGGGCAGCAACACACGACCGTGCAGTTGAGCGATATGAAGTTATATGAAGCTCAGCCCGGCAGACCGGGTACGGGCGTGGGGTACTATCAAGTGTGATGATGTCAAGAGCAGTCACGATGTGTGAATTGTCATGATTGTAGCGAAGTGAGATCGTGTTTTCTGGGGTTTTGTGGCCATTTAATACTCTCAATTTGTTGTTATTTTTGAGTAATTTCTGTTGCTATTCTGTGTATTTCGAGGGAAAGTACGTTTTCCATGAATTTCCGTTTGAAATGCCACTTTCCCTTTCAAAAGGCCTTTTCCGTGAATTCCGTCCGTTTTCCGCGATCGCGGAAAATCACAGTCCCTACACTTGTCTCTCTTAAGAGCACCTTTATACTCGACAGAGACAACTTGCAAGCCACCAGGGAGTTGTCCTCCTTTTCCCCCCAGAACTGGGAACTAACTCCATGAAGCCACCTGAAAATTTACCTGCAGAGCTCTTCCTTGGTGTAAGCCTGTTTGGGTCTTTGACTAGACTGGATGTGGGCGTGTCCCGAAGGAGTTTACCAACAGACAGGTGGTAGTTCTTGGCTTCATCCACAAGATCCCTGCACTTGTGGCACTTCTTGATCAGTTCTTCTCGCTCCACCTCCTCTGTCAGGTAGTTGGCAGGCACCATGGGAAGACGCACCTGGACAACAAAAAAGAAAATAAGAAATAAACGTATCAATTGTGTACCGTGTCATGAAACCTTTACAGTATGAACGATTTGAATTAAAAGTATATTAGTGGGTGTACATGCATTGCAGGTACATGTATTTTACCATCTTACATGTATTATTTTGCTCAGGTGTCTGATCAACAATAGAGCCACTTGTTATGGAATGAGCTAAAAATTTCAGGATATGATCTGGATGTAGCTTTCCAATCACAAAATTTGTAAGATAAGTATTCAAATGGTTATTTTGAGTAACAACAAGGCAAAAGCGATTTTGTGTCTCACCCACTTATGAAAATAACCAGAAATATTGTGATATGCGAGGGCAAGCAAGAGAATTGTATCGAAACTTCATTGTGAAATGAATGGGATGGAAAAACACTTGTCACAAGAGTCTTGCACGTAAACTTTAATGTTGACCTGAAAATGACCTTTGACCTTACCATGTGACCACCGACTGCAGTATAACATGCAGGTCGCCCAGGTACATCTACCTTCCAAGTTTGGTTGAAAAGTGACTTACGGTTGTGTAGGTGTCATGAGAGAGTCTTGCATGTACATGTAAACTTTAACATTGACCTTTGACCTTACCATGTGACCTCCGACTGCAGCATAACATGCAGGCCCCCCAAGTCCATCTACCATCCAAGTTTGGTTGAAAAATTACTTACAGTTGTGGAGTTAGGTGTGGTAAGAGTCTTGCATGTAAACTTTAATTTTGACCTGAAAATGACTTCTGACCATACCATGTGACCTCCGACTGCAGCATAACATGCAGGTCCCCCAAGTCCATCTACAAGTTTGGTTGAAAAGTGACTTACGGTTGTGGAGTTATGTGTCATAAGGTTTGTGACGGACGGACGACATTTGGATCCGTAAGTCTCGCCTTCACCTCTGGTGGGTGAGACAATAAAACCAGTACCTAGAGAGGTTGGTCAATATCCCAAAATCGAAAATTCAATATTTTACAAAACATCAATGGCTGAGAAAGAAATAATGGCAACAAGACTGGAATGTCCATACATTATTAACCCTTTGCTAAAGCCTCAGACATGTTTTAAAAAATATCCTAATTATTGTCAAATCTGTAAAAAAATTAAATATTGTATAATTCAAACAGAAAAACAACAAAAGAAATAGTGAGGGACATCATCGACTTTTTTGCATATCACTGAGTTATGCATACAGTGACAGTTAAACTGTTTTGTGAAAAATAAGTGAAACTTTAAAGGTCAAGTCCACCCCAGAAAAATGTTGATTTGAATAAATAGAGAAAAATCAAACTAGCATAACACTGAAAATTTCATCAAAATCGGATGTAATTTAGAAAGTTATGGCATTTTAAAGTTTTGCTTATTTTTCACAAAACAGTGATATGCACAACTCAATGACATGCAAATGAGTCAGTCGATGATGTCCATCACTCACTTTCTTTTGTTTTTTATTGTTTGAATTATACAATAT
The DNA here is from genome assembly GCF_018143015.1 of Lytechinus variegatus. Lineage (NCBI taxonomy): Eukaryota > Metazoa > Echinodermata > Echinoidea > Temnopleuroida > Toxopneustidae > Lytechinus > Lytechinus variegatus. The sequence continues at coordinate 8,893,551 of NC_054740.1, read as the reverse complement.
TTCATATTTTACAGATATGACAATAGGGACCGACTTGACTGAATCATATAGTATTAAGCAATGCTAATGTCACATGTTCAGGGAGGAATTGATCACTGTTTCATTTGACAATGAGGAGAAAATTAGAATATTTCATATTTCATATAATAAAATAAATGACGTCATCAGTCTCCTCATTTGCATACCAACCAGGATGTGAATATAACTGTTTTGTGAAATTAAACGAAACTTAAAAATGTCATAACTTTTTTATTTTACATCCGATTTTGATGCAATTTTCAGTATTAGGACTTGAATTCGAATATCATCTGTAGAATATAAGTCTCACCATGAACTGAACCAAAGTACATATCGGTATACAATTGAAGGCTGGGTGCAAAGCACTTTTATCTTTTTATCAAAGTTCTGGAAACACCTTCAGTATTCAGAAAGTACCATCAATATTCACATGTTTGTGCTGATATCCTTGTCATCTTCTAAGTAAATCATACTTTGTATCTATTTCATCAAGGACCTACTACATTACATCTACCAGCAACATGATGATAATTTCCTTGAACTAATGAGTCACAGGCTCTTCAACATCAACAATGAACATTCTAAACATAGTATGTATGAACTCTGTAGAAGATGTGAGTATGCTGTCAAAGAAAAAAAATCATCAAGAACTCTCTTGATAGCCTTTTACTTTTGTTTCAGTATTCATATTACTTGATAAAACATGTACTTGGATCACAAAAAAATACTGATTATAATGCAATAATAGGCCTATCTATCACAGTATGGACCTACAGTATTACTTTGCTGTAATAAAGACCTCTGAACCACACACACAGTAGGCCCTGATACCATAAACTAGATTGTAATTTTAGTTTTAATAGCTTGATGTCTCAATATTTAATAGAGGATAACAATTCCAAAGTCTTGGGGTTTCATTAAGAATGATCCATCCCTAGATGATAGATCTCCTTTTGAGGCCTGCTTGTACAAGCCTACAAGACATCCCACCCATTCCTTTCCTTTGCCAATGTAAATCCAATCATGTTCCGGTTGTCTTGATAATTAAACTCTGCTGGGGTATGAGGTTTGGGGGTTTTCTAGGAAATACAAACAAAAATTCTTATGTTTTTCATATGATCTGCCCATTTTACCACAATATGTTTAGTAGAGGATGTGGTTCAAGTTCATGTCAGAAATTATCTCATAAATTTCATGAGATGATGCTTTCCTATGGAGTATTCTACTAATGCTGTACCATGTAGGATCTATACATCATAACATATAGGCTACCCATCTCTCTACTGTCTTGTCACTGCATGCCTCTCTCTCTGTCTCCCTCTTACAGACACACACCCACACACACTCTCTCGCTCTCTCTCCCTACCTATTGATCTCTCTTTTTAAAACAAAACCCTTGAATTTATTTAAAGCCCACCTTCAAAACCATACATGTACATGTAAACCCAGGCCTACATGTACAAGTTTTATAGGGAACATGTACATACTAAGACACTTGCAATGTAATGTTTTGTGTGTGTGGGGGGGTCTCTTTGAGTTTAATTTTCGTTATTTATTTTTGTTGAGACAACATCTAGAATAACAAGAGATGCTGTAATTATTGTACAAGTTCAGCCTACATTATACAAGCTCTGCTTTTCAGTTGGCCCTCCCCTTTCAATTATTTATATTTCAATTTGATAATTGCCTACTATAATGTTTATGTTATCAATTTTTTATATACTTCAAATGTGATTATATGTTAATATTTTAATAGCATCATAATTGTAAACATGAAATCTAAATTGAAAGTGGAAAATAAAACAATTGAATTGAAATAAACAAAATAAACAGCAAACTCAAGAATCCACATCCAAGACTACAATATGGATAATATCATAAAACATAAAAATCAATTGACTTTTCTCTGAAATTTTCTCTTCCACGGAAATATGCACACCACAAAATATGTCATTCACATGTTGAAAATCAGTCTGGTCACATACATGAATCCTTCAAGAACTCTTAGTTCATAAGCCATAGAACAGGTGCAAGTTCTGTAACACAACCAACAACAGATGTTCTCAGAGCAGACAGCAGAGCCAGCCAGGTAGGCCCACATGTAGCTTCACCACAGCCACCTGCCTAAGTCCTGTACTGACCTAAAATCATGAGCTGATCAGCAACAAACCCTAGTGGAATGTCATGCCAGAATGTCATTCAGGAATGCTCAAGTGCATGGTATTGGGGATTAGTTTGTTTGGGTGTTGCGTGCCAATTGTCTTCCCAGGATTCTTAGTGGCTGTCCCAAGGTTCCGTCTCTGGTTCAAGGAAGACCATGTCCCAGACGATTGACCCCACCAAGAGAGTGCAAGGGTCTCAAAGGCATCACACTTCATCACCTGGCTTCTCAATCTAATTTCAGAAGGAATTTAGTTCCATGGTGTTTGACACATCAAGGCCACGAACTTCAAAGAACTCAAAGCAATGACAACTTTCTAATGTTTACAGAATAGATGGATTTTTAATTGACTGGAGGGGTGGGGGAGAGGTGATACCATGTGTGAATACTTTTCCTCGAAGGTCAACAACTTTCTATGTTTCCCTATACATGTTTAAATAGCCTGTAGCATGAATGAATGAGAATTTGAAAATAAAATAAAAAATAATGAAATTCTCAAATGATGTTTGATCAGTAGAGCAACGAGTACAATTGTGATCCAAGGAAAAATATAGTTTGAATGAGGTTTGCAATCACTTTGAAAGAGAATCATATTAATGCATAGAACTGAATACACATTGTTGTCCAATCCCAATATCAGAGAGTACCAAAAGTATTTCTATAAAACAATTAACTATGAAAACAAAACTCATTTCAATACTCAAACAGGCCTATATTTTACACTATACATGTACATGTATGTCCCATCATTTTGTCAAAACAGAATCCATGATTCATAAATCCTGAAACTTCAAACCAGTGAAGTAGTTTTATATTACCACAACATATTGAGGAAGAATTAAGAAAAATAATCCTCATAGGATTGAAAATAGAGCAAGATCTGGATTGGCGATCTGCCAAGGAGGAATCAAAATCGAATGATTACAAGGCTCCTTTTCCTTGATGTACATGTATCTCATTTTTTTTCATTTATTCTCTTGAACTTAAAATAAAACCAAATACCATCCCCTTGACAGTGAAGATTTCTAGGTATATTGTTCTTGTTTATTTGAAAGAAGAAATTCATTTAAAAAACCTAATGTAATTGACATTTAGGTTAAATGATAGAAATAGCCAAAAGATAATTGGCTCAAATTCAAAATGGTTGCACAATTCTGTGAAAAAGTGATTCTCCAATGCAAACAAGGAACATAAGAAATCAACTGAAGATTCAGAGATTTCATACTCTGCTGGCTCTCTTCAGGATGTATTGCAGATACTCCAAGTTGATTTTTAAATTTCTATAATTAAAACTCCTTGATTTGTGATATACAGTGGGTGAGCTTGAAAAGGGAAGAAACAGTATAGCTGTGTAGCCTAACTGAACTCGAGTTTGAAAACTCTGGTTAGAATGCATGCTTCCCAGCTGGAGTGGAGAAAGTGCATGCGTTGTATGCACATGATAATATATCTGTAAAGCTCTTTAGAGATGTCATTCTGATGTAAAGCGCTACACATGTTAAAAGCAGAATATTATCATTATCAACTCTCCCAAAGTAATAGTATTTCATGTTTGTGTTTTGATGTGTGATTCTTATTTATGATTCTAGCTAAAGACAATCGAATGTCACACCCAACCCCCCACACTGACAATCGTCAAAGAAGACTCAAAGAAGACAATCGTCAAACAAGACTCAAGAGCTATATTTCACAGGAAAAATGTTGTCTCCCATGACAGGATAGAAGATTACATTTTCATTCATTCATCTTGCGTATACTAGGTACTTCAGGTTCATTTAATTGCAAATTTCAATCCTCTTGTGTCATTCACTAATAAAACAGACAGCACATACCTTTGACAAAAGTGCAGCAAGATGTCTTTCTCTGTTTGGAACATCAAACTTCACCCACTTTATGATAGCCTCATAGACTTGACTTTCATGTTGAATCATAATGTCATGTGATGAGATCAAGGCGATGAGATGGGGTGCATCGATGCTGAAGAACTCTTCCTGGCTCACCACCTCCAGGAAATGTTCATGGGCGTAGGAGTCCGCTGCACCTGAAAGAGTAGTGCAACCATGTTGGTCGGCAAATGTCCTCACCCCAAGACAGTTAGAGGGGTGGAGATGGCATTTCATAAAGTCACTGCATGCTTTGCTGATCTCATCCATCTGTAGGAGTGATCCTGCAAAGAGGATCTTCTGGACGTTGTCCACATTGAGGACAATCTTTGAAGTGTACATGAACTCGACAATGGCCTCCAAAGACTTCTCATCGATGTCTTGCACCTCCAGACTGTCCTGTCGGCTCTCGATCATCTCTGACATGAACATGGCACGGAAGTACGGGCTGCAGGCTGCCAACACCAGGCGATGGCAGAGGAATGATGAGGTGCCGCAACGGAGAGTGAAGTCGCACAGCGCCTTTGTCTTGTACAGCTGCTGGATGACAACAAGCGATTCCCTCCATTGGGTCTGGCAATCGAAGGTGAAGGATGTGACAAAGGAGTCGTACATCTGCGGCGGGGAGCCCATCTTGACGATTTCATCCTCTATGAGGACACTCTTGTTGGTCGGACTGCTTGTCTTGCCAGAGAACTCTATGATGATCACTGAATTGGTTCTGTGTCATACAAAGAGAAGAAGAGGAAATTGGAAGAATGAGGTCACTACCTGAAAACAAATTAAACTGAGTTGACTGACTCAAACTGAAGGACAGACATAAAAGATACTACATGTACAAGGAACACCTGAGAAAAATAACATTACATGAATGCATTGCATGCTACAAGATATTGTACTATTAAACTAGCACTATAGAGTACACACTTTGGAAAACCCAATAAAGGAAAATAACAGGAAGAATTTTACAAACAATGTTAGTATTGCAATGATTTGTTCAAAAAAGGTAGGGATCCATTTCCTGAACAGGCACACATGTAGAATCCTATAACTCTATTAACAAACAATTGGAATTGGAGAAAAAAGAAAAAAAATCCCCACAAGTTGCAAAAGAGCCCCCTGTAAATTGTGAGTTCATTAAAAAAAAGTAAATTTAGATGAAAATATTCTGGAAAAATAGAACAGTATGCCCCCCCCCCCTCTCTCTCTCTCTCTCTCTGGATAGATAATATCTGACATGAAGTATTGATCATGAGGAACATAAAGACAAATGAAAGACATTTCCTTGTAATTTCCACTTACTCTGTATATGACCTGCAAAGAAGGAAGAGAAACTATTTGTTGTATTTAATATATGGGCTCCTCTTCATAATGTGGTTTGGACATGTTCCCATGTAGATTCTTAAAACTTACCCAGGAATAATTAAAACTCCCACACAATGCAGATGGATAAATACGTATAATAGTGAAAAGAAACCAAAACTACATGTAGCGAATACATTACACTGTAATGGAAAAAAAAATAGTGCTAACTTTGTCAGGGCTATGAAATACAGTGTGGGAAATTTTACATGTAGGGCAAACAAATATCTGACAAAGACACAAAAATTAATATTCAAATTGATATCATATTCTAAAACAAAACATTCTCTCTAATCCACTCTGATCACTAACCGCCGTTTTCGTGTTTTCTTAGCACCTACTACGCTGCTAGTTGTGCCTGCATCTCTTCTCGGACACACGTCTCTCGTCCCACCAGAAAATTCAACCTTACATGTAGCAATCATTTCTATAGTCACAATGTACATCCTCGACTATGGCTAACTTTAAAATGAGCAGCTCGTGTCGAGCTGAAACCTAATTTCCAACTTGACGAACTTCAAATGATTTTTCATGATACCATCAGCTTTTCTCGAGCATGGTATTGATATCAGCAAAAGCATTCATTAGGAGTTCACTGAAGGTCCACAAGGCTTGCTGCCGGGGTTAAAATGCTTAAAACAAATTGCCAAGCCTTTCGGGTTGAGTTTCACACATTAGTCCGTCACTGATATGACCATTAGAAAATATGACCCGATTTCGTTCAAAAAGATGGATAAGTATTCTACAAGATTATAAGCATATGGTAGAGACATCACTGTGTTTCTAAGGTTATATGAGGGCAAATAGTGATTATTTGGACCTTTTTATAGCTAAACTTTACTCTGTGTATTAAAATCCCGGCTTTGAGCATAAATGACATAAAGAAAGATATTACTTGAATTCTACGGGAGTGTTGCAATCAATTGAAAGTCCATTATAAAATGTATACATGCATGTATTAAAAGTCATGCAATTGATCAACAGACAAGTGCGAAAAATTCAACACTCTTTCCACAAAAATTGTTGTCCAGACATTTAACAGGAAAGTTCACCATGACCGGGCGCTGAAGGTTTGATGAAAATCAGTCAAAGAATGGCAGAATCATGAAATTCTAAAATCTTTCATTCTGTTATTAAACTAAATACATGCTTTTATACCCTTTATAGAAAAAAATATTTGTATTCATTAAATTCCAGATACACGTAGAAGCATATCACATATACATGTACATGTATCGGAAAGCTGCTTGCATTATGACATCATAATATAAATAAAAACAATTTGATCTGAACATGGCAGATTCCTGAAAAAAAAGAGCATTGAATATTCAAGGTCAAGAACTTGATTTATGAAGTACAGGGTCAAGCTTGATATCAAGTGCATTTTTTTTTCATTCCCACTTTTTCTTTTAGATAAAGTGCCAGCATATATTGGATTAACTATGTACATGTACACTAAACAAAGCCAAATGTTGAAGATAAAGTAAACTTTTAAGAGCTTTGAATGCATTTTCCTTGCATGTCCATGGGCGTGTTTATAATGCTTCCACTTTTCAGGCCAGGATCAGCATTTTCATACGTGATTAGTCCAAAACATGGTTGCGTGACTGCGTCCATGCTTACTTTCATTTAAACGATGTTTCAGAAAGCCCAATCATAAAATTTATACAAAAATGTACATTTCCAAACGCAGTTTGACCAGAATCAAGGTTTTGGGGAAGTATTAAACAGATAACGTAAATGTGTTTAAATGACGTCATTTGGTACATGTACATGCTTCCGGTGAGATGAAAATCCTTGGGCAAATACGGTCGCATGGTTCTAACAGGAACTTACCTCCATAGAATTACCTCTCATCTCCTTGGTTCTAATCATGACCAATGTACAATTGCATAATGTGTGATTATTAACTACTCATCTAATTTGTCATCATGATGTATGTTGAGGGATTTACAAAAAACCTGGAACATGAGTTATGGTGAGGTGACAACGCTGAGCCAAAAGCCCCAGTAGCATGAACAAATAGATTTATTTTTTCATACCTATACCTACATTTAAAAATATTCTATAATTTTTCATATCACTATCCTCACCAAGGTGAAAATTCTATGGCCATGGCAAGTAGCTCCATGCAATTACAAAAAGATCGGAAATTGTTCGAAGTTGAAATAATGTCGACCATTACAGCAATTTAAAAAAAATGACACGCCCAATATGACGTCACTTTCTGGCTCAACAAAAATTACGATGTGAAGCCAGCTGCAAATCGTGATTTTGCCTCTGAAAAACAAAGCATTAGCATTCCCAGAACCATGTTTGCGATCGGCGATCTGAAATGACGTTTGAAAATGCTGATTCTGCCTCAGAAATGGAAGCGTACACACACCCCATGTAGGGTCTGCATTCTGCACTAGACCATTATTACAGAGATTCAAGTGTTGAAAAGTTGGCTATGGAGGTTTCACTCAGGAAATCATTGCTCATAATAATGGTGAATGAATGGTAGTAATGTTTTTTACCAGACTGCTAATAAAGCGTGAATGCTTGTAAGCAAGCAACCAGAGGACCAAAGGCTTAATGTCCTCTACGAGGAACCTGGTAACTAGCACACCAATGTTAATCGAACCCGCGTCACCGGAATACGAAACCCCTGCTCTACTGAGCTATCGTCCCTCCTGATAAAAGCCAAATGTCAAAATTTTAATCTAGGTGTATTTGAGGACACTCATCCACAAATTACATGTAAGTTTTAAAGATAAGTTCCAGTTTTGGTACGATCTCAAAGTGACTTTTTACAGAATCTAATATAATGACCACCCAAGTGTCTGTTTGTATAAATAAAAAATATGTGCCAAAGGATTCTTGGAGAAATTGTGTAATTGCTGAGAAATAAGCAAAATAAGCGCGGATTTGGTCACTTCCGTCGGGTCTTTATTCCAGCATTAATAATACACTGTCCCACGTGTGCCTATCTGTGTTGGTGATCTTCAGTAGGTGGTTTCAGACCGCCTCGAAGTTCGCCAGTTCCAGGTATTCTCTGATCGGGAAATTTACCCCGATCAGAAAATACCAGGTATTTTGGTAATGTGAAAGCAAACTACGCGTAATCTCCCCGAAAGAAAATACCCGCTAAATAGTAGGTACTTGGCGAAATTACGAGAACTTTCGTGGGGATTTTTCCAAGGTCGCAGGTCTTTTGGCGATGTGAAAGCAAATTACGGGAACTTTTATCCCAGCGTGTGGTTGGGCGCGGCGGCGTGGGTGGCTGCTGGGATAGAGATTTTGAATCTCCTTGCCTGCTTATCAGACCACACTGCGCATGCTCGTAACTTCGGGAACTTATCCCGAAGGATGTGTTTCGGGGCGGTGTGAATGCAGGAATAATTAATAAATATAATTATAAAAATAATTATTTTTTAGCCTTAAAAAGTTCTCGTAATTTATAAGGGATTCTTGTGATCGAGGCGGTTTGAAACCGCCTAGTGTGAACGTTTTTCAGCGTAGATTTCAAGATTTTACAAAGTTCAGTTTAGGTAACTGTACCAGATCTAGATCCTCGATGATATTCTGACAATTAAGCCTGGTTTTACAGACTTTCTCATAAAATCATTGTTTACTGCAACTACTGGAATTTCTCTTTAAATTTGGGGGGGGGAAGGAGTGTTAAAAGCAAATCAGCCGCAACAGCCTTAATTGCTTGGCAACTGGTTCTGAAATGCAGTAACAGATCAGGGTCACCCCCCCTCAAAAAAAAATTGGTAACATTAACCAAATTCCTTGGCAACAAGAAACTTTTTAGCAAAAAACAATGGACCAACGAACTGAGCCCATACCCCTGTTTATAAATTCTGGTTCTGCCTCACTCTACAGGCCTACAGGATATGTATAAGGGTTGTTTAAGCAGCGATATCAAAATCCAGATTTTCTCATGAACATCAGCTAGGCTACTCAAAACCTTGAACCAATATCAGAGGTGTAATATCAGAAGGTGTTAATTGGCATAATCAGTATACCATCACATCCATCTAATGAGCTTTATTTGTTTGTGAGCCATGTCAATCAAATCTTTGACAGGTGGGTGTACATGTATATGGGCAAATCCATGGGATGTCCATTTTTATTTTTCAACAAATTGCAAATCTAATTGCCCAAAATGACAAAAGTTGTTTTTTAATCAAAACAAAAAGGTGTCGGAAATTTCAACTTCCCCTTTATCTTATCCGCCCTCAGATCCTTTACATGAGCATAATAAGAGCACTTAACATCAATCAAATTTATCAAGCAAAATGTGCATGTATATATAATAATTTTAGTTAAAAAATACTTACCTTTTCACTCTTGGCATGATATAATTTTGATGAAGCCAACACAAAAACTGAACAGTTAAAGATTAGTTTTGAAATGATGAAATCCCAATGGAGTACAATATGAAACTTCCTTGTTTACAGCTTGAATAAAACTGAAGGATCACATTTATTTCTACCAAGTTGATTTTTGTTTCACAGGATATTTGAAAGTAATATAGCCACATTCATACATGCACACCAATGAACCTGCATGTAGTCCTACATTTTGAATTTAGTTGTGATTGGAACTTTAAGTTGTGATAGAAACTTAAGTTGTGATAGAAAGTTGTGATTGTTAAACGTTGTGTCTGATCAGGGAGAACTGGTGTTTGCTGTGAAAGCTGGTGTGAACATGTTACAGTTCTGCCTAGGGTCTATTTCAATGCACACCAAAATAAATGTATTTGAATACAAATTAATGTTCAATGCTTTCGTTGTTCTTATTTCTAATAACCTATAAGGGCATTTACATGTAAAAACAACTTTATGCAGAACACCAATTTTTGGTCATTTTCCCAAAATATATTGATGGGGAAAAAAAGGGAAATTTGCAATATATGTTTTCATCTTCATCTTTCCCACAATAGGAAGTCTGGAATATCACTCTGATAGCCACAGCTCTTAATCAACATACATGTACTGTATATCAGGAGACTATGGGTGGTTTCAGACCGCCTCGAAGTTCGTCAGTTCCAGGTATTCTCTGATCGGGAAATTTACCCCGATCAGAAAATACCAGGTATTTTGGTAATGTGAAAGCAAACTATGCATAATTTCCCCGAAAGAAAATACCCACTAAATTAGGTACTTGGCGAAATTACGAGAACTTTCGCAGGGATTTTTCCAAGGTCGCAGGTATTTTGGCAATGTGAAAGCAATTTACGGGAACTTTTAGCCCAGCGTGTCGTTGGGCGCGGCGGCGTGGGTGGCTGCTTGGCTAGTGATTTTGAATCTCGCACCTTGCCTGCCTATCAGACCATACTGCGCATGCTCGTAACTTCGGGAACTTAATGCCGAATGGGTATTTTTCAGCCCCAAAAAGTTCTCGTGATTTAACAGGGATTCTTGTGATCGAGGCGGTTTGAAACCACCTTATAAAACACAATGAAAAAATTAAATCAAATTATCGTTAAACAGAATAATCAATCAAAATCAGAATCAAGGTGGCATGTAGCCTACATGTACATATAATTTTCACTTTGTAGAAAAGACAAATAAGCATGTTGTATCAAATTATCTTTCACAGTATCAAGTTTATATCACACAATTTGAACATGGCTTTATTAACTTCCTCCTACACATGTACATGTAGATGCAGTTTTCATTACACCTACGAACAATGACAGATGAGTTTTGAATATCTATAGAGAGTCTAGAATTAGTCTTAACATTTTTCCTGTGTAATATTCAGTCCTCACATCTACGTACTGTGGCCACATTATGGTCTATTGGTTCTGATTCTTGTATTTCAATCAGAGGTATGAGGGGTCAAATCCCAGCCATGGCACGTTTTCCTACAGCATTGTGCTGCACTCAACCAAGGTGATGTCTTTGGGTATTAGACAGTATTAATTCTGAAATGCACTGAGTGCAATCTCGAAGCAGCACCCTGAGCTAAAGCTGTGGTAAAAATAAGAATGCACCTCAGAATATATTACTGTATATCTCTAGGTAGATATATGTGGCAATATTCAAATCCTATTATCAAAACCAGACCTTTTAGAAGTTTCATGTAAAACAAACTTCAAAATATCCCCTACATTCTTTGACGTAAAATCCCAGATATAATACATAGCATAAATGAGGTGGCGAATATCTAGTTGCCCATTCAATGGCGCACTATAATATTACACCGGCTTTAGCTCCACCTGGGTTGAGTGTAGCACAATGCGGGTAAATTTGTTTGCTGAAGGAAATCATGGGTACTCATTCTCCTCACCTGGGTTGAGTGCAGTACAATGTGGGTAAATTTCTTCCTGAAGGAAAACATGCTATGGTTGGGATTTGAACCGCCACGTCCCTCTGATTGAAAGACGAGTCAAAACCACTAGACCACGACACCCCCACAGATATCAGTAAAAACATTGACAGAGATAAACAGAAAAAATATACAAATAGATATCCTGACAATCTTACCGCTTCATTGTAAAAAAATGTGCTCCTTGGAAGACACTTGGTGCTATCAAAAGATCTTCAATGTGAAATGTTATACCAGTACAGTTTATTCTATGTCAGAAGACATCATGGTACGCTGAAGTAGCAGCAAATTATTCAATTGGATTCAGGAATATCAAGCTAAAATTAAGGGCCAAAACTCACTGGAGAAAGAAAACACTACCATCATTCCAACAATAACTGAGAGCAGAGAGATCAAACTTGAGACAAAATGTAGGATGGACAAATAACCTGAGATTGAAATCAATGTTCAGAAAATCCAATGAAAGATTCTGCAAGGAAAGATGATATCACACCAATTGTACCACATAAAGCCGTGTATACAACTGCTCAGAATTCTCCTTTAGTGATTTCTTGAAAGACTGTTCAAACTGGAACAGCTTTCAACACAAAGGGGAAAATTTTAAATGCAGGGGCAGGGAACATAAGTACATGTACTGAGTGTAATGTTAATACAAGCACATTCTGCTGGCTCATTTGATTAGATGGGCACATAACAGCCAACATTTGAAATTAAGTGCTCCCTGTTCTCACTGACATTGTCGTTCATTCCCTTCACACCCTGAGATGCTGACTTCCATACAAGATCCAATTTTGGAAGGGGTAGTGCACTTTAGTGAGAGGAGGTGCGAAAGAATCGTGTAGCCGTGTGAATGTGCTCAGCAATGAAGAGGGTCCGAGTCAATTTCTGCCACAGAAACACCTTGATTAGGAGAGCAGACATGGCTCACTTAAATAATCAAAACCAAAAATAAAATATCCAGATGTTCCTCACGGTTTCCCCGGAGGCTACGGTTTCGGCTTCCATACACGGTTCAATAGAGCATCACTGCATGTTTCTCGAATGTTAAGTCCTCATTTACGAATGAGTCGCTTCAGGTTTCAGTGTGTCACATTTAAAATGTCCTTGCTGGGCGAATAAGGGCCTTGTGAAAATGAACGCTGACAGACACAACACTGCTACTGATTCATCTGCAACTGTAGGAGATCTCTTCAACAACACACATTCTGAATTCTTTAAGTGTGTTCAGTCAAGATTTCAAAGCTAGAAGCACGAACATGAATCAGAAATCAAAACACAGACAACACAAAAAGTAACTTCAGGATGGAAGGCCCTATTTTTTTATTTAGGGAACATCATTGTTCTCCCCTTTTTTCAAGCCCACCCACAACACATCACAAATCAGTGAGTTTGACCCAAGAAGCACATGTACATGCAAGCCACTGGATGAAGGCCAATGTAAAATTATAACTAAGATCTCTTCTGTTTCCAATCATATATTAAAGCTAATTCTTTAGACAATTGAGACTGGGCCCTCTGCAACTGCTGCAAAGAATAATCCACATGGATTTTTAATCCTCTACAAAAGTAGAAAAAGAAAAGCTCCTTATTATACATCTACATACATTTCAGCATTCTGTGTATGCGTTTTGAAAGACGAAAGTATGCGTTTTTTATTTAAGACAAAAATGCTTGAACACAACTTGGTTTGAAATAACGTTTCGAGGGTAAAAATGTTTTGACTGAACACAGTTCGAGACAAAGCAAAGAGAGGGAGACATAGAAAGGAGTCCTGTTTGGTGTAGAGTCTCAAAGAATCCCTTGTTTCAAAGAGCATAATCCAGAACATCAATATATCCAGAGAGGGATATCCTGTTAATCCAAACCTTTAAACAAATCTTCATCCAGAGGATTTTGAATACTGTATCCTTCGAGAAACATACTATCATATCCAAATGCAATATGATCTGGAATGATGCTGTAACGAAAGATGATACTACACTACAAGACACAAGACCATATTGAGTGAAGTCTGCCTGTACTATAGATGAAATTGCATCCCATATATATAATGTCTCTGAATATTATCCACGTCAGCACATAAACATTTTCCTTTCCTCTAAAATTCTATGAATCTCACAGGCAAGAATCTATAAAATTCAATCCAAGTTCCCCTCAATTTTCAAACAGTATCCATGGCGATTATTTTTCCACCAAATCTAGTACAAAGACCACAAAGACGCCTTTCAGAAAGCAAAGTCCTATCTTCCGTCATCGCAACTCACCAACTATGCATCTCCGAAAGGTCTAACTAAACACAATCTTGAATGACCAATGACTTCAAGATGGTCGGTCGCTCATATCTAAAAGATATCCATCAGTGTGATAAAGATGACATACTGTGTCCACTCCCTTATAAAAGTTCAAGAAATAAAGTGCACTCTCAGATGCATACATGTACAACATAAAACACTTCACAATGCTAGACTTTATAAAGACCTAAATATGTAGGCACCAAAAACAAATGTTTCCTCATAAGTTTCACCAACTTGAAATCTTAGAATTAGAAGAACTGCACTGTATGAGATCCTCATTCAATCCACAGCAAAGGCTCTTGAAAATTATAACCATGAAGGGCTCGTCAAAATCTCTACTCCAATAGAAAAAAATATCCTTGTAATTTACTTGATAATGCAAAACATTAGCCAGCCTCACATCAATGCCATAATGTTCCAAGAAGTCCATCTCTGAAGTATGGAAACTACAATTACATGTACAGGATCTGTAAGAACTTCAAATAAAACATATACAGATCTTGGTGTCTCGCTACTCTGCTCATCATCGCAAGTTTCTTCTCAAATCCCCTGACGTGAAACAAACCGACAGCATTATGCAATGTGATCTCAATGAAGACTGCAGTAAACAAACGCTGGAAGATACGAGGGGTATCCTCATGGCAGGAACACAAACAGCCTCTAGGATATTCAGCAAATTTGATAAACCATCATGTCAAGGTGCGACTTCTTCAAAATGACTTGAGCACAGCCACTCCTTCAATGGACACCTCAAGCTTTAGCAAATGAGATTTACCCATGGTATGGACAAGTTGGTGTAGATCAAAGGAGGACCTGCTTTATTATAATTTTTAATGAATTCTCTTGTCCCTACATCTAACACAGGAAGGAGGATATCATAAATGTGGCCTGGCATAAAGGAAAGTAAATTAGGGGAAGTGGAAGTTACAACTGATAGGTTTTGATAAGCAGGTTGCCTGTATTGTAAGCCTTCAGAACCTGGTATTATCCAAATTAATATATCAGGAAAGGAAGCAATGATGACCCCACCCCTTCCCCTTCCTCCATTAACACCAGTAAAAAGTTGTTTTATCAAAATAAACAGAAAATTTTCATACAAATCCAATGCAAAGTTCTTTGAATGAATATAATAATACATCATTCTATCACTAATTTAATGAATTATTCATCCTGCACAAGCATTACTTTTACATGTAATAGTCAGTAGGCCTACTGACAAATAAAAACAAAGAAAGTAATTAAAAAACAAACTATTACCATAAAAAATATACACTGTTAATTGCAAATTTGCAATTGTATATGTGGTGCGAATGACCAATTTAAAATTAATAGTGGGAATTGATTTGATGACATGACAATGAAGCTTTTTATTATGATAAGAAGAAGGCAGGAAGAAAATTCTTGTATCTTGTGAGCAGAAATGACAAAGGAAGTTCATACAAAGAACAATTGCTGAAATAAATTGGAAACCAGGTTTTTAGTGATATGGTGTATACATCATATCTTCGGGCCGGATGAGCTAAAAAACTATTACCATATACATGTAATGTACGCTGTAATTGCAATTGTATATGTGGTGTGAATGACCAATTTAAAATTGAGTTGATGACATGAAAACAACAAAGCTTTTTATCTTGATAAGAAGAAGGCAGGTAGAAAATTCTTGTTAAACTTGTGAGCAGAAATGACAAAGGAAGTTCATTCAAAAAACAATTGCTGAAATAAATTGGAAACAAGGTTTTTAGTGATATGGTGCATACATCACATGAACAAGTTTGTATAAAGTTACAAAAAGCACGAGAAAGTAAATATCAGCACATACATGTACATGTACATGTAGAGGGATTTTGGACAATAGGGGAAGGCAGGGTAAGTTGTGACAGTTTTTGCTTTTTGCATGTTAGAATTGATATGATTAATAATCTTGTCGAAATAAGTACCTTGCCTTGAAATTTAATTCTTCTGAAATATTTTCCACCTATATATAACTTTCTATCCCCACACTGAAAGCCATCGTGACCTTTGAAAAAAACGATGTCAAATGGCTCAACTTGCCCCATATATGGGGTAAGTTTGAGCCACCTTCTGGGGTAAGTTGAGCCACAAAAACTATGTACAAAATGTATGAGGGGAGAACCAGCATGTCAATTTTTTGTTTAAAGTCTTTTCACTTGCTAATTCTCTGTAAATACTAACATCCTTTAAAAGGAAAAGAGCAGTCATGTGAATTTGCTCCTTTCAGCGAGCATTTCAATCGATTTTTATGGTTTGTTTGTTTTTTAAGATACATTACCATAGGAATTACCATGGCTCAACTTGCCCCATGCTGTTTGGCTCAACTTACCCCAGTCCGAACTTAGTGCGATAATTTTGTATCCACACATTTATTATGCATCCATTATATAAGAGACTATGACAAGAATGAAGATCCATACCTGGGCTAATAATGTTATCATGTCTTTATTATATTTAAAGACGTGTGTGTTTATAAAGCACTTATCTATTTCACACTCTTTTTTACTTTTTTGGCTGAAATTCATCTTTTTCCCTCTAAAAAACTACTTTTTATTTCAAAGTTGAAAACAATGTGGTGGGGTTAGGGGTTATGCTATGGGTCATCGATACATGACACCACCACAATGTCTGACTCATTCATTATTGGCCAGGGGCTGGTGGCTCAACTTGCCCCTATGCTCAACTTACCCCGCCTTTCCCTACTGTATTTTGGTACAAAATAATGTAGAAAAGTAAAAAAAAATAATAAACAGCACAACATATAAAGGTTGACTCCACTTTAAAAAGTAGATATGAATAAAAATAGAAAAATCAAACCAGCCAATCACTGAAAATTTCATCAAAACCAGATTTGACTTCATACAAAAGTTACGTACTGTACTATAACACAGTGATATATATAAATGAAAGAGTTGATGATGTCACTCAATATTTCTTTTGTATTTTACTGATATTTTTTGCAGATTTGACAACAAAATCTTCATCAAATCACAATAATGTTCACTATTTATAAGAAATTGGTTCACATTAATGAGGAGAAAATCAAAATATTTTTATATCATATAAAACACAAAATATATATTGCAGGGTGCTACATAACTTTTTTGAAGCACTTGCCCAATCGGGCAAGTGAATGTTTAAATAGTTGGAATATACTTGCCCCAAAATCTATTTCACTTGCCCGAAAAATAATAGAAAAAAAAGTTTTACCTCTTCAAAAGAAAGTTTTGATTTCTTATAAACCATTGACCTTTTTCTCTCTTTTGACATGAACTGATCTACCTCGTTATTGCACTTCTGCCTGCCATGACCAAAATTAGGGTCGATATGATATCGACCCTAATTGGTCATTCTGCTGTGAGAATTTTGCTTTCTACTGTGTGAAGTTTGCTTGCCCAATTCGGGCAAGTAGTTTTGGTCTTTACAAAACACTTGCCCGACTCTAACTTTTACTTGCCCCGGGCAATAAGGCAAGTGCTTATGTAGCACCCTGTAGTGAATAGGTGACATCATTTGTTCCCTCATTTGCACATCAGCCAGGATGTGTATATCTTGTGAAATTCATACCCCTTTATACTGCCCTTTCCGCGGTGAAGTTCGCCAGCGAAGGGGAAAGTGTCCAGTATGAAAGGTACACAGGAGAACATCCCTGGTGACCTCCACCTCTCAGCACTGAGCCATCCACGGTACCTGCAGCCAATTACATGCTAGGCTAAAAGTTCCTGTAATTTGCTTTCACACTGCCAAAATACCTGCGACCTTGGAAAAATCCCCGCGAAAGTTCTCGTAATTTTGACAAGTACCTACTATAACAAGACAAACACCAAGCGTTGTCTCGCCTGCATATTGCAGTCATGAAGAGACTGCATGTCAAAACTATAGGTCATGTCATTAGTGGAACAAACAGATATAAAGGTCATGCCATTGGTGGAACAAACAGATGCAAAAAGCATCCGAACATACAGTACCAGTCAGATATCTTTAATACCTGTTTCGAAGCTATAGAAAGCTATTGCCAGTCATGGAAAGTTCATTGTCCTTTGACCTTAATCAAATTCAACTCACATTCGAACTTGACCTGTACCTTCAAGAGATGGACTTCTTGTATGAATTTGGCAATCCTACCTCAAAGATATAAAAAGTTATTATGTGTAAAACACAGCACAGTGCCAGTCATGGAAAGTTCGTTGACCTTTGACCTTAATCAAATTCAACTCACATTTGAACTTGACCTGCACCTTCAAGAGATGGACCTCTTGTATGAATTTGGCAATCCTACCTCGAAGCTATAGAAAGTTATTGGGTGTACAACACAATTGTGCCAGTCATGGAAAGTTCATTGACCTTTGACCTTATTCAAATTTGACTCATATTCGAATTTTGACCTGTGCCTTCAGGAGATGGACCTCTGGTATGAATTTGGTGATCCCACCTCGAAGATATAGAAAGTAATTATGTGTACAACATAGCACAGTGCCAGTCATGGAAAGTTCATTGACCTTTGACCTTAATCAAATTCAACTGACATTCGAACTTAACCTGCAACTTCAAGAGATGGACCTCTTGTATGAATTTGGCAATCCTACCTCAAAGATATAAAAAGTTATTATGTGTAAAATACACCAGTGCCAGTCATGAAAGTTCATTGACCTTTGACCTTCATTAAATTCAACTCGCACTTAAACTTGACCTGCACCTTCAAGAGATGGACCTCTTGTATGAATTTGGCAATCCTACCTCGAAGCTATAGAAAGTTATTGGGTTTCTCAGTACACAATGTTGACAACGACGCCGCCGACGCTGGAAATAGTGATACCCATGTCTCGATCCGCTACGCAGGCGAGACAAAAATAGTGGGTATTTTCTTTCGGGGAGATTTGGGTAATTTGCTTTCAGACTGCCTAAATTACCTGGTACTTTCTGATTGGGGTAAATTTCCCGATCAGAAAATACCTGGAACTGACGAACTTCGAGGCGGTCTGAAACCACCTTATAATTCTAGTCAAGGTTGCAACTGGACTGGGGGTGGGGCGGGCCATGGGCAAATGATTTCCATGAAAAAGGGGTCTAACAGAGAGAGGAACAAGAGGGAGGCATGGAGGAGAAAGCTCGGACAGGGGGCAGGCACAAAGTCAGAGACATGAAAGAAAATGAGAGTGAACTGTATATTTTTTTTTGGGGGGGGAGTTGTAGGACCTCATTCCCTCAAAACATTAATTTTCAATATAGATATTTAAAAAAGAATATATTTTAAATATAACTACAGTGCACTGTAAATAAACAAATAAATATATAAATTAATAAATAAATATAACTACGACAACAAAAGGTTGACATTTGAGCAGGTAAGAAGAAGGTCCTGACCTTAAAGGACAAGTCCACCCCAACAAAACTTGATTTGAATAAAAAGAGAAAAATTCAACAAGCATAACACTGAAAATTTCATCAAAATCGGATGTAAAATAAGAAAGTTACGGCATTTCAAAGTTTCGCTTCATTTCACAAAACAGTTATATGCACATCTCGGTCGGTATGCAAATGAGGAACTGATGACATCACTCACTCACTATTTCTTTTGTATTTTATTATATGAAATATGAAATATTTTGATTTTCTCGTCATTGTCATGTGAAATGAAGTTCATTCCTCCCTGAACACGTCGAATTCCATTATTTTAACATTTTGTGCGTCAGGCAAGGTCCTAATCGTCAAATTCGTAAAAATTGAAATATTGTATGATTCAAACAATCAAAAAACAAAAGAAATAGTGAGTAAGTGACATCATCGACTCTCTGATTTGAATGTAACTGGCTCGTTCACATCACTATTTTGTTAAAAATAAGCGAAACCTTGAAGTGTCATAACTTTCTTATTTTACATCCGATTTTGATGAAATTTTCAGCATTGTGCTTGTCTGATTTTTCTCTATTGATTCAAATCAACATTTTTCTGAGGTGGACTTGACCTTTAATGAACACAAAATTGCATTATAACTGAGAAAAACTTGACTCCTCATAAATCCATTTTCGATTAAAAAATAATATGTTGAACATTACTTAAAAAACATTCTGAAAAACATTGAATATGACACATATGTTTTCACCTCTCAAATCCTCTTACTCTCCATGGGAATAACCAGAATTCCTCTTATTTTCATACCAAGTTCAAGGAAAAAGTTATCTTAGGACCACCATACAGCTGGCTTTCATTGGGAGCAATTATTCTCAGACCAGATGCAGGCATTTTTAATCAATGCAAACATGAAAATAAAGCTGGGATAATTGCAAAACCTACATGGGATTTCTGTGGGGGTCCAAGGGCAAAATTCAAAATAAAGACTCATAAGATTCAAAACCCTAGACAACTAAAGAAAGAAAAGTGATCTTGAATGCAAGGTGCTA
This sequence comes from Lytechinus variegatus, assembly GCF_018143015.1. Lineage (NCBI taxonomy): Eukaryota > Metazoa > Echinodermata > Echinoidea > Temnopleuroida > Toxopneustidae > Lytechinus > Lytechinus variegatus. The sequence continues at coordinate 8,873,093 of NC_054740.1, read as the reverse complement.
GGGAAAAGCAATTATCACAATTCACATGGGGAAAAAAGAAATTCAATAGTTCAGAATGCACTGAAATAATCGCCTATTACTTGAAATACATGTACATACTTTTTTAATGGATTCAGTCTATTCATAGATCAAGCATAGCTCTATGGATTAAGAAATTAAATTCTTATAATATCCAAAATGCACCTTGAGTGACCTTTTATACAATAACTGTCATGTTCTGATCTTCTTGCAAATACAGGTATGTTTTTTTTCTGGGGAATACACACTATACATGGATTTACAGTTTTTGCACATCCAGTTGGCAACTGAAACTTTGAAAGTGACTTTGGTTTCCAATGTACATGTACAGTACATGTGCTGACAATATTGCAGACATTTTGCAAAATTATGTTCTAGAAAATGCAAAAAAAATAATTCATTCTAAGTAAAGCTATTATTGATTCGTCTGAAAAATCAAATTTGACAGGGAAGGTCTCCACAGACACATAAAAAGACATCCATTGTTTCTTATTAGGATGACCCTACATTGACCCATACATCCATGTACAATAAATACTGGCCCCATTAGTGTCATAAATCGTATCATGTAGCAAATTTTGCTGACTATGAAATATTGCTAAATGCTCATTTCGTATGTAAAATGAGAATATGAAAGGAATCATGTAACGTGGTGATGTTGGCATCCATTAAACAGACTTGACTTGTGGTAGAATTCAATGAATACATTCTGCATGTATGGGGAGGGGTTCTCAAAGGAACATCTTTAGGGTCTGTATTGTTTAGTAGCATATCGTCATGTCGGTGCAGAAACGCCCTTACACAATGCGATTATACATGCTGCTAAGGGCATCCCTAGGAACATATGATGCAATTTAAGGTACAATTTATACTTCATGTAGACCCTACTTTAGGAGTGCCATTGTGCATTATTCAATGTATGGTATGTGAAGGGTAGCCAGTGTGGGTTTGAATCCCTGCCATAGGATGTATTTCTTCAGCAAGAAATTTATCCACAAAAACTGCACTCAACCCAGGTGAGGTTTGATGACATAACTTTCTTATTTCAAAATCAATTTTTCAATAAATTTTCAGTTTATATGTACTTTTTTTTTGTTGTTCTCTATTTCTTAAAATCAACTTGCCCTTTAATAACAAGGGATGTTTTTTTAAGAACAAGAACATGCCAAACTGAAAACCCCAACAAAACATATTAACATATTCACACCCCAACCAAAATGAAGACCTGAAATGACACAAAATTGATATTTTATGTAAAATTCCAAGTTTGGATGAAATATGGGTAATTTGCTCTGCACTGACCATTTACAATTACATGCATCTTTCCACCTTCTTCATTTTTATTGCTGTTATACCATAAATCATGACATCCACCCCATGAAATATGAAATATAGACTGAGATATTATTAAGGAAGTCAACAATGTGACACTTGAGAGCCAGTCTAGAGTTATTGAACTTTGTCTGACCTGGAGTTTAATCCTTCCCAAATTCTATCTGCTCTTGACCCCTCCCACTTTCTTCTTCTCTGTCTGCCCCTCTCTCCCTTTCTCTCTCATACTCTCAGACTATTCCTTTCTCTCCTCCTCCCTTTTCATGCTCTTTCCTTCTTGTTGTACCTTGACTGTGATTGGCGGTTGAGCCCTGTTACGTTAGTTACTAAGTAGTTACCATTATTGCAAAGTTAGAATACATGTAGTTTTCATTTTTTATGAAATGGGGGGGGGGAGGTTTATTGAGCTACATGTACATGTACATGTATTCAAGACAGGTTGCTGCCATCATGAATAATGACATTTTCTACCCCACCTTGGTCAAAACTGAGAAACATTTTCAGTTTCAAGATTTAGCATTTAAATCATTTTGACTAGTGACCATACATAACTTTCGCCTCCAATGACCTTGAACATTTCAGAGAACGTGAACTTGAATAACCTAAAACAACACAAAATATGGGTGTGTTAGTCCACTATAATTGTTTAGAACTTTGAAACATTACATGGCTACAAGCCTACATGTACATAACAAGAATATGTGCATGATATTCCAAGACCAGAAAAGATGAACCAAATTCTTTATTGTGAGTCTTTTGAACTCACGTCATCAAAATTAATTTCCATGTACAATCAATATTTTTCTCTAGTAAAAAAGATTGTCATTTCATATGCGTACACATTCAAAATAATTCATTTTGGGGGATTATGCACAAAAAACTAGGCTAAAGTGGTGTGGTTAATACCTGCAAAATAATCCACTCTTTCAGCAATGTTAGCCCAATACATAGCATTCCTTTTAGTTTAATAAATCTACACAAGGAATCAGCAATCATTGTAACTTATAAGGCAATGAACTGCTCTTGTAAACTGTGAATGTAATAAAAATCAAACCAAATAAATGCATGATTGTTTAATACCAGGCTTCCTGTTTTAATTTCCAACCACCTGACTGTACCTGTTGACATACATGGTCAATGACTTTCTACTAGGTTTGATATCCCTGTTCTCAGTATACTTTCTGGAACTGGTTGCACTTGAACCATTTTAGGAAATCAATTAAGTAGATCGCTTTGTGAGAATTCTCATCACCATCTCCTAGACTGGTTTTAAGAACCACTTCACATTCATACCCCTTTCATAAACCCAATAATGCTGCTAATAGCAGCATAATTTGGTCGTAAAATTGGAGGAGGACAAGAGTTATTCGCATTATTTTGATGCTGCTACATGTATTATGCATTATCCACATAATAGCAGCATCGGGACAAGATTTTGAGTTTATGAATTACGGATAATTGCCATGGTGCGGTCACAAGGTCACCCTTTTCCAACACAACCGCATCGGAGGGGGCGTGTCCAGTTGTCATGACGATTATCCGCCTTTTTCAGGACGGGTGCTCGTAAAAATAATGCGGCTTATTTTCGGGGTTTGTGAACGCATTTTTTATTGAATTATCCGCATTACTCTTAGGCGGCTAATTGGAGGATAGGTTTATGAAAGGAGTATCAGTGGGGTCACATGTTTTGCACGAAATTCGAAACCGCAGATACACACAGCAGCACGCCAAAAATGCATACATGTACCTGTATATTCTTGTACTTCCGTGCCAAGATTGGTTCCTGAACGAAGAACGGCGCTGAATGTTCATCAACGCTTAAACCAGTACAATGAAGCAAAGGGGTAATGAAAACTAAGGTGGTTTTCCAGAATGGTTTGGAAGACCACTTAAGATCGCTTCCAAGACACCATTCTCACTGCCTTCCTTATTGGAAACTAGTTTACTGGAAAATAATTAGGCCTGAGTGGAAACTATTTTAATGTGTAATGAGAATGGTCGAAGCGATCTTGGAAGTGATCTTCTAAACCAGTTCATTATTTTCACCTTGCAATGTACATGTAGTTTTCAAGATCGCTTTGCCCCGTTACATTGGTTTTAGCGTGAGGACACAACCATTCTTCAGGAATCGTTCTTCGCATATTTCGAGCATGCTACTCCACACACTGTGTAGAATGCCTACGCTGCGGTTTCTAATTTTGTCACCCTAGTGACTGCGTTCCCATAGCAACAAGATTGCTTTACAAGTGATCTTCGCACATTTTGAGCGCGCTACTCTTCATGACAGGTGTAGAATGCCTACGCAGTGGTTTCTAATTTCGCCCAAAACATGTCACCTCACTGAGAGCGTTTCCATAGCAACAATATCGCTTTACACGAAGTGATTTTGAAAACCACTTTCGGGTGATCAAATGGGAATGCTATCACAGTGATCTTCCAAACTGGTTTCCAGGAAATTATTTTTAGAAAGTGTAGTGAGAACGGGATCAGAGACCACTTCAAGCATCTAAACTGGTTTCTGCTACACTAGTTTAAGGAGAAGATGACAACGGGGTCATACATGTACATGTACAGTGTAGTAAGTAGTGCTTGCCAGATGCAAAGCAGGCAAGCAGCATACAGGTAAGTGAAGTAGGCAATTTCATCCTTATAATTCCCTAAATAGAAAGCTTTGGGGTGACCATAATTTCTAGAGATGCCCTAAGATCTGCAAAACAACATACACAAATATTTTATAGAAAAAGCAATATTCCTCAATATGGCACAAATGAGGCTACAGGCTATTCACTTAATTTTTCTTGTTGTGAAATAGTGGCCCTTTAAATGAATGTAATAGCCCCAAAAATTCATCAATTGCCCCAATGTGGAAAGACAGCTCCCAAAAAGTATAACCTACATATTTCCTACCATGTTGCATAGAAAAACTTTTCATTGACATTGAATTTTAAGGTTTCTGCTCTGTACGAACATGTTGTAGTAGGTCCATGGTACGAACAACCCCTATTAAAGCTGGTGCACATGTAAACCTCTCCCACCTTTCAACACCAGGAGGAATGGGTGTGTGATCACATGCCAGGGGGCAAGCTTAATACCCGACCCCTGAAAAACAATTCAATATGAATACTCATCAACGCATGAAGGAGAAATGACCTGCAGAAATGACCTCTGAGACATCACAGCACCTATGAAACATAAAATCTTTTATAAGCAGTGCCAGTATACATCCCCCCCCCCCCAGAAAGTTGTAAATCGTGCCGTCTGGGGTTTTCATTCCATCTGTATTTGCATCCATTGGCAAGTCATGAATCTACAGTACATTTGCCATCCTCTGTCCAGGTCATTATTCACAAGGCTCTTCTTCTTCTCTACAAGAACAAGTCACTGTCTGTCATATCATATTGTATACTCACAAAAACTGGTATGATCCCAAAACTTTTGAACCTGTCGATGGAATCGTTTTTATTACTATCTTTCCTTTTCTTTCTAGGAAACGGAATGGGGGTAAAACTTCTGTATGAAAATGTTGTCAAGAATACTTTTGGAGAATTTAAACAGTGGACCATGATTCATAGCATCATGGCATTTATTGACAGTAAACAAAGCCAAAATTATGACCCTGTCTGTGTGGGCCAGAGGACCCGAGGTCTGAGCCTAATCCTCACATTGAACCCTCTTCATAAATCAACACATCTACCATTCCATGAAAATTATTATTGAACCTTAGCTATGGATTTCAACCATAAACAAAGTTTAACAAGCCCTGTCAACAGCCACTGATGCTGTGTATGAAAGAGATTCATGATTCAATGGTAATTGTTTTATTAATCTTCTATACTGTACAGTACATTTCACTCAATATTTTACATAAACTGAGTTTACACTTTACAAACAAAAATTCATTTAAAAAGTATAGATTTCCATAAACTTAAAAGTGTCAACAAGGCTTTTACTATAAAAATAGAATATAGTTCATGAAACAAGTAATTGTAAATTTTATGTCTTCCAAAATAATGAGCAAGAAATAGGGCACGAAGGGGCAAAAAGTAAAAGCATTAAAACCGATGGTTGAAGGATCCCTAGGTGCAGATGCAGTAAGAAATAATGTATCTATAAGAAGAATTATTAGAATAAACAAACATGTAGGGAGAGGCAGGGAGAGAGAAATGAGGGAAAAGGCAACAAAAACATATGTTTAACTTGGCATTGTTATACAATTATCTGAGAATTATCTGAGAAATTAGCAGTGATCTTGGAGGTTGTTTCTCCCAAGGACCTAAACCCTGCAACTCCATACTCTTCCTGTCACATCCTGAATTAATACAATTTTATCATAAGGGCAATTCCATGCTAAAAATTAAGCCATTTTCACAACATTTTTCAACCTGCTGTCCAAACGAACAAAGAACTTCAATTTGCTTTGTGGTATAAATATTAAAGTACTACTGGGTAGACATGCAAAAAACCGACAACCAACAAAAGTATGTAGTCCATAGGTGGATTAGAGCCTAAAACATTGCGTGTCGTACGGGATATTTCTGCGTCCCGTACGACACACAACATTTTCACCAACTCACTATAATCATTTTTTTGTGTTGGTTATAAATCAGTTTTTCACACGACCACCCACTGTAGCTTTATCATTGACAAAAGAGAATATTTTACAGGGGTGTGAGTGGTCACAAATAAAAAGATCTGAAAAAAGCTGAAGAGTATTGAAAAAGTCTGAACTAGAAAGAGCTCCCATACTTTTTGTACCGAGGAAAGCCAAATATAAGCTGAAATTCAGCTGAAAATCAAAACAAAAAAATCTGAAATCAGATAAAAATTCGGCTAGAAAACTAGAAATTGTTGTCAAAATGTCCTGTACTACACGTATGGAATCGCCCTTCAAGTTCTTCATTCAAGCCCGAGACAAGCTTCCAGGGATACTTAGTCTGGTGGTCACAAGAGTTATCATCCATCAGTTCTTGAACTCAAACTCTACGAAGTTGAGACAGACATTATAATTCTTCCCATAGGAGTTCACATGGATATTAAAACTGAACCATGTGGAGAGTGTGTCTGTCTGACATCTCTATAAACCTGCCAAAATATGACAAATATTATTCCCTGGTAGAGTTTTATTACTTTTTATTGATCGCCTGACAGGACTATTACATGGTCTCACCCTAAACTTATGTAGGGATTGATTTTGTACTTTTATTTCTTTCCACTCTTATTCATGAATCATCCCCTCTTTTCTAATAGAACACCCCTCATTTATATTCACCCTTTTCATCCTAACTTTCTATTCTTTATGTACAGCACACTCCTATACACCATCTGCTGTACACTCCTCACACAAGGTTCTTTTGTATTTATTCACTCCACCATCCTTCATACAGCTTTCTTCACTCCTCTCTCTCTCACTCTCCATCTCCTTCCACCCCTCTCCTTCTGATTGGTTATAATGTTAAGTTGATGCACCCAAGCTTTTAGGATAATTTGCATATAGTTTGAATATCTTTTGTTTGTATATATGAATATTCAGTTATACTTTGTTCTATTGATTTGCATTTAAATGAATATTGATATGCTTTAAATAATTTGAATGGAATGTTGCTAGAATGCAACAAGGTTTTTGCACATTAAAAAGCTGAGGGTTGGCCAGTAAGTTCTGAACATGATAGCATGTCTGCTGGGCTGTCTCTGTGCATGAAGAGTGCTAGGAATGAGAATTGATAAGAACCCCGTACTACACTTATATCACACCTATCCTAAATGTAGGCCTATACTACAAAGTTTACACTTACTTATTAATGAAGATTGACTTCACTGCTACGAAGTTTCTTTTTTCCAGTGAAGGTATTAAAAATAGAAATAATGTAGAGAGCCTAATTTATGGGAACAATTTGCTGTATAGACATTGCAATCTTTTGTTTTTCATTGCATTAATTTAAAGAATGAAACAACATTGAAAGGATTACTTTAATTCAACAACTTTTTGGGTATTGTCATTCAGCAAAAGATACTGTTACATAGAATGGGCATATTATTCTTTTTATTCTGGTGCATGATACTTTGGGCTCTCTTACATGTATAAAGCACAGGCTATTGGGCCAAACTACCAAATAGGAACACCTTTCCATGGATGCGAGTACACCCCCCCCCCCCCTCTCTCTCTCTCTACAACTGCACATTTTGTATGTTATTACCAAAATCATAAAATTTTGGTAATAACATTTGTCGATAACAAATTTGTCCAAGAATCATATTTCTTCCTTTTTTAAAAGAAAATCAATGCTTCAATGTTGAAATTCAGTATTCCACTTATTAAACTTCAAACCTCTAGAATCAGTCTATAAGTTGAAATTCCAGAGCTGACTGCCTTTCTGAATTATAAATCAACTTAACATAAACAGCATTTCAACGGGTGATTAAAACTCTTTTAAGCTGCATTATCAGATGAGGAAACCAGTGCCAAATTTTATCAAGGAATACACCAAAAACTTTGGACTTTAACACTAATATTACTTTTAACCTACAGTTTCATGGTCAGCTTTAAGAGACAAAGAATATTAATTGGTTTCAAATTTCAACCTGTAATAAATTCTACTCAAAAGTGTCAGCCTGACAGAAATTGGCAAAACACAAGCTTTCAGCAAGTTGATGGCATGAGATGATTACACCATAAAGGCATACTACACAGGCTTGCATTAGGGTAATTGAATAGTGACTCAACATGATGTAACCTTTAGAATTGTGGTACATGTAAAACTCTGAATGTTGTTCCCCCATCAATTCATGTTAGGATACAAGCCAGGGTGGGATACCAACCACTCCATCACTGTCAACAATACTCTTACAAGCTCCAGACTTGTTGATGATCTCTTGAACCTATGCTCTTTACCCAGGCACAAAAAATAAACACAGGACAGCATTTCAGCACCCACCCATTTTTTATGAATGTTTTTGGCTTATAACACATCAATCTTCTACATGGATTGGTCATTAACGAGCACCAAACCTGTAAATCATAGAGGAGCTGTTTATGCGGATTGTTTTCTTTGAAATGATTTCGAGCTTGAAACCATCCCAGAGCAAATTTTAAGGGAATCACTTGTCTGGGGGCCATTTCATAAAGCTGTTCGTAAGTTAAGCGCGTTCACAATAGGTCAAATATGTGCAAAAACATGCCTTTACAAAATTCAATATAACTCTTCAGATAGTCTGTTGACCTTGACCCCTAAATTTTCTTTCATATTCAGATAGGGTATGAATTGTAGATGTGATTTCATGTCACATTTGACCCTTAAATTTATCATGACGTCATCAAAATGGCGTCGGAACTAAAAAATTTCCATTTTTGTTTTATGACGTTTTAATATTTTTGCAAATATGACTATAACTCCGTATTTGTTGGTCGTTTTTCCCCCAGATTTCGACATATTGTAGCTGAGTTTATACTCTTACTAAATATTTTCTAAAATCTTCATTTTTATTTATTTTTTATCCTCAAAATTGAGAATTTATAGAGGCATATCACAATGCCAATTTTCACTGCCATAAGTCAACTTGAGATAATAGTCATTCTTTGAATGATGAAAGTATTAGAAGCTTTGTGGTCTAATGGATAGCGTACCTGCCTTGCAACTCGAAGGTCCTTGATTCGAAACTCACTAGACAATTTTTTAATTTTTTTTGCTCATGTATTTGTGTGTAACCTCTATTAATACCGATTTTTCCCAAAACTTGATTCTACATTCATGGATTCCGGCAACATTATTTTCACTATTTCGTGTAGTCACTTGCAAAATTGCATTTGGCATTCTCTAATAAAACAAGATCTTTTACACAACCTAATTTTTTGTCTTTTAGCTGTATTTAATGTTCTTTCATTAATAAAAGTCCGTTTATTATCATGATGATCATATTGATCTGCATTGACATGGTTATAATAATCGAAAATTAGATCGTGATCAGGAGATTCACAGACAGATCACCTAATTCGTCCCTAAAACGAATTAAAATTCTAGTATTTTTTTTAGTCTTTGATGGATTTTTCTCAAACCTTTGGCAATATTTCTAAATATTTTTCTTCTATTTTTACAATAAAGTTTTTGTCAGGGTAAACTTCCCCTTTATTGATAATAGTGTTTATTTACTTTGTTCAAATTCAAGTTGACAATAGGGGAGATTGGGATTTAAAACGCGGGGTAAGTTAAAACATTGTAATTTTCTTTAATGCCTTTTAAATAAAGTTATGCAATACTGCCCTCAATTTATTGCAACTATCAACAGCCATCCCCCATATTACAGACAACTCATGTGCAACAAGCCTGAAGTTAGGGAGGAATATTTGTTTTTTCACCTTCTGAGAATTTTTTTTCTTTCAGAAATGCTTTATCTCAGAGAAGTTTATAGATCAAGTTGGCCAGTTTGGGGGTATAATAATGATAGACATTTGTACCAAGCTGCAAAATAAATACCATGGTGAAGTTTCTTATTTCTGCTGTAGGCTAATATCATAAGGGCCTCTGGGGTTAGTTGGAACATGTTCCAACTTACCCCAAACATAATTATGAATAAAAACATTGGTTATGAGAAAAAAATGTATACAGTATTTCACACTCTTTTGAACATGTCTTGTAAGCAATGCTTGTTTTGTTTCTCAGTTAGGTCTGAGTGTGCATTTAAGGTCTACTGTAGGCCCATAATGCAATTATTAACCATTATCAAACTGGGGAGGGGGTCTATTTGAGCCCCCCCCCTTGACAAATTTTGTCACTACGCCGTCACGCGAATTTTTTTTACTGCACCGTTCGCAGAATTACTACTTTCAAGTCTTGCGCATCATTTGAGACCAAATTTGCAACGCCTGAGTGCACGCTTTCTAAATTACATGGACGCAACATTTTCTATGTGCATGTCGGGCCCAAAATTGCTCAAAAACATGATTCCATGTACAAGGTCAAGGTAACTGCAAATCGTGTTTTTCAACCAAAAATCATAAATGTATGATTATTTATACTTTTGTTTTGTTGGCTCAAATGGATTAATTTTAAATTCACACTACAATTAGGCACTTTACTCAGATGAGCGATCGTGCAGACAGAGCACTAGGCCTAGACGTAGATTTTTGCATTGCAGTGAATGGCGAGCGCATGTCTAACACACGCAGTTCGCTCCGCTTGGCACTTTGGCCGAGTACTGGAGTTGCATTCGGAATTGCTAAAAAAAACAGTCAGTTTCTTCCTTTATTCCGCTGATTTTGATTGGTCAAAAATTCCCGCGGTTGCTTTGTACATCTTCGGTAAACATCAGAAATATACAACACAGTCAGAGCTCAGAGTTTCACTTACCTTCATCATTCATGCGAGGGAAGGACCTAATTATAATATATAGTGACGTATTGTATTACCGGACACTATCATATTTCCGGACGCGCATATAACTGCGTAGGAAATCAATTTCGTACCGTAAGACTTCCGCAGTTCAATATCACAGATCAATTCAAAGAACGAGATTGCAAAAACAAGGCGAAAATATAACTTTTACCTTATTTTTCTCTAAAAATGACAGAAAAGGCTTGAAATAACATATAACACAGTTTTGGCATTAACAATTGATCCCAATTGATCTTTTTTCTGATTGAAATACGGACCTGACTTGCCGAATTTCAATCTCGTACGCTCCATCGATTAAATCGTCGACGGCTAGTTCTCAATGTTCCCGGTACTACCCCGGCCGTGTGCGAGGTTTACCATGTTGGAGAGCCATCAATGATCGACAGCGCATCGATAGAACTTAACTTGAGTCTTACGATATGAACGAGCATCATTAACACTTGGAAGTGCAATATCGAACGCGCAATTAAAAAAAAGGAAATTAGTTAGCAAACGCAAATTTATAACAAAGATCTGATCAGAATCGTTATAAGAAAGCAAACAAAAACTTAGAATTTACTCATGAGATGATTAATCTCGAAAAAAATCACACCAATTCTTTCTTACATCATTATAATCAAGAATATTTTTACCCGTCCGGCGCGCGTCCGGAATTACAATATAATTTGTCACGCACGAAAATAATTGTTTTTCGCGGAGGGTATGCGGCAAGTGCGGTGCAAAGAAAATGGTTGGAAAATATAAAATAATTTCATCATATTCATGATTTTCAGAATATTTGGAATAGCAAGTGATAATTTTTCTTGATTGTATTTCCTCTAGTTGTCTTTTTTAAAGCACTGAAATGAAAGTGTCCGGCAATAGGATACACTGCCATACCAGTAGTACAATTTTACGTCACCTGTACAACACATTTGGTTCAACAATCTACATTGATTCACCTTTATTGGGCCTACTCATACCAGCATGCCCCTTCATACTTTGTTCACACAAATTCACATTCAATTCTCACTCATGCTGTCTGTATCGTGCATTGCAGTACGACCACCACACGTAGTCAATGAATGAGCGCAATGCATAATGATATGAACACAATCATAACAATAACAAACGTCAGAATGAGCTCGACAAATCGGAAGGACAAGTCGGCCAGGGCCAATGTGAATCTAAAATATCGACATTTTCTTCAGTATTTCTCACAACTCTTAGCCATGAATGCATTTTTTCTGTAGATATCAACGTACTCCTGACTAAAAGTGACACTGTTGGCGATAAAAGGTTTAAAATAGGGAGAAAATGGTATATTCCTACCTGTCATTTTCCTCTTCCCCTTCGTTATCTTCGTCCAATGGAGAACAGTATTGTGCAGGTGGCATGTACGCTCGACGATAATAGTCTTTGTAATGCACCTTAAGTTTGTTTAATAAACCCTTCATGGCGTCAAATCGTTTCAAAAGATGTTATATGTAAATGAATTTTGCATCTAAAATACCTTTTAATAATATTTTATGTGATGATCAAATAACAAAATGCATAAAATATGGTAGAAAAACGCCAAAATCTTCAAATATAGTTTTGATATTTCCATCCATTACGCGAACGAGCTTCACTGGAGCACTTATTTTCTAATAAGCTAGGCGGTGAATGGCCCGACCTTCAGATGGGGGCTTCCCACAACCGGCTTGGAGCTGAACTCAAATCGAACTGCTCGCAGAGAGGGTTTTGCTCCCTGATTTTGATGACAGTTCGAGGGTAAATGGAGGGCATATCTGAATTCAATTTGTTCAAGCACGTGTTCAGGGATGAGGAGAGAATAAAAGAGTTTTGCTTGGTAACGCCCACCCCTCAAACAACCTTATTGAAAAATTGAAACTTGTATTCTTTGTTTAAAAACTTCTCGTCTGGATAATTATATTTTTTAGTCTCCATGGGACTCGGGAACTTGGGAGATGCTGGTCTATCCCCCCCCCCGGCAATTTAAATTGGGTTAAGTCTACTCACTTACTCTCTTTTCATAATGATATATGTTTTAAAATGAATTGAATGATTCCTGCTCTATATATTATATCAAAGGCAAATTTATATCCCATCGACAAAACTACATGTACTTCCAAATTCAGCAGTAATAAAATAATATAATGACCGACGCTTAAATATTGTTCTGGGCATTCATTAAGAATTGTGGGTGTCAATCATGATTCCCCTATACAACCCTCTGATACAAAGTTCAAAGTCAAAGTTAACAAATTTCGAATCCATTATAACCAGTCCAATGATGATTACTCTAATTTATAATTAACTGTTCACAGTTAGGGAATAGGATTTTGCAGTCTTGAAAGGGAGGATTATTTAATCCCTCGCTTAATTCATAATTGGATTACAAAACAAAAACCTTTAATACTTTCTTTGATTATAACTCCATTGTTACTCGGAGACTCCATACTGTATTTTATTCTATTTTTTTTGCACGCAGTAATGATTGAGAAATACATAAAAAATCCCAGCCAAGCCACCCCACCCCCGCCCTATCACGTGCATACACGGTACGTAGAAATTAATTCACCGAAAAAATAGTATTTAAAAAAAAAATGAATGAATAAACAGATTATCTTAGTGAGAAAATTGCCTCTTGTAGCGGCTATACTGCAGGTGTTATCGAAAGCTTGATGATGAAGAATGAAACAAAGTTTATTCTTCTGACTTTTTTGGTTGCTGATCTAAAGACGCTGTAAGATTTTGCAATATCCTCGGAACAAAACTGGATGTTGTCAATACACTCATAATTTAGAGGGAATGTGTATCCAATGATTCCAATCACTGTAGGGGCATAACAGTAAAAATATAGATTGTGGATTTATAAGCTTTTCTAACGACATAAATAGAAACACACCTTTCACATACATCAAAATAAACCCAGGCTTGATATAAGAACGACGAAGTCATGACGACAAAGAGAATCATTTCAGTTTCGTGGAAACTTCCGATGTAAACATATATTATGGAATGATAAAGTGAGAGAAAAGTGAATTGACACAATGAACTTTGAAGTGGCTTCTTCAATATAGACTCATTTAGACTGGCACAGTAAACTGAATGTCTTCGTGCGTATATAGGTAGTGATCCATGGGTGTGAATGGGGGGGGGGTCATGTCTCATTGTATTTTTTTCTGCCCCTCCCCATCACTAACTGTGGCGACAACTCTCACTCAAGAAATCGATACTACTGAAAATAGTGATTAACCAAGAAATATGATAATGCAATTGATTTTATAACTTTACAACCAATGAACATGATGAAGGGTAATCGAAGTAATGATGATATAGCTTCACTTGAAATATTCCTATTCCCAACAGGCTATAAGTATGTTGTGTAGGCCTATATCCTGACCAATTACTTTTTGCAACCAGATAGCCAAAGAAGACTCAGGTAGAATTTATTAATGGATATAGAGCACTTGATGTCAAAACATCAAAACACATTTTCGACACGTAACGATTGAATTGAATGAAATATGATTTTATAAACAGGAGTAGGTATTATTTTGAGTAAATACAAATAGGAAACAAGTTTGTTATCCATAAAAAAATTCGGGTAAAAAATAACAAAATAATCGAAAAGAAAAATATAGATAAACAAGGTATTTAATGACAAAAAGATGCAACCGCACTTAAAGTCGATGACCTGAGGCTTTAAATGAATTAACTGCACGGCATTTACACAATAAGCACAAACCTTCACATTCCATAATTATTCTTTATTAGAATATATCATAATATAATTCCTGTAGCTTGAAGAATGTTCACGATAAGCTTCAAAGATTCATGACTTCTGCCTGCCAGGCGTCATCATGGTCATGGACAATACAATGTCACGTTGGGAAATAACAAGATCAATGACGGATGGTTTTTTTTTAGGACAATGTTGGCAGGCATCCAATTACCAAATAGTTTCTTCACTATTAATTAAATAATAAATCCGAACTTTTGCCAAAATTTCGTGAAAATAAAGATGATAATATGCATACTCGTACATAGTGGACACCATAGGGTTACTCACTTACAAAATGAGACAAACAATAATTTGAAGGGGCACAACATGATGTGTGTGGAAAGTTTTTGACCTTTTGTAATGAATATTTAACTTCGTGATAGATTTGACATACATTGACATATAAGGCCTACATGTAGTTTTCACACTCTAAAACAAATCAGTCAAAAATGACTATTATACTAATAGGGTTAGCTGCATGGTTGAAACTGTTATTCTAGTCATATTTGACTATTTTCTATTCATATTTTCCTAGAACAGAGTTATTTCTGACTAGAATATATTATGTCAGAAATGTGAATATCAGTGATTGCCATAGTTGCTCCCAGCTGACTACTGGTATAGTCTATTTGACTGATTTGTTTTAAGAGTGCAGGAAAAAAACACACCATTTACCCTGAATCACTTTTCTTTGCCCCCCTTCAATTTTATTTGCTTGGTCGTGGAACATTGGGGGCATTATTTCTACCTACGCCCCCATTCTCATCTGTACGCCATTGCTCTGATGTATATGTATACCATTTTTGATGCATATTACTACTGAATATTTAGTCAGTCATCATCATGGATTATGTCATGGGGGTTCCGAAAGCTTGTTGTTTTTCAAGTGAGGGGAAACATGAAATTGAAAAAATATAGAAACAAACTTAGAGGAAGAAATGGAAAGGCCTGAGTTATACTGTATTGATATAATTTTCATCAAAATGAATACCACCCTATTGTCAAGAATTGTGTCAATAAAATCAATTTTAAAAGAAATTCTCTTGATTTCGAGATTAAAGATTTATGAAAACAAGCGACCTCAGGTTGACAGGTGAAGTGGAAAATATTATTGAGTAATGTACATATACAAAATTTTGAAATAATAAAGCAAAATAAAAAAAATAGAAAGCATAAGCACTTGTAAAGCCTCCTCAATAATTTGCATTAGTATCAATGATGCATCCTTAAGCCTGAGAGGGCGACATTGTGAAATAACCTAACTGAAAAATGAGTTTACTTTTTTTGATAGCGGCGAGAACAATCAATCAAAATAATAATCTGTATTATTTGTTAAGATACTTACTAGTCCTCCTCATGCTCCTCCTCCTCCCCCAAATCTCCTTCTCCTCCTTAGTTTTTCCCTCTTCTTCTTCTCCTTTTTCTTCTTTTTATTATTGTTATGTTGTTGTCGTCGTCGTCGTCGTCGTCATCATCATCATCATCATCATCATCATCATTATTATTATTATTATAATTATTATTATCATCATCATCATTATCATCATTCTTCTTTTCTACTTCTCTTTCCAATAGAGATGAAAGTAAGAAAATATACTTTACCTGGGATCGTAATCATGATTATCATGACTGTGACGTCGAAACCGTCTTTTCGACCTAAAGGCATTCATCTCGGGCCACTGTCTGAACGTTTTATCGTCAGTCAAATAGCAAATGATCAAGGGATACCTTACTCCTTAGACAAGGTAGCGATAAGTTCAATCCTGTATCAGTAGGCATATAAATTTGATTTACCAATTACCAATATTCACTTGAATAGATATATTCGGAAGCCTTTTTTCCAAGTCCAAGACAGTGCTATCCCAAGATCTGTTGGTTCAGAACTTCAGACTCCAGAGCTCAAAGTACCGATGTAAAGGGGGCTGTAAGTCACCTTTATTACCTTTGTTAATTTGCAGTCAGAACGGTGAGCACTGTAGTTTTTACGATCTGATCATAATCAATTTATTTGATTTCCAGAGCGAAGACCCATTCATAAACGTGATACTCAATATAACAAGGAGCTATAGTATCCACGACCAGATCTGTTTCCAAACTCCCAAATATTCAGTCACACTCTTTTATATACCACACTCCTCGTCCATTAATGCCACAATGATTATGCAACGGTAAATATTATCAACTCACTATACTTATCTGTGTATCAAAAATACAAGAACCCACATTAAACAGAACATGAGTGCTCAGTGAAAATACACAGTGCCCCCCAATGGCATTAAATAAATATTCACCTTCGAAGTGCACACTAAGCAGAAAGAGAACACACCTATACAAAAGTGTTTGAGCTTAAGGAAAATGTAAACATGAATCGAAATATTCAAATGGATCAAAGAGGGTAAAGAGAAAAGAAAGAAGAATATTTCGTGATCACGGGTGCGGCAATGTGTGATATTGAATAGCAAGAGATAACGCAAAGAGCTATTATGGATAACGTAATTGTCATCAAGCAACTTGACTGACATTTATGACTGAAGGTGTATTGTGTTATGAATTATTGAAATTTTATTCCCTTTTCATTCGCGCGGGAAAAAAATCTTTTTATTTATCTTGTCTGCACGTTTTCTCGCATGTGGTTGAGTCTGCATGCATGAGCAAACATGATCCAAACAGAAAAGTAAAACAGGAGCGTCCTAACACGTCCCTGTTTGAAGCAATGCTGATCCAGTTTAGGGCTCGATCATCATGCTGCAAGTATAACGATTTTCTCCTTTTCGAGTGACCTAGCTTGTCCTAAAAATAAAAAGTACAAAAAAAAACAGTCATGCTAGTTGTGGTTGGTCAAAGTTATCATCTTTGTTATTGGTCGCATTATGCTGACATTAATCCCCGGCATTAATCCCGACAGGCACATTGTTGACGGACTTCAGTTGTCCGACAAGTTTCAAGCTGTCCGGGGTGCAGAAAGTTTATTAAAACTATATCCTGATATCCTATTTATAGACTGCATGGGCTTCTTATTGATCCGTTCAAGCAGTGGCGTAACTACGGGGGGGGGGGCATGGGGGGGGCACGTGCCCCCCCCAATCGGCTGGCCAAAAAAAAAAACGGGGAAAGGGAGAAAAAGAGGGAAAAGGGAGGAGAAACGTAGTGGGGAAAGAAGAGATTATTGTTCATTATAATTTTATATTATATTATGTCGTATGTTATATTACATAAGAAGCATTTTTTTCATTACTTTATGAAATATTATTTGCTTCATTGTTCCTGGTGCTCGCATAGACTTTTTAACGAGATATATAATCCTGTTGTACTAAAACCTCCCGTTTTCAAATCAATATACACAAATATATTTCCTCGCAATTCGAGTTATTATTGCTTTATGTAGTGACATATTCTTCTTTTTCATGACTACTTAAAGTGATTGCCCTATTTTAAGGTCTTAATATAAAACATTTCCTGTCCGTGCTAACGTTCGCATTAGTGAATTGGTGAGATTTCTGCTCTTCATGAACTCCTTAAATCAGTCCTTAAAATGTCAATTTTTCTGATCTGAATATCAAAAATTTTCAGCTCGCGTTTCGCGCTCGCATCATTCGGCTAGTGAAATACGTAGGGTCTTAGTGAATTCCTACAAACAAGCCTTAGAATGCCCCTCTTCAGGTCGGAATAACCTAAATTTTCAGCTCGCGCTTCGCACTCGCAGTATTTGATTACAATGATGACTTCAAAAAGTACTTCATGTGTTTCGATGTAATTGTAACAAAATCGGCAAGCGCTTGGCACTGGTATTAGATGACTATGGTGAGATAGGTATACTCTTAATGGGTTCACAAAAAGCATAGTCCTTAAAATATCCATGTTTTGGGGTCAATAAATAAAAAAAAATCAGCTCGCGCTTCGCGCTCGCATCATTTGGTTAGTGAAATACATTCGGTATTAGGGAATACATACAAACAAGCCTTAGAATGCCCCTCTTCAGGTCTAAATTTTCATCCCGCGCTTCGCGCTTGCAGTATTTGATTAGTAAAATGCGTATGATGATCATGATTACAATGACTACAAAAGGTGTTTCATGACTGTGTTTAGATGTAATTCTGACAAAATGAGCAAAGGAGGGCACTAGCATTAGATGACTGTGGTGAGATATTTATACTCATAATGGATTTTGAAATAGTCCTTAAAATTTCTCTATTTAGTTTCAATTAAAAAAAAAATTAGCTCGCGCTTCGCGCTCGCATCGTTTGCTTAGCGACACATTTACATATGATTACAAAAAATTGCTTATAATGTCCCTTTTTAGCACTGAATATAAAAAATTTTCAGCTCTGAATATCAAAAATTTTCAGCTCTGAATATCAAAAATTTTCAGCTCTGAATATCAAAAATTTTCAGCTCGCGCTTCGCGCTCGCATTATTTAATTAGTGAAATACATATCCAGCATGTCCTTAAAATATCTCTATTAGGTCAGAATACCTGACAACTGAGCGCGCTTTGCGCGCTCCCTAAGTGACTCGAAATTTTTGCTGGTGCCCCCCCAATGCTGTGACCCACGGTACGCCACTGCGTTCAAGGAAGACCTAAATGTGTGCACTAACTTTGTAAGGGGCAATATTGAAACTTTGGTGTTCCATCCATGGTCGTATCTCTTTTGAGACATCATATTTCAAGAATATGATGTTTTTTCCTTTTCGAATTGAAAGTGAAATCCAGTCCCATACTTTATATAGGCCTATACTACGATAAATATATATAATAAATAGTTAATAATGTTAACATCGTAAGGAACGAAACATCTCTTGAAGTGCCAAAAACACAGGCACATTAATTTTTTGGGCGTGATTTCGTGCAAATTCACAAGAGTATATTAAAAATTCGAATGGGGGGGGGGGCAGCGTACGACTAATGCTCCCATCTACCCCAACCCCCGCATCGAATTAACCTCTCCTCCCTTTTCCCTATCCCCTCTCTCCATTTCTCTCTCTCACTCCTTCAACTTTTTCTTGAATAGTTTCAAACTTATCTTATATATGAACAATACTAACGATGAGTAGTTAGATTTTCATATTAGGCTGCTGTATCATCATACAAAATTTGCTGTTTTTTTTTTACATTTTTGTTTGAGAAGGTTTACTTTTCAGGACTCGAGAAGGTGAAAACCCACAAATTTGAGCACGCATTGTTTCTCTTCTCTTAAAAGCACTGTACAATCTTAGAACGCTAGATGGCTCTCGTTCAGAAGTTACTTACACACGGATGAACTTCATACAGAATATCATTATTATTAATTCTTCGTCAACAAAATACAAAAGTTGCAAAGTCAAATATTTTCAGAATTTTCAACCAAACTCAAAGAGAAAATAATATCACAGATAATCGGTGGAAGGGCGTTGAATAGTGAATTCTTTGACAATTACATGAAATAAAACGACTAACTACAACGACAATTTTTGATATAGTAAAAAAAAACATTATAAACATGCAAAATTAATTTATATAGAAATGCAACAGGAAAAACATCTCTAGCTGCATCAATATCCATTAGATACTTTTTAAAGTTAAATGAAAAAAAAACTATTTTACATTATACGCACCTCTCTCGCCCCCCCCCCCCCCCGATAATAGTACACAGTACATAATTAGAATGTGGAGTAAACAAATACTGAGCAAAGGCGCATTCACATTTTTCTCAGGTGCCACGAAACTGGGGCTGGGAACAAACGTAAAAATGACAATCTCATTGGATGCATTTTTTTGCATGTTTTGCACCCACCCTAAAAAAATCAACTCAACCCCTTTTCAAATCGATCCCATTGCCCCTGTCATTACTTTCAGTTGATTGCGGTTATTATTGTATTCTATTATATAGGACCTAGACCTATTCACGCTAACAATCGTAACGGCAAATACCCCCCCCCCCCGGCCCCCTCCCCTGCGTGCCCGCCCCCATCTTTGGTTACGCCACTGTTAAGGGTTTTTGACTGCGGCATATTTTGTAACAATGACTATAGACACGGAATAAAAGATTTGAAATGTACCGTTCAAAACAGGAAGCACAACAAAAATACAAACGAACTCCAAAATCATGGGAAAGATTTAAAAATGAAAAAGGTTTGATATGATAACATCGTGGGATTAGGGATGCTAATTGTAAACAAATTATTTTGTTCGAGCAGTGAACTTAACGCCTCGTTGGAATTTATTTATCCTAATTATTTTTTATCATTACTTCGTTCTCTTTTCGCTGATACTGATAGAGAAGGAATATTTGACTGTAAATTGTTCCCAAAATGGAAACCTCGTACACATCCTCTTGTGAACCGGGGAGAATGTACCCCCTGTAGTGGGTGTCCTAATGTAGGAAGGGGATAATATTAAAAAAGTGGTTGTAGATCTATTAAATGCTCATATTGAAACTTTTTATGCAGTATGAGTATGTAAAAGATATAAACAGATAAAGGTGTTACACTCTCGCTTGTTCCATACTCATCCATATTTGGTCTTATTGACAGTTTGTCTATATACCAGTTCGTCTAAAAGATATTTCACTTTTTGCCTAATTCCCACTTGTCATAATATTACCCTTTCATCCCACAAATTCCGAGTACGATTGTCGTACTTGGGTTAACTTTCAATTCGGCTGGACGGAATGGTAATTATACCAACTTACAATATTATCATCCCACATATAGTCCAACATAATGGGGATAAAGAAATGGGGTGGGGTCCTGACTCCTGGGGCGTCCCAATGATTATAAACTGGTCAACAACAACAATAACAAAGGAATGGGGAAGAACAAAAAGAGTATTTAAAAGAATTGACTTGGTCGTGTGATGACGTCACCAAAAAATCAGTTGCATTCTGAGCACTTTGGATGCAATGTGGAGCATGGGGGAAATGACCAAGCCCACTATGGTGGGAAATAGTAAATTTTTGCCGGGGAGCTGCATGGCCGCATTACTTTACCCCATTGAAATCGATGTAAATCAGTCTGAGTCCAAAATGGTCATAAAAAGCCTTTTTAACGTCTCGATGGTCCGTAATCTGAAGTCGTGTGTAATTTAAACCGAAGATTGTGGTTTGATTATGGATAGCCAATGTGTGTATCATCTATTTTTTTTTCTCACAAATCATTTTTTTTCTCTCACAAATCAAGTGTTTCGGAATGATTTCTTCACCATTCACGAGTTACAAAAGAGCATAGTAAACGCAAGAAACTTACAATGCAAGAAAATTTTGACATTTTTGGCTTTCCATAATTTTAGCACAGAGTTAGACCACTGTCAAAGTTAAACCTCACTTCAGAATACGGGCCTGAATAACGTCTGGTATAGGTGTCCCCACCGCAGCAAGTGCAAAATACACCCTGCACTCTCAGACATACAGAGAGATGGTCAAAATAAGGTTAACCAACATAATGTGCATCTAACGTGCATGATTGTAAGTTCATTATCATGATGATGAACCGATAAGGAAGTCATGGACAATGGAAGTGACGCAGGTGGCGCCTCCTTCAAAACAGTTATGTTTATTAGGATTATAACTAGACACATGCCTCAATGAATATTTGTATCATATTTCTTTAATTTATGAGAGAAGAAAATGAATATAATGTATTCAATATAATTGTATATTCGAATGACAAAAGCAATGAACAAAACAGCATACATTCGTAATTCTGAAGCTTCGTTATTCCGAAGGTTCGTAATTCCGAAGGTTCTTTCGTCCGAAAACGAAATAAGGTTCGTAGTTCCGAAGGTTCCTATGTCCGAAAACGAAATAAGGTTCGTAATTCCGAATGTTCGTTAGTCCGAAAACGTAATGATTAACGAACCTCATTTCGTTCTGGGATAACGAACCTTCGGAATTACGAAGTGTAACCGAACAAAACATTATTAGAACAAAATCTGATTAAAACGATCATTGTACAAAACAAGGCATCTCCATGTATTTTCACTCCCCGATCTTGTGGTTGGTTGGAATGACCTGGAGACGAGGCTATATCAGATCTTTTTCTTCTTCTTTAAATGATTAAATAAAAAGAAGAAAACATGGAAGGGGGCAGAGGGGAATTCAAAAAGCAGAAATGCACGGCAGGAGTACTGAAAACAGAAAGCTGTACAAAATTTTCTTGATAAAATTTACGACGCCTTCAGATCTTCATCCCTGCCCATATCAAAGCTCACCCCATTGTGGAATAAAAGTTCATGACTAGTATATAACATTTAGGAGTTCATGTACGTCAGGAAACGTTAAACAATGTTGCATTAACCGCGCTTTGATTATGTCGCATTATCTGAAAATGTGAATGGAATACATGACTGTGTAAACTTGAACTTCTACTCAAGGGTCATTGTAAGTTACGAGTTCGACGAGTCATCTAGCGAACATTCTTAAAGAGATTGTCACCTTGCGCGCTCGAAAGATGGTAATTTCATTTCGTCTGGTTTAGGTTCTATAATGATAAGAAAATATGGTTTCATAGTACTTAAGGTTAAAGATGAGAAACATCGTCACCATGATGATGATGTCATAACTAAAAATAGCATTTGATTGGAAAAGAAAGGATCTCTTGACTGTAAAACCGGATTTTATTTTTATTTTTACAACCCTGCTCCCTGTATGGTATCCAAAACTCAGCACCCTCAAAACGTTTTTACAATTAATATCGTGTGAGATTTCATAATTCTAAGCTATTTATCTATAGAGCCTATGGGTGACGAGAGTAGATGGCGAATTCCCTGACAGAACATCCCAACACCCTCTAGTTGCAGTTGAAAATGTTTTTTTTTAAGAGCATGCCGGAGACCATGCCAATATACAGGATTGTACAAATCAAACACTTACCTCCGTGTTCTTTTTGCTCTGGACATCGTTCTCCCGAATATCACAAATCCAACGACGGAAGAGAATTTGGTTCAGATGAAGATGAATGCGTTGATGGCAGCGATGTTGATGACGATGACGACATCCGATATCTTAAGAATGTCAAGTGGGAACTACATAAGGCAAGACATAATCAGCTGACTAAAACTGAATTCTTGTCCATCAAGAATTTCAATACCACTCAATAGTTCAATAAATACGAACTCAATGAAACAACAGATGATGCTGGTGGCTCGACATAAAGAACTTTCCGATTTTGATTTTGACATGTAGTGTTGTTTTATGTTATCGACGATTAGTATCACATCCCAGGATATTACTCACAAACTGGTTGCAAATATTTGAACTTGGTTCAGTGGGACCTTGGCACCTTGTTCCGTGAACTCAGGTAAAGTTCATCTGTGTTTCCCTCGTTAAATGGAATAAAGCACATGAAATGTTTCAGTACAATGGTGAATGAATTACGTAAATGATGAAAATGAACGGAACATTAAGTTCAGATAATTACGGTTCCTTCGGGTCATGTTCGGGTTCAATACAAAAGACCGTCACAAACCAGCAATAAATGTCTCTCTCCATTGAATAGATCGAAGTGATGAAAATTTAAGGGGTACGACTAAACATTAAGATGGTAAGGAGGTTAAGGCGTTTGATCCTTTGATTGGATAACACTGGTTATTCGAAATGAAAAAAAATTATGACACTATATTTCAACTGTGACCTATTTAATCGCGCTGCGATGATCATAATGCATTGATAAATTTTAAGTATAAATTGGTTTCTCTTCTGTGTGAAAAAAAAGAAAATTATGAATAACTTTGGTTTAGTACGGAGTGTCTGTTGAATATAAAGATAAATAGAATGGCGACAATGACGTTTGACTCCAACATTCCTGGAGTTTTATCTTCTTCTGGGTTTTAAACATCAACAAATGATCACTGTATGCTCTTTTACAGATTGATACAAAGTTCCATATAACTATCACCATGGCAAATAATAAAGCCCAGACGTCCACGCTGGAATATGAAATAATTTCGTTTCACGGTGAATTAATTGGGGTCAATAAGGACCTTACATAGGTCAATAATCAAACACAACTCCTCGATATCACCGCCGCTGCCGCCCTT
The DNA here is from genome assembly GCF_018143015.1 of Lytechinus variegatus. NCBI lineage: Eukaryota > Metazoa > Echinodermata > Echinoidea > Temnopleuroida > Toxopneustidae > Lytechinus > Lytechinus variegatus. The sequence goes on along the minus strand of NC_054740.1, from coordinate 8,848,576 downwards.
TGTCACTTTTGAAAGAAAAATATGAACAAATTCAAGAATCCCCCTAAGAGATAGGTTCCATGGTGATGTAGGATTATGACAAGTTCACAATATTAACAGCGACAAATCGTTACAGAAATCAATCATAAAATCCCCATTTCTCCTTTTTTGTGAATTTACAAAATGCAGTCACCGCACACATCGACAGCAGTTCTCAAAGCGAGGGAGTATTAAACTATGAACGACCTGTATCTTATTTGTGAATGTGAAGCGAAGCAGATCGCAACTCTCTGGTTCTCGGCTTCTATTATGAGGGAGTCAAAAAGGAATAGTAAAATTGAATTCATCAATCGAATTACGGGTAAATATTTTCGGATTCGTAATGGTCCGACTGGGATTGGAATTTCGGTTTTGACGCGGTCACTTTTTAAAATGTTTAAAGGGAAAACCTTCCTCTACAGATCTATTTTTCAGGCAAGTCAAGTGTGCATCACGCTTTAAATCAATTGATGCGATATACCTCCTGTAATTCTAAAACAAACTTAGACCATCATAGCTCTATGCTTATACCAAAACTTAGGCTCAAATTAACAAAAGAATAAAAATAAAATAAACAAAATAAAATAAAATCATTATTCTGTACAGGATCTAAATTTCGGTGAAGTAAGGCCATAAACCAATAAGGGCTATATATTGATATTCATTTTGTGCGTGAAATGACATCTGATATATTTTCTTTAATTCTCTCTCATTTAAAGATTTTATTACCTTCGGGAAAAAGAGCCCCTAATTGGGGTAATTTGTACTTTCTGATCATTTTCTGGTACACATCTTATAGTCAGACAATCTTGATAATTGATATGAGAATTATAAATACAATGCGCTGACCACAGTATTGTTAGAGGAGCTGGGAATATGTGATAAAAAGTTGCACAAAACGTTCGTCAAACCCCCGAAAAAGCTGACAATATAAATGCTTTATAACGATAACTATATGCATACGTTTGTAATGCAGTTTTATACGGTGCCATAATCTATAACAGGAGACAATGAAAAAAAGAATCTGTCGTCAGAATTCAATATATTTAGTTAAGCAGCCAAATTTGGAAGAACATTTAAATCACTCTTTACTTCTAAAACATCAGTGATAACTGCATGTCTGTTTGCTCAGTATTGCCTTATTAAATTGTTAAATGATTTAGATATTCATTCAAAGTGGAGAAAGGTATTAATATCAAATTTTGGACCAACATCGTATTTCGACATTATATAAATGCCCTTCCTTTTTTAATATTGTATTCGATGGACTAATAAGGATTTATTCGTTAATATTCTATAAAAAATTAAATTTTAGAATCCTACAAACTCCATTAGCGTGACTGTGTAGATATACTTTTAATAGCAAAACTTCATTATGGCAAACAGAATGCATATTTTATAAACGAGAACTCTGTCTTTAAGTAAATATTGGTGGTGACGTTTCGCTGATTTTTGACTGTTGAAAGGGATAATAATAGCAGTTCAATACCAGTACCGGATTCATAAACGATTTATTGCGGTTTCCTGCCATATAAAATTGTAATTGTGCATGATTGAATTTTCTACCACTAAATACAAACATCAAAGGGTATAGAAAATTAAAGCAGGGTTAGATTACAAGTCCATTAACATGGAGAAAACGAAGGTCAATTGTAAGAGCAATTTGATCCAAAGTGAATGTTTCTGGCGCAAAAAATTGACGTTTTTGACTGATGCATTATCCCTGTAGTAGATTGGCAGAGATCAATTCTAAATCACAGCTCCACTTACAGGAATAATTGAAAAGAATTGAGTGTTTTCCACTCAAATATAAAATAAATGACACTTCACAGCATATGAGTCATAAAGTTTTCTGACTACCTGATTTTTTTTTTTTTTTGGGGGGGGGAGCTACTATATCTTGAACCTATGTCTATACATGAAATATATCGGCCGATATACTATAGTAACGTACGCAGGATTTTTGAAGGGGGGGGGGGTTCAAGCTGAATGAAAATGTAGACAACCAATAAAATGTCTTCACCCCAAATTTTACGTCGTTTTGTACCTAAAAAATTGACAAGCTTTTTTTTTTTTTTTTGGGGGGGGGGGTTGGTGGGTATCATACAAAATGAAGGTTTTTAAAGTTTGTTTTAATAGGAAAGTGAACGACGATGTGCCCAAAGACCATGAAGACAGAGTGATAGTGATATAGTAAATAAAACCGTTTCGTTTGTACCATAAAGAAGCTGTGGTTAATTAATGATTGAAAACGTATTGGACCACATCTACATGAAATGAGAAGCTGCCTTTTCTAGCACTTTGTTTGCCCTTTCAAGACAAATATGCATCTTATAACAACATGTCCATGTTTTTTTGTCCTTAAGGGTGGGGGGGGGGGGAAGAGGTGCGGGGCGGTATTATGGGCCCCCTGAGATTTGGCCATGGATCTCAAAAACTCTGTGCATATCTAAACCATAAGATAATAGTTCAAGAAACTTGTGTACACATTTACAACCATGAATTCATGCATAAAATAATTAGCATTACTGATTAATATGAAATAAAGTTGATAACTACGCAATGGTGCAACCTCGTCGATTACGACATTTTTCTACCATAATGCAAAGCAACGAAAATTTGCATTATGGTAGAAAAATGTCGTAATCGACGAGGTTGCACCATTGCGTAGTTATCAACTTTATTTCATATTAATCAGTAATGCTAATTATTTTATGCATGAATTCATGGTTGTAAATGTGTACACAAGTTTCTTGAACTATTATCTTATGGTTTAGATATGCACAGAGTTTTTGTTGGATTCTGATCATATATATGCACATCAGATGTTAATTGGTATGAAATTATTTTTTTCAAACGTATCTTATTGATTTAGAAATGTCATAGAATATATATCCACTTTTTGAGTGTTTGTTTTTAATGTTTTTTTTGGATGGATATTGCCAACGATTCTCATACGATCATAACGATTCTTACCCAATCATAATACAATTAGGCCTATTTTTTTTTGCTAGAATTTGGGCATGAAATGACGTTTTCAAAGACTTAGGGTGTGACATACACCCGAGACATGCATTCCATTCTCAAAGCAATTGCATTTTCTATCTCTGACGATGAAGTCCATGTAGCTCCCGTCTATCCGTAGGAACTAGACACCGCTGCAGCTTTCCGTCGCACTAGCACTTACATGTAGATAGTATAACTATTACAAAGGAAACATTCCATAAAAAATACTTTTGGGGCCTTTCTGGTTAAAGTGGAGATAGTGGCTGAGCGGGGATTCGAACCCACAACCTTTAAATGGGAGTCCAATGCTCTAACCACTGGACCACACCACCCGATTTTTTTAAACATTGTTTTAATGATTTAACTACAACTTTGTAAGGGATCCGTGTTTTAGTGTATTCGGAGATCAGAGGCGCCGTCATCAATTTGTAAATAGCTCCATCTGTTGTTCATATCTTGTTTACAAAGAACTGTAGAACTATTTTGGCTGTTAAACAATAAAGATTCTTTAGATTTTGTTGCCTTTACCATTACTACCGCCATGATTACCACCGACATCATCATCACCACCACCACCGTCATCATTATCATCATCTTCTACGAACATCATCATCAAAATCACCATCATCATCATCATCGTTACCACCACCATCATTATCATCATCATCATCATCACCACCACCATCATCATCGTCATCATCATCACCATCACCACCACCACCACCACCACCACCACCACCATCATCATCATCATCATCAGCATCATCACCACCACCACCACCACCACCACCACCATCATCATAACTACCACCACCACCATCATCATCATCATCATCATCATCATCATCACCACCACCACCATTATCATCATCACCACCACCATCATCATCACCATCATCATCACTACCACCTCCACCACTACTTCAACGATCACCACATCTATCCCTCCTCATTCTCATCACCTCATTAACATATTGTCATCATTATCATCTTATTACTTTCTCCCTTCCCTCTTTGTGTGTCCAACCAATTTTGCACCAAAATCAGAAACATGCAAGACAAAACTATCACATCCTGCCTGATGGTAAGAAAAACTGAAACAAAAACACAATGCGGTAGCCTCGTCAATTTTCATTTTATGATAGCACTTTTATTATGCCATGTATATATAATAATATTAATAATAATAATAATCTGATACAAGTATAGGGATATATTGCCTGTGTGCAGGGAATGGCCCATAAAATGACATACATGTATTTACAACAAAATACAACACATAAGTGTTTTGCGTCTACACAGTAATACAAAGTATGAAATGGTTGAGACATTGGTGTCGAAGCTTAAAGAACAGAGGATAGCTTTACCTAATTCATATACAATATATTTAACCAAGACGTGATTAAAATACAATCTTTACCAGTATCATCATTACTCTGCTTCATATGTATACTGAACTTGTAGCATGCTCAATTATATTTTCTAAATTAATGACTTCTCAACCTCTTCCTTCTCAACGAATCAAATTCTCTGAATATAAATCATCAAATACAATGGCAAAGAGAGAAATGAAACAAAATGAAAGATACATTGGCTACTGAAACAATCCAGGATTGATCCCCAGTTGAGAATATACTCCAACATGGAAAGACAAAAAGAAAACAAAATACTGATAAAAGATGAAGGAATTACAATTCTTAACTGTAAATGAAGGTTAAACTGAATTGATTTGATAAAAAAATCTCAGTTAAAGTATCTTTATCAATTCGAAGACTCTCCACAATATAAGATAAACAACTTTCAGTGAGTAATACATTCTGACCTTAACAACTAATCTACTTCGCTATGCTATTAATATGGCAACATGGAATTTGAGCATTATTAAAATTAAATAAATTACATAATTCGCCTTAAAATCATTTTTTAAAAGTTCCTCTCCCCCTCTCAAGTCCAAATCAATCTAGTAAACAATTGAAATAGTTATTAAAAAAAAATATTTCTTTCTCTGAAAAGAAAAGCAATCATTACAATACAGAGATCGCAGCGGCAGTATGTATACTGCTCATTAATGCAATGAATGGTGCTACACTGGTGCCCTTTAATAAATAAGTTTGTCAAAACAAAGTTTAGATGAAGATTGAACAGTTTTGTCACATAACATCTACTTAACCGAGGCCAGCTCTCTATAACTACAAGTCATACAATAATACATAAAAATATTTTAACAAACACAATACAGCAAACATTCAAGAGGTTTACTTTAAAAAGTGCAAAAATTTAATCTAAAATGTTACTAACAAGGTCACATTAAAAACAGGGAATAAAACTAAGTATATCAGAGTGCACCATAGTTAATGAATCTAAAATTGAAAATAATGTCTTAAATGGTATCATAAGCAAATGGCAAGATTAAATTAAAGAATGCCTACCTGACAGATGTTTGTTTGCTCAACAGAAAAAAGGAAATAGAGCCTTTGAAGCTTTCTAAGTGAGCAGTAAATATTTGCAACCATAGTTATTCTTATACTTAAAATGATTGCATATGCTCAAAAACGTTAAAGAAATGAAGTCCCCATCAATAACTGTTATAATGCCACCTGCTACAAACCCTGCTGCAGACAGCTTAACTCTGAAATAGTTTGAAGGAATTTGATATGCTTGCAAACGAATGCCACTCAAGATAAACAAATGTTACCAAAGAAATATTGGCAAATAAAGAGTCTGAGTGTGTGCATATGTGTAATACACCCATGACAACATACACTACTAGAGATAGTAACAATGTGAAATACCAGTGTGACACCCATGTGTTACAAACTGCATTCATATGTAACAAGATAACACCTAATGTGTACAATAGGGTGACTTCACAAGTGTGCCAACGTCACAAATAGAACATCTTTCTCAAAAAGTGCAATTATCCCGATGCTAGAACACTCAGTTTCCTCATTGAAGTGTACCAAAGCATGTTACATCAGTGTTACACTGTCGCATAAAAGTGCAATATTTAATAATAATAATATACCAGTGTCACCACCAACTGTGCACATAATATACTATGGTTCAGACAAGTATGACCAATGTGCATTGTACGTTACACCAGTGTAACATACTGTCATCCACTTGTGCAAAGTTTTAGTGTAAATTTAAAGTGTAAGATACCCAGGTCATATTAAGTGTAACACTGAACACTGCATGTTTACACCAGTGTAAACAGGGAGATTGCCTGCCTCAGTGTAACAAACCAGTGTAACAAGAGGTTATTTTCCCAAGTTTATCATGTTCAATGACAATTTTTCATTAAATTGATATAAAAATAGTACTTTGTTGTGACAGACGAGAACATAACAATACAAATAAACAGAATTGTCACACATTGTTACATATAACAAAAGAACTGTCACACATGGTAACAGACATATCAATGGCTATATACGGGTAACACTTTGACTTGCATACAGAAAACTGAGCACACTAAAATGTCTAACTGAGGTAGGGGTTTTAAAACAGAGAACAGAAAATAAAAACCTCTTTGCCTTTTCTTTATTATTAATCTAAAATTTTTTTCTTAAAATGTGCGTATTATGAATTATAATGTACCCATTGATGCTTTACATAAATCAAAATACCTGCATCAATTAATTTTCCAATTCTGATCAGTAAAATCACTTACTAAGATTAATCATCTGGGTAGCATTACTGTGGCAAGACTGGTAGACCAAACATTGTTCTCTTTTCTAAAGAGACTCCAAAAGGTATAAATTTGAAGAAAGTAACTAAGACATAAAATGCACATCATTTCAAGATGAAAAGAGTTAGGAAGCAAACTCATTTTATTATGCCAAAGAGAGCTATCCTAGAACAGCAATCAATCATCCGAAATTTGAATAAAACTGAAATATTTGATAAAAACAAATTCATATTATTTTCATATGGCCACTACCATTCAATGTAGCACCTTTAAAATATATGCCCAAATTGAATTTTTAAGTCTACCCCAAATGCCTGATCAATTAATTTATTAAGTCAAAATTTTGCAAGTGCATGGTGTTCTAATTATATAAAACAATTCATTTGTGTTTTTTTTTCTCAGAGGGCTTTGTCAAAAACTTAATTATGAATGAACTAACCCAGTCAAAATCTTCTAAGAATTCATATATTTTTGGCTATTTTACACAATCCAATCAATGAAACAACTATACACATGACAGTCCATGTGGATAAGGACAATGTTTGACTAAAATAACAGCAACATTGAAGGGCTAAAACACTGAAATTGGCTCTCCTGAACAATATTGTGCATACAAATAACCACAGACCCTTATCATACTAAAATATCAATATTTAGTAGCCTTTGCAGTACAATGGTATTCGACTGGCTGTTATAATATCAAATAGGTGAGCCTCTCACTTAATAATGAGTAATAATCCACTGCATTTCAAATTACAAGTTCAGTAGTATCAGTATACAGCTGCATGCGATGTTCAGAAGTTAGCAGTCACTGCACTTACACAAAACAAATTCATATTCCTGAGTCGTTAACTACGGTGAAGAAAATCTGATGGATAGTTGTCAAGTCTGCATTGTTCATACCAGTAATGGATACTGTGTATATCTGCCAATTGAATGAGGCTACGAGTTGTCTTGGCACAAAGAAACACACTTTGCTTCAGCAACGATCAGCTTAAACTACATGAACAGTTTGGATAATACTCAAATTCTTATCACATTCAAAACGCTACACTAAACTTGGCGCAAAGCCCTAAGTGCAACAATATCTTTTTTGAGTTGTACTAAAATTGTTAAATCATTTGATACCAAATACCTACTCCTGCCATGACTATGAGGACTTTTATAAAATAATACATAAAATGATTCAAATATTGACATGAAAACATACTTTGAGCAAAGGAGGTATTAAACAACTACATAAAACATCATATATGGGACTAGAAACATTCAAATGAAGTCATCATGTATGACATAAAATTGCACACTTGTAATCCATATGTGTTTTTCCAGTAAGTTTTATCAAATAAATATCCTAAAAATAATTGTAAACAATACACTGAGCACATCCACACAAGTAAACTTCCACCCCTAAAACTCAAGACGAGATACTCTGAGCTTAGACACAAACACAAAATCAGAAGACAATACGATAAAATGATACAAATCAAATCATCATCTTTTAAATCCACTCCATTATATATCTCTCTCATTCAATATCTCTCTTACAAATAGCACATATATTTACAGAGTAGAAGTGATTCTCATTATAAAACTTCAATTTGAAAGCATTAAATGCTCAATGAGCATCAATCCATTTCCCCCCTCTCACCTCCTCTAAGTTGTGCAAATATATGAATAACTATATTAAAGATTCACTGAAAATGAGTACAAGATTTTCAAATTTGTAATCAAATAGGTAATACTATCCAATTCTAATCACTCCTTCAAAATGTTCACATAACATTCAACAAAGTACATGATCATTAGCCTCCAACAAGGGATAGTAAAAATCAATAAAATTTACACATTTCTTGCCCCATGGTTAAATATCTTATCAAGAATATTCTTTGGTATTTCACAAAAATATCAGCATTGAAAAATTCACAAATATTGACACTGTATCCTCACATTAAATCAAATTATGAGATCTCTGCTTATGAATAGTGGCCATAATATATCCCTCTCATTCAGAAATATATGAATCTGATATGCTGAAAATATGGTGTTAAATGGAGGGATAAATATAGTACAATCTATGTTTCATTGAAGTATTTTGGGCAAAACATTGATTTTTATTTTTGCTTATTCCAAAATATAAAAATATGGTCTTAACAATAGAGTTATCATGATTTTAAAATAAGGATAAAAGGTTTTCTAAGAATGTTGTTTTCTAAGACAAGTTATATCAACATGCTAAGGCATTCATACACAAATTAACTGGGCATGAACTCAACTTCACAGAAATATTTCTTATACAAGGGTACAGATGCACAAACTCTTTGCTTGTAATGATCCAAACATCATAATGCTTACTGCTACAGCTGAATAAGATCACCAACACTGCTCATTTCAGAATGCAAGCGTTGTAAATGCAGAATGTGTCTTTGCCTTGATGATACTGTTGACAGTGTCATGTTGCTATTGAGGAGCCCCCTAGAACTGTATGACCAGCAGTCAATTCTTCTGTACCACAAAGAATAAATTAATCAAGAGCTCTGCTCAATCAGACCACAGTGACGCTGATGAGGAGTCAGCATCTTCTTAGGTTCGGGCACCAGATCTTCAAACTTTTGTTTCTGGTCCCGTTGCCGGAGGGGTATAGAGGTTGCGGATGTGGGCTACCGTCTGAGCCAGGAGGTGTCCGTATGCCTTGTTATACCACTCCAAGGTGCGTCCCTTGGTGTCCACCCTGCTGATGTGTGTCAGACGAGACTTGCCTGATCCGCAAGGTTCGATGAGGAAGCGTGATGCAAGCTCTGTACCCCTGACACTGCCTGCAAGGGAGGAGTCCGGATGTTCAATGGAGGTGGATACCAGGACACACGCTCCCTTCTGGAGGTTTGTCCTCCAAGACCTGTATGATCAAAAGAAAAATAACAGATATTGGTGAACTTGAGCACTCAAGGTAATTATAATTCCAGCACTAATACATGTTTCTGACAGGAAACAGCATAGTAGCTTCATTTTATCAGGAGAGCTTCAATTTTGATAGAATATCACTTGATAAGTAATCTCGTTTTTGAAACAAGGATAATTTTTGGGAACAAAAAGATAAATGGTCTTGCCAACACATCAACATCCTGGTTTTGTTATCAATGCTCCATTGATTTATTGTACTTACCTCAAGACTGTGTAGCTCCTGGTTGGGTGTGGTGCCATGGAATTGACCACATACTCAAAGACCTCAGTCTGGTTATCAATTTTCTCAACTGATCTCCACTTCAGTAGGTCTTCATCCCAGTATTGCCTTCAAGGAAATGAGAAAGGTTGCAGAATATGATGATTAAAATCAATGTGTTGATGTACAACATTCGATGAAAAAGTGAGAAATTTAACAGCAAATTTCATAGGAAAATGCAATCATTTTATGCTCCAAAACAATAGCACATTATCTTCTAATCAATGCGAGTAAAACTTAAGATTACATTTTTGTCCTTTTGTGCCTTGGAGAAAATTAGAGGGTTGTCCTATTCTACATCATGATGACATCCTCTGTGTGGCCAATTTGAAATCCTCTTAGCTATAGTGATGACATCTATTTAAAACTTCAAAAAAATATAACTTTCCTGTTGTGTGACTGATTTTCTTAAAACTTTTGCCTTTCTGTATGCTAAATTGATTTTTTTCTAATCTTTTAAAACAAATTTCTACTTGCTTTGGATTCTCATTCAATGAGGAAGTTTAAATCTTACCTTTCTCTCAGCACTCTTTGTAAGATGACGGAAGGAGGGGCCTCAATATCAGTGGTGCATTTCCAGAGACGAAGAGGATGGCCATCACCGACCTTCTTGTATGCCACCTCAACTTTGTCTACTGGTGAACAGGTCACCCACCCTTTGAACTTCTCACGGGATTCCTAAAAAGAAATCAAAAGAATACAATGTGTTTAAAATGCTGCATTCTTAGTATGAAACAAAGATTTTTTATACTTACAATCACCACTATTGTCATCAACGCAATAACCATCATCATCGTCACTACCACCACCAACATCATTGTCATCATTATTATCATCATTACTATCATCAACATCATCATAATCATCATCATCATAATCATCATATCATAATCAACATCATATTATCATCATCACAAGCACACCCACCATACCAATCATTGTCAGACATCTCAATTCTGCAACCAAATTAAAAGAGCCATCCAACCATCATCAGGCAAATGCTAGCTCTCACCTTACCCCCCTCTCATTTTGAATCACTCCCCTCATCCTCTTACCTTGAGGAGACCTTGGATGCAGCTCTCCAGATAGCTTTTGTAATCTCCACTCTCATCATTCCTCTTCCTCCCAAGCTCCTCTAATGTAACCGCTTCACCAAGATCCATGTAGGAGAAATGACACTTGGCAAGTAAGTCCTCAGGTACCTATGAAAAACAAATAGAAAAGTTCAAAATTTGAAAGTAAATGTAATAGACACTAGTAAAGAAATAGATTCATGAATTTTTATTTTGGTGACAACCTGTACAAATTTACTCATAAAAGGGACCCCTGAGAGAATTTTGTGTCACTGCATGATCGTACTTACCTGTCTAATAAAAAAAAATAGGAACACTGAATAATGAGGAGGACCGGCCTCTAAAAGCCACAATCTCAGTTTCCCTTATATTCATTCCCCATTGAAACATTTTTCACAGGGACCAATCTATGAAAACAACTGCTCATATAAAAGATCACTTTTCTTGTCTCTCTTGAGTGGTCCTTATATACATGTTTGATTTGAGTAGAGAGAAAAAAAGGAAATGAATTAATTTGTCACATTGAACAACATAACAAATTTACCACATCATAATTGACACTAGAAGATTTGAGTTCAAGAGTTTTTCTCAGCTGATTATTGCCTTGTGGAATTGGGTACTCCCTGTACAAAGTCTAAAAGGACTTTACAGAATGCAATAATCAATGGATTAAGATAGTTGCCCTTACCATAAAGAGCTTCTTGCACTCCCTGATCATGAGAGCCAAGCACTCGTTGGCAGCGACGTTCTCAATCAGTTCCTTCTGATCTGGTTTGCCTGCCATCTTACGCCTCTGACGCGGACTCGTCGGGTGACGAGAGCTCTCTCCAGAGTTCAGTTGGAATAGTGACGGAGCAAAGCAGACAGCTAGGTTGTATGCAGTCATCTGGATTAAGAACAGATGATTTGTCAATTAGTTAATAACTTCCATGATCAATGTGGTTTAATCATCACAAACACATTTTTTCATAAGTATTTTGAGAGTTTAAAGGGAATCTAGATATTTTCACGCTAGTCATATGTAATAAGGTAAAACAATGAATAAAAAATCAATTGCACATTCTAAGAAATAGCTTAAATCTGAAAGTGATAAAAACTATCCCCCAAAATTATGTTCTTATTTTGGCTCTCATTCAAAAGAATTTTGTGAATAACTATGTCTATATATTTTTTGTTAATTCCAAGAAATCTGATTCTACATTCTTAAAAAAAAAACCCCATAATATATGATTGAAGTTTTCATGAAATAAATGTGATTAAAATTGAGGTCAACCTTTAAAATAAAGACAATAAAACACTTTTGCCCGTGTTTTCTTTCCTAGGTTGGTCAGTAATTCCCTCCCAAGTAACTAAGTAAGTGTGAAGGTGTACTGCCCACTCATGATAAGAATGAAATCCCTCCACAAGAATGATTATCTTTGCATGAATACTAAATAAGTAGCACGATGAAGGAATGAAGTATCCAAGATTCAGTTCTTTAAGCTCTCAGGGTATTTTACTCAAATATTCAATTACTTGAGTAATATCCTTGATGAATTACCAGTATGATCTAATAATTTACAATTTTGTCTGCCTCCAACACAGATATCTCTTAAGACTAAATCTCTTCACCTTTCACACGATTTAAATCGTCTAAGGTGAGTGGGAATGGGAGGAGGGGGATCTATGTTCTAGAATCTCATGAACTATTCAAAATTTAATTTCTGGGATCATGTTGGCTTTCTTTGTCAATCCATGCCCCTTTGATGACTGTTTGCCAGTTTGAGCTTAGACACTAGTATTGCCTAGGAGGCATTCCTTATCATTAATGGAACGCTGCAATTATGGATTATACCAATAAGCTGTCTCATTCCCTGAAACCCACATCCAAAGGGCAGAATAAATTCATAAATCTTTCCCAACTTTTGTCAATTTAACAAAGTTCTTGAATTCCACCAAGAACTAAAAGTAAAAACTCAAGGGGAGATTATCAAATCAAGTATGGGATTTTAAACTGTTCATTTGATGTGAACTTCAGTGACAATCATGTATTCATATTGACAAAAACTTGATGTTTCTTTTGAAATCTACAAATTATTATCTTAAAGGGGAATGAAACCTTTGGAACAAATAGGCTTGTGTAGAAACAGAAAAATCAAAGAATTAGAATAAAGAAAGTTTGAGAAAAATCGGACAAATAATGAGAAAGTTATGAGCATTTGAATATTGCAATCACTAATGCTATGGAGATCCTCCCATTGGCAATGCGACATGGATGTGTGATATCACTGATGAACAACTTTCCCTTTGGTGGACTATAAAGTACCCTCAAAATGTCTCTTTTTGCTTTTTCTAATGATGATACAAACTCTTTATCCATGATGTATTCTTAAAAAATATTTTATACATGCCCTCATGTAGAAAGAACACATGATCTATGTATAGATGTGAGAAAAGAGGCAATTCAAGTGAAAAATATACTAAAGTAATGGGGAGAGTTGTTCACAAGTGACATCACACATCTTTGTCGCATTACCAATTTGCTATCTCCATAGCATTAGTGATCGCAATATTCAAATGCTCATAACTTTCTCATTATTTGTCTGATTTTTCTCAAACTTTCGTTGATCTGTTTCTTTGATTATTCTGTTTTCACACAAGCGATCTTGTTCCAATGGTTTCATTCTCCTTTAAATTCATCCTCTAATATGGAAAGAAAGGCTGCACTCATGTTTAATTACATCAGTTATCGGTAGATGATTCCTAGCAATAGTATGGGGCCATATACAGCATTTGAAAGCACAGACACACGCCAAATAAAAGTTAGAAAGTTAATATAGGATAAAAAATATACAGTCATGAATTTGAAATGCGTCATCTCGTTAATTTCACATGGAGATAATGATCAACATCTGAGTAAAGAGTACAGCTTCAAGCCCCTAATTACATGTAAATGGGTTGATGAGCCGTTTCCATGGAAACCTGTTGCAAACTCACCTGGTTGAGATCTGATTGGCTAGCGATGTCACTAAGGAATAGAAGGAGTGATTGAAGGACCTCTCGGTTCTCATCTGGCATCAGGAGGATGGCTGCCTGCATCACCGGGATACGAAGCTCTTTGGGAACGGATGCTGGAGGGGAAGATGGGATGGAAAATGTTGGTTAATATCAGATCACGATCATAACAACATTAAGAACAACTACAGGATATTACATTTTTTTTGGTGAAAACCCAATTACATGTATATATATACAGAGGATGCACTAGCCTTACTTCCATCAGCGAAAAGTAGATTCCTGTCGTATATAAACAGCTATTTATGGATTGACTCATGTTTTTACTTATACCCTCTGCATACGTAATCTTCATCAAATTTTGGTAGGATTTTCCACATCTTAGAAGCAGCAGCCATGGACAAAACTGACTTAAACATCGTATCCCAGAAAAAATATGCCTCAGTTACTAGAAAAAAATATGAACAAAGCAAAAAAAAAAGGTTGAGAAAAGCAAGAATGTAGAACTATGCCACACGATAAATATCATATCCATGTTGCACAAATGCAAAGGGATATTCCCTTTATTTTTTGATTTACAGATTTTTCCTGTAAAGTAGTTCTAAACAACTTCACAACAAAAATGAAGTGTTTTGATAATATGATCATGGAATTCCTTAGCAATCTTAAAATTTGCAAGGGTGTTCTCCTGTTTACAGCAGTAGAGTATGTCAACAAAAGCAGCAGGAGCAGAGACAACCCTGCTTCATGCTTCTTGCAATCACAGATACTGGCAACTTTAGGAGATTTGAGACGACAGTAGGAAATTATCTATTGTCCACTCAACAAGATAAAACCCCTGTTCCCTTTGACCGCATTCTTAAACTGATTGGAGAGAATCGTTACTGTCTATATTCAAAGACAAGCCGACAGAAACTAGATCAGCTCTGAGCAAGGACTGACCAGCTAAGATTGGATTAGGACATTTCATGATAATATCAAAGAAAAGTTTTATTTCAACTGCTGCCGATTTATTTATTTTGTGAAATATCTGTTTGGTCTTGCAACTAAATTTCTGGGGCATACATCAAGCTATGATGTAGGTTGGTGCTGAAACTGTATTGAAAGCTGCAAGATGACCCACATTCAAATATGTTTGAAGAAACAGCATATTGCCATGATTTCAGGTCCATCGATGTCTAATTTTAACAACTTTGCAACAAGATGACTAGGCCTACTTCATTGCAAATTTTCAATTACTACTGATTATTACTACGTAGGAAAAATGTTGAATGTACAATGTATGCCCCCCAAAAAAAACTCATGTCCCCTAAGTTACAATCACTTTGAGCAACATTTGAAAGTTTAACACAATTTCCAAGAAGACTGATGGTAATGACCTTATGCAAAGAGAACTACAAATTGGGTTAGGTTAAAATACATTTTGAATCTGACGAGTAAATCTCATAGGCCTAAACAGAGTCGGGGTGAACGCCCTTCTGATAGTGAACATTCCCATTTTGAATGGGAGCAGAGTGATGTCCAGAGCAGTTACTGGTAGTCCAATCATGGTGTGGGAGGCATACCAAAGATAACGTCATTTCAAGAACTATGTCAAGTCTTGAAGAGATAACTACAGATGTAGACTTACAATCCTTGATGACTGAGTGATACTGCACTTTTCTTCTGATTTTGTCATCCATAACTTACTTAGATTACGTAAATGGATCGATACAGGCTTATACTCTACAGGAAAATTGTTCACAGTTCATGTTTTGTATAATTCTGGCTATCATTTACAATTAAGGTTTGGACATGACAGTAAGGATTTTTAGTCAATGGCATTAGAGTATAGATATTTTGTTGTAAGATAATTCTAAGTTATTTTCTCTCATTGCAGGAAAATACTGTTTTTAATCATACAAATGAGATATTTCTTTTTCCTAATTTTGCCATTGCAAAGGCAAACACATTCTTTGCAGATTTAGAATGTATCCTTCTTGTCCTTACTGTTTTTATTCTTATCCTTCCTCTACTTTCCCTTTCATCTCCTTCTTCTTCATCTGCCATCTATTTTCATGTCTCTCCTGTTCAAATACATTCCCTTCCCAGGTCTACACTATTACTCTCACATTGCTTCTGCGGCTCCAATTGAGCGATTATGATTCCAGGCGCTTTGGGGAGCATGGCATTTCCTGATTCGATTAGGAAAGGAATCGCAACCAGGCTCACAACAAGCTATTTCCTCGCTATCTGTCGGCCTGATGGCTCGGTCAGAGGAATCAGCCCTCGTTTCCGATCATCCTGCCCTCATCCAAAGTTCACGTGGTGATTCCGCTACTGGATGAAATAGCAAGTCACTGCAGAGAGCCACTTCTACATCTCTTCACTCCAAATGAGCCAAATTTGAAACATAAGTGTGAAAACAAACCCCCCAAAAGGCTAGTGGACATCACATAAATACCTTACCCAATTACTCTATCAAGCCCATTATGAAACAATTAGCATTCGGGATATTAGTACAATTGTTACATAAGAGCATCTGAAATAGCACAGACTTCCAAGGTTTTCAAAGAGGCAATCTCTTGAATGAAAACAATTTTCTAAATGAATCTTCATGAAGTCTGGACAGGACAAAAGGAACCAGATAATAGCAGGGTATACCAAAGGACTAACAAAAGCTATATTTAGCTGCTGATTGGGCCTCTCTTAATTGGCTTCTGCTTTCACTAAAGGTTTCCTGCCAAAATCTTCCCTGAAACAGAACAAAAGAAATAACATCAAGCAAGGGAGAAGCAAGATGAAAAAGAAAGGAAAAGGAGATGTTTAATAGGGTTAACAAAACAGGGGGCAAAGACAAGAGCTAGTACAAACAAAAAAGAAGTTGAGAGACCATTTACTGAAACCTGGCAAATAGACCAATATGTACAACTAGGCAGGCTCCGGTTTTGGTTCTACCGAATTCCTCAGCTGAGAAGTCACATCCAGGCACATATTGACTGACAAGAGCATAGCATGTATGAGAAGTATGAAGGGGGATCTAGCAATTTTATATGTTGAGCCTTTTTGAACTATCGCTGAAGGTGGGGATATTTCTAACATGGGTCAGATGAGAATTCAAACTGGTGCAAAAAGGACGTCCATTGTCGATGATCAGAAATAAATTATCCAGCAAAAGTGTAAAAGATCATTCAAACATATGCTCAAAACTGCACCACTTATTTCTTCTTTTTTAAGGCCTTGTCAAAACAAGCATCCATCACGTTATAAAAGCTCCATCAGCTTCAAGTAATAGCCTGCCATCACAGCTGCAATTGACATTGGATTCACTAAACCAACTCATCATTAAATGGTAAATGAGCTCAGTTGAAGTAAATTCATATCATAAACACCCTATCAATTCCTGTCTTGCATCGTTGTTAAATCTGATAGTTTCATATTTTTTTTCCATTCTTGTGGACAGCGCTAAACTAAATAGCCTCTGGTTACAGATGAGAACTGAGTGTTTCCTTGTGTAGATCACTTCACTCTCTCAGAGTGGTGGATGTCACTCTCAAATCATTTTCTCATACCATTTTTCCTCTGGTTTTGAAGGGTGCGTCCTTATTTTCTGGGAACCCTAACAGTCCCTCTTGTGGTTTGTCAATGACTTCTCCTGTCCATCTTTCCTCTCATATTCCTATTTTCTTTTCTGAAGAATATCCCCATTTCTCTGAACTTCTCCGCATTTAGAGTGGGAGCGAGAACGTTCTTGAATTTCACACAGGAAAAATCAATATTTGGAATAAAAGAATGGAAGCTGGGTTGAAGAAGGCAACTTCCACATCATCATGACCATCAGTAGAATTGGAAATCACCATGACAACGTAAAATTAAGAATGCATCACTACAGTGGCGTAAGAATGTACCCATATGTTTCAGCTTATTTCTCCTTTTCAAACTCATATCCTCTCCAAAAAAAACAAACTGATCTTTCTCTGCAAGATTAAAAAAATTTCAAAGTAGAGATTTTGACATGCATCCGCTGTATGGAGACGTGCCTTTTAGATAAATATTGAGATTGGAAAATAAGAGGGTTTGGATCATGGAGACTATTATTAGCTCAGGTGGTTTTCAAGCATCAGTGGGCTAAAGGTCACAGTCAAGGTCATGACCTAAGAAGGTGATGTTAGGGGCCTCCAGGTGTTGACCAAGGGATATATCCAGTCATCCCCAGCTTGCTTCTCAACCGAACTAACGACCACAGACCCTGCTCTACAACCAAAGAACCCCCACTGCATGGATTCAAAAATAAGAATCTTTAAAGAAGTAAGATGTGGTGATGACATGATTTTCTTTCCTAACACCAAACTTGGATGATTCATTCATATAAAATTCTGGAGGATATCCTAGAATTTTTTCTGGTTATACACTGACTGCAATCACATTCTCCAATGTACATGTATACCTATATATTTTAAGAATGGATGACCATTTCACTCCCTCTTTACTTTTTATCAAACTTTATAAATGAAACCTCAAACAGGATCTGACTTCATATTATCAAACAATGAAAAATCTATTCCCTCTTCAAATGAAAATGCACAATAACATCCAACATGTTTTCATCTATATTATTTGATATTGCTTAAACAAAAATGCAATGGGGAAAAGGGTAAATTTAATCCTTCAATGATGGTTAAACTTTTGCACTCTAGGTGATCAAGATGTTCAGATAAAGATAATCCTAGCACACAATCCAAATAAAAAAACATATCATTTAAAGATGCTACAAATATTAACTTTTGGACAATGTTCTCATCAGTCCATACCCATCTTCACCCCTCACCCCTTAACTTTCATATGGCTCCCAGCAGCTATGGCTTATTGTAAAACTATGTGGGCTTGGGCTTATCAGTAATACCAATCTAGCTTGGTTTCTGTCTCTGAAAAATGAAATATGGGTCCGATATGGTAAACTTGAATCCAAATAATCCATTAGTTCCTTCAGATGCCACTCTGAAGTGAGTTCTAAACAGACTGGGTTTATAACTTGCAGTCGGACCCTGAAAGACTTCACCTCGCAGATGAAACAGACGATTTGGATTTGTGTGTGGTCTGGGGTGTACGCGCCGCCGAGGAAGATGGATTGTGAGATGGCGGGTGAAAGGGTGCAGGCAGATGGTTTGAAGAAAGATAGAATGAAGAGAAGAGATAGATTGGAGATAGGCAGGCATTGAGGATGCACATTTAAAAAAAAGGTATGTACAGGAACGTGCAGAAATAGTGACAGAAAAGTAAACTTAGGTTAATAAAAGAACATGGTATAACCGACAAACGAAGAGGCAAAGAAAGAGACAGAATGAGGGTTGAGAAAAAGGGAGAAGAAGAAGGAATAAAAAGAAAAGAAGAAAAACATTGAAAAAAAACATTAACAAAGAGAATACGAAGCAAAAAATGATGAAAGAAAAAACAAAGAATTAGGAGAAAATAAAATATGACTAGAGCCACACATAGACAAAATGAAATACGACTGAATATGAAAATTTGACATAAACAGATGTGTAACAGACCCTATAGAGGGAAAGGGTAAGCCTACACATGCTTGACAATATACAAGCATGGACTTACCTACTATAGAATATAATCAAAGGGATAGCCAAAGAGAAAAATGACAGACTCAGAAAAAAAGGTATGAAGCACAGAAGCTGAAAACCATTAAACCAAATCAAAGAAAAATAAAGAGAAAAGGGTGGGCGAATGGAAGTGATTATCTAAGGATTTGATCTCTGCTCTCCCGCCATGCAATAGATGAATTGTTGCTTCTTTAGGGAGCCGTGTCAAACAGCTTGAACCAATTGCCAACTACAAACTTTGGGAGGCACGACCAAGTTCAATCAAACTCCAAGAGTCACACAGATCAAGTGTTTATGCCGCTGATCCTCTTTTTAACATGAACATGGCTATATTTAGAGATCCATTTATGTGACGACGACACATGGTATGTTTATTTCTGGTGACCCGCTACACCTTTGACAAAGTGAAAGACATATCTAGAATGTACATGATTGAGTAGTTCAATATTCTAATGGAAACTTGACATTGTTTCACAAAATACACTTTACTTCAGGTTAAAACAACAGTTTAGTGAAACTACTTTGCTGAATAAAGAAAACAAATTGTCAAGTAAGCAATTCTTATCATAATATTGAGTAATCGGGGTGAAATTCCCCTTGACTTCTCTCTTCACGACTTCTCAATAAAGTTTTAGTATATCTGTATCCCAAATTTGCTGAAAACTCAACACAATATTGCATATCTTTTTACAGATCAATCTTAAATTCACTTGTATTCAGTACAAACTTTTCATTTTCTTCTTCTTTAGAATTACATGTATTTCATTTGTTCTTGAACCAATAATGTGATAAGTTACAGTTAGTTCAATATTGTTTGCTCTCTAGAAGTCTTTAAATATACACATAAATGAATACTTCCACAGGCAGCTGGTATTCATGGGGGTAGCACTCCAAGAAACCTGGCTACTTTCCAAACACAAAGTAATGCCTGAGAAATGTTAACTATTCAAAGCACTATTTCAATTTGCATCCAATTGCTGAAGAAACAAAATAAGAAGCCCATATCAGCAACATTGTTATTTAGGTCTTTCTTCCCCCATCCAAAAACACTTGAGAAAATGAGATCTTGTAGGCGAGCTGCCGAAAATAACTTGGGTTAAAATTCTTGCTTTTTTGCTCACGGGGCAAGATGCTTGGTGCTTACTAGGATGAGTGATTTCTTATAGTTGAGCTCAGGAAACTGAGTTGTTTGGAAATCTTATTTGTGATAGCATGGAAATTGATAGAAAAATAGATACATAGAGAGAGAGAGGGAGTACAAGATAGTACAAAAGATCTGATTTTTGTGAGGGATGTTGCAAGATTTTTAAAAGTGAAGGTCCTCACGTACAGAGAAGGAAGATCATATTTTTATGAAAATCATATTCCTTTCATTATATTTCTACAATCATCCACCCGTCGAAGCATTGCAAAGGCAATTACCAGGTATGAAGCTTGCCAATGATAAACAGGTTTGCAATAATACTCTTTATAATCTCATATGGTTTCCTTACTAATGATGCTTATTATAAAAATAAAAGGAGTTGTTTACCAAGCAGCTCTCAATAATAAATCATAACAGGTAAAAATAGTCAAAACTTAGATATATATAAACAAACATCAACCATGGAACGTGACTGTACTTCCTTTGTCATTTTTTTCAAATAATATGTTAAACATATGTCTTTCTTTTCCATCAAGATACTTACAGGTAAAGAGGCTTATGAAAGTCTCAGAAAGTTTTGGTGTAAGCAGAGGTTCTGGTAATTCCCTGAAGTACTGTTTCAGCATATCAGCAACATCATAGGCCATCATGCCATCGTAACTCAGGGAGTCTGAAACACAAAATGTCATAGGGGAATAGATTTTTGATCAATTTCAACTTTCACATAATGTACTTCATGAACGATCAGTGAGTGTTCATAAATCTATACTTATACAAGATGAATGTGAACTAAAGTGCTATAATGCTGCCAGTACATTTTTGGGTTGGGTGTAAGAAATTACATTGCAACTAAAAATTAAAATCATTGATAAGTGTTTGCAATTAATGGGAAAACATTTGCTCAATAATATAATAATGGAAGTATATTAAGTATAATTTCCTTAGTATCATCTACAAACTTGCCCATCTCGATTGCACCCTTATCCCAACCCCTATCACACCCCTGCTCTGCCTCAAACACACGACACCCTTACTCCACTTTTACCTCACCCAATCCCAAAATCCTTATACCATCTCGTAAAACCCTTCTTGTATTACAACTATAACCTTACCCCACCACAACCTTGCCCTACCATACCCTACCACAACCTCACACCACAACACCCATACCCTACCACACTCTTACCCCATCACATCCATACTCCACCACAGCCTTACCCTACCACATCCCATTAGCTACTCACCAGGATTAGCTTCATTCATTTTCTTCAGCTGCTGGATGCGTGACCGAACCCCAGGTTTGCGGAAGAGCCCTACCGCTTCACCAGCCTGTCGTCTCAGGTAGCGCATGGCATACAGGATGGTCTGGGGAAGGGGCTGACCCGTCTTCTGGAGGTGGTGGAGGAGGGGTACCCCGAACACCAGCCGGTCCTTGATGTCTGCCGTCTTGGACCGTTTCATGAACCGAGGCACCATCCTATAGAAGACAACAAATCAAAATGGGGGTCAGAAATAGGTAAAAAATTATCAAGATATTTGGCTTTGCTGATATATTTCAATTAAAGCTCTATCCACTTTAAATGTTCAACTTTATCTGTTCTGGCTTAATATACCACAAATCCAATGGTAAGACGATGGCTGGGCTAAAGCCTTGGCTATGATAAGTGAATAGGACACAATGAATGGTGGGTGCTGTTCTTCACAAATTGCATTATTCCCTTTAATGAAATACTTATTGTAAATTAAAAAAATATGATCGATTAAATAATATATAAGAGGTAGAGTGTACTCCTCAGGGTAAAACAATAAGAATCCATAATCGGCCTCAAATATTGGACAGTTGGTATATCATATTGACAGTAGGTGTAGATCAGGAAAATGGTTGTCACATGATTAACAATTTGAAAATGTCCAAAGCTGTTATGTCTCTTCAAAAGAGGTTAGCTTGAGAAACAGTATATTCTTAAAAAAAGAGGGAAAGAAAAGGAAAATGAAAATAAAAAAATCTAGACTATCCCTAACAAGCACCTTTGCGAGTCCTGTATTTGAAATACATACAGAGTGGAGCTTCTATTGGTGACAATACTACATTTGTAATGACTAATGCAGAGTAATTTAAATTTCTACTTACTTTCCCTTTAAATTCACTTCCTTACAACATTACAATCTACCAATGAGACCCATTTATATGGCCATTATCTCATTAAGCCTCCAATTTTCTTTTTTTCATTCTTTCACCATTTGTCTCTCCTTCTATCTATCCACTCCTGTGTAGACTGATCCTTCCCTTCTTCTCCTAACAGTCTTCCTCCCCCATTGAAAACCAGTGATTGGGACTAAACAACGACCTGTCCCCTCCACATCTTAAACAAATTGCTGCAATCTACCATACATAACCGGCAATTTCCTCTTCATGCTATCTTTAACCTGCCCCTATTGAAGTGATTATTTGTCATCAAAACCCAGAGACTCGTGCACTCCCTTGAAGCTACAATGTCAGCAAACAGGACAAACCAGTACATTGAACAAGGCCCACGCTTCTATTTCCCTCATTTTTAAGTGTTGTTAAACATATTAGTAAAAAAAAAAAGATAAATATTCATGAGTGCATGGTTGATAACAGTATGCAGTGTAATTTTCTTTTTTGTCTCATTGAATTTCTTTTAATGAGTAAATGTACTTTCAAGAAGTATCATGTATTTTACAAACTAACCAGTAGTCCTACTGTGTATTTCTTAATTTCTTCTAAAACATCGTGTACCGTATATATAATGCAAGATGTATTATGTAATTTGTATTCATTTGTAAATTTGATTTATCAAAAATTTTGATTTATTTTAAAGTGAGTGATATGAATTGCAGTCAACTCTTTCTCTGTTAAAACTGTACAAAGTACATGATTTTCCCTTTTA
This sequence comes from Lytechinus variegatus, assembly GCF_018143015.1. Taxonomy (NCBI): domain Eukaryota; kingdom Metazoa; phylum Echinodermata; class Echinoidea; order Temnopleuroida; family Toxopneustidae; genus Lytechinus; species Lytechinus variegatus. The sequence continues at coordinate 8,824,924 of NC_054740.1, read as the reverse complement.
GATTATGAAACATTTGATGCTTTTACACAAATGAGATCAGTCTATTCCAAATAAATTTAAAAAAAATGGAAAAAGGTGTTGAAGTTTGATGGTTTGCTCTGATACATGCCTATGAAGTTGCACTTGAAGGAACCATTCATTCACATGTAACATTACCCCATTAATTATGGGCGGGACTGAACTTCAAGACTTAGAAATTTGAGCAGTTGTGTCTTGTGACAAAATGACATGTACATGTATTTACCAAGCTGGCAACATGTACCCATGGAATTATTAAGAATAAAAAAGTGCAATATTTCTTAGAGCATAAAAAATTGATTATGTTTTTAAGACTAAAAGAAAGCTCCATAGGAAATAAAAGACATAGATGTATAATAACAAATCTTGGATGGAGACACATGATGCATAATTTCCTTCAAGCTATAACATGGAAAACCAATTAGACATTCTATGTTTAAAACATGGAAAACATTTCCTAACCAAAATTCCCAGGCTCAAAATACCACAAGGAATCTTGAAGGAAACTCTAACCCGCCATGTTTAGATACCATTCCCATTTATTAAATCACCTATCTTGAAAGTCCCTGGAGAAAAATTGGAATCATCCTAGCAGATTGGTCTGTTGGGACGGTAACACAATAACGCATCTAATGCTGCACTATCCTGAATACACAAAAACACCTCCAGGTCAATGAAAAGGTCACGAAATGGACACTGCTAGAAATATTCAAAGTATGGAGAAACTGCTTCGGCTCTTTTCCTTATAATTCTTCAAGCGACAAGGGAATCATTGAGCTTCAATTATTATGGTTGGGTAATGCACTCTTGTGGGGCTCGGGTAGGAAAAGTGTCTCTTTTCAATTAAAGCAATGTTTCTCAAGGTGAAATAAAGATAAGATGGCACTTTTTGTCCGTGGAATGTTTAGAACATTCTTAGAAGCATCACATTCAAAAGGGCAGGAAGTGTGCTACATATTTTTAACCAAGGAAGAAAGTGCGACATAATGTAAATGGAACTTAAAAGGTATTTTATGACAAATAAGCAACTAGGGAGAATTTTTTTTTTGAGAAAGCACTTAACTTCATGCTCTATTCCAACTGCTGATATTGTTGGCTCCTTTCACTGTTTATGAGATACAACTTGAAGGGGTCACATATTTATCTCTCCTTTACCTTTCTTCTAACAAACTATGCAATGACTACCCAGTTGGCACGCCCACCCCACCCTCAGTCCTGCCCCCATCATTAGAATGTGATGAGTGGGGTATCAACAAGTCTCTGAAATGCTCAGAGATGTTGTCCATAAGAATTTAGTGCTACATGTTTATGGAAGCAGGAAATTATCACAATTGAGGATCATCCTTACCATGTCCAACCGCTCCGGTGAGAGACTGCGTAGCGTTCCATCACAGCGGTCAATTTGAGGAGCGAGAGCTTGCGAAGGATCATCAACTGACCAACAGATAGACTGCTTACTTGGAAAGGTCTGCAGTGAGGAAGAAAATTAAATTTGAAAACATAAGAATAAAGTTTAAAAACTCCATAAAAAACACACACATAAAAACAGTCACAATTATTCGGTTTCAACTTCAAATTTACTGAGCTATATTAATTGAGGTATTTTACAAAGACTGAGTGGTGAAAAAGGTCTGTATCCATCATGGAATTTGCAAAACACAAATGCAATGTATCATCGGAAGGTGACATGTAAGCTAAAATTTTATATTCATTTAAAAGGACTATCTTGGCAAAAATTGCTGATTTTTATAAATATTGCTTTTATGAAGTGCATGGCTATAGGAGATAACGTTGTAACGCTGTTACAATTTTAATCTGTATAGGCCTACATATACTTGAGGGCGAGTTCATGAAACACGAACTAGCATTAAGTAGATGGATATATCACCATTATTAAAGTAAATATTATTTTTATGTCCCCCACACAATTTTTTTTTGCACTAAGCAATGACAACAATTTTAATTATCTGGAGGTCAGTTGTTTTACACATACATGTACAATTAACTTCAAACAATCTATAATAATATCTTTAAGTGTATGCATTTTATTTAGTATATCCATTGCCATTGATCACGTATGGAAATGCTACATCAAAATACAAATCCATTTTCCCTTTTGCATTACGAGGACTAAAATGATATCATCTTTGTTTTTTGTAATTAATGTTGTGTTATCACATAACGTAAGCACTCGAAAACCATTCAGCCCTGTCCTACAGCGATCTCCGCAACGCTTCTTCCCTGATGAAGGCGTGATATGAATCTAGCATCTTCCTTCCCCAGAAGTCATTAATTACTGTTCAGTGTCACATAACAACATGGTATGGATATCATTGCATAGATCACGCTTTCTCACGTACATATTTAATTTTTCCTGCTTCCTTTCTCACACGATACAAATCCAAACAACTTCTTGTTGAATTTCAACATAATGATTCATGATACTATATTTCAATCATGAAATGTAAGGACAGATGAATCACATATCGCAAGATTTCATTTACTATCCTATCTGGATATCAGTTTTGTTTACAATCACTGGTAAACATAACAATTCAGTATAGCATGTAACACAATCTGATTTCATTCATCCTCAGGCAAGCTTCCCAGAACATATTTCCGAACAGCTGTCTCAAATAAGGCATTTCCTATTCTCTTTTCATTATCATTATCAACAGTTACATGCATGTTTATTTTGAAGCAAACAATTAAAAAAAGAATAAGAAAAATGTCCCAATGTCACACATCAAATTATATTGAAAAGTAATCTTTATAACAACAAACAAGAAAATTTGGGTAATGTGTTTCTCTGAATACTCATAAATTAAATAATATTTAGCAAAAAAACAAGACAAGAACGTATAATTTCTAATCAGAAAACACAATAGATCCTGAACATAAGACATCGAATACTTCCTTAAATGATGCTTGATCAGATAAAACTTAATAGAAAGGCATAAGAAAATTGAATAAAACAGAAGCTGAATTGGCTCTAAAATTTGGTAAAACCACTTTGATTTCAGGAATAAATGAAAGAGAAGAAAACTGATTAAAATGTATTTACTTATAAGTTATATGAATGAAAGTATGAGACCTATTTGTAAAGCTTTAATGAATGGATATTTCCATTCGATCACCATTATAGATAGCCATACTGAAGAACATGTGTTCTTTTGACGTCAGAGCGACATCAGATGTCTTTGCTGGCGCAAGAAGTGCAAGATAATTGGTGCTGGACACGTCTTAAATCAAGATCAGAAACAGCTGAGCATGACAATTGACGCTTTTCAGGCAAGGTTCTTTTTTCAATTAACACTTTGATGTCATTTTGTTATTTAAGCTTAGATTTCATAAGAACAGTATGGGAACCTTCTAGAATGTTGCCAGTCAAATGCTTTGTGCATCATTATGTAAGATTTCAATCTCTCAACTCATTTTCAATGTTTTATTTTCATTTATCATAATGTGAATTCTGTATGATACTGGAGGTTGTAGAGCAATAAGATATCTTCAAAACCCCCAAGAGTTATAAAAAAGTAGAGAAATGGATTTATAGTTTACATTCAGAAGTTGTATATTTATGTCAATGTGAACAAGGGGGGGGGGGTGCAATGAAGAAAATAACACTTTTCTATCAATTTTCTACATCATTTGAGCAGGTAAATGTGAGGTAACACATACCAGAGAACTGTGTCCATACCATTTATGAAATATTAAACTGCTGTGAAGGTAATACAAACAGCCTCAAATATGTGAGGTGTAACCTGTGCCTTTCATGAGCCGCATCAGGTCATGTTTTCCATGGATAATCCATCCATCCATCAATCCAAAGGGATTAAGGATCTATGCCTGATCCTAGACCAACATCACCTCCCCCCATCTAATGGCTTTACCAATATTTTTGTGGAAAAACTTTGGATGATCATTTTTCTTGCCTTTTCTTTCAATTATTCTCAGGTTCGAGTTCAAGGATAAGATGATGGATTGGAATAACGAATGGCCTTTATTCATCATTTCTTCCTTCTGGAGCACCATAGCACTCTACCAACATTTTCAATCACAACTGCACCCCCTTGTTAAGAGTGCATTCCCTTTTCGTCTATTGAAATCAATGACAAGGCATCAATCTGTTCCATCCTTTGTTTGACTAACAGTAAGATCTACCTACCAATTTCTTCTCATTTCTCCTCATTATTTTCATGAAAAGGTGGAGGAGGATGAACAAGCAAGTGGAGAGTGAATGGCACATCAAACATTCCTCCAAATGTCTATCCCCCCTCTTTCACTTGCTCCATCTTGGCATCTTTACCCCTTTTCTTGTGATTGTCCGATTGGCCCTTTTCTTGTTTCTGAAAGTTGATAAATCTTATGAGATCTCACCATCTATCTCACCATCATGAGTATCATTAAGAATCAATTGCTTCTTTGTCTCAAAAACATTCTGAGATATCAAGTCACTGAAACATAATCTTTTTAGAAAGATATTGCTCCAAGAAAGAAAAAAAGGTTATGTCTACAATGGGAAGACACAGATGAAGTACAATACTTGCATTTGAGATCGACTAGGTCAAAGGCATGCGCTCAAACATTTGCGCTGCCGGTGATACCTCCTTGCGGTGACTGATCTGTACTACATCACATTTCCAGTCACGATTTGGCCTTATGCAACATGTGCAGAGACATGCAACAAATATATATTTATGTTTTCTATTACATTCATGTGGTGAAGACAGCTTTACTACTGCTGAATGACTAGATAAGTGAAGTCGCAAAACAAACCAAAGACTTTCTATTGTTGATTGACTGCACAAGTGAGTGCACAAGTGTGAACTAGCCTTGAAGTCTGAGCAGAGAGAGAGAGTTTTGAAACATTTCCAGACAGGCAGACTGCTATATGTACCGGTAGGTCTTTTTTATGAGACACTGCAAGAAGTAGCCTACATTCGTGAGGATAACATCATTCATACCGTGTTTACACATTGACTCGGCTCGGGTGTTGAATCCGCGAGCCGGGTTGAACACTGCAAAGAAGGGATCAGAGATCGCGTTTATACGTACATATAAAAAGGCGAGTTCAACACGGCTCGCGGATCTCGAACGGAAGAAGAATTATGACGTCACAAATTAAACGCGGGAAATTCACCGCCAGAATCGAATCTTGTCCGTGCGAACAACAACAATGCCAAAAGTGAAAGCGCGCGCAGTGACCTGGTCAAGAGAGTTCGACACGGCTTTCTGTTTACACACGAAAAAATTGCCGAGTCTGACTCGGCTCGCGGGTTGAAACCTACGATTTTGGCGGATCAAAAAAGCCGTGTTCGACACGGCTCGCGGATCACACTGATCGCGTTTACACAGCATAAAATTGCCGTGTTGAGCACGACTCGCGTGTCGAACCCCCGAGCCGTGTCACTGTGTAAACACGGTATAAGATTCATATCTACTGTCTCAATAATGGGTATCACATCAAGGACAAAAGGCTCAAATAATCTCCATCCAAATTTTATTGAATATAAAAACCCAATAAAGCCTGGAGAATTAATATCAATAGTGTCAAAGCCAGCTGTAAAATAGTCTGAAATTTTCTTTGCTTCTTATGTCTTGTCTCTCCTGCATTATGAAAAAAATCACAACTTTGAGATAATAATAAGCTCAAGGATTAAAATTAAGCAGGTTTGTTTTCGCTTTCATCTGTTGGATATTCAAAAGGATAAACTTGTCCAGTGACAGCTTTATGAAGACTATGGTTTACATTCTAAATATAGGGCCTATATATAGGCCTAACTGAAGTGTGAACTTAAAAAAAGTTATTGAATATTTTCAGATCCTGTTGTTAGGTTTTCTCTTTTCATCTGTGGAGCACTACCAAGGGTGTAATTCCTCCTTAAAGAGCTTTCATCTCATGTTTAATATATTTAACCTCAACACAATAAATACTCAACAATATCGCATTGAGAAATTCTCAAATGACTATTCAAACCATTAATAAATTTGGACCATTAGACATCTTGATTTATTTCACACAATTGATTTATATACTTTCTTTCTAAATAAAGAGATAATGGCATATTTTGCATCTTTAGTGACTTAAAATGGAGGTCACACAGATCACTTTCATAAACTCAATGTCAAAGTGAGCAATCATATTGACATTCCATCTGCTTGATTTACTGGCATATTTTTCAGCATTAATTCAGAATAAAAACAATACACCCCAACTCCCTCCCATACAGTATATATTTTATATAAAAATAACTATAATAAGAAAAAAGGATTTGTTTTACTGATCCTGAACTCTTTTCTCTTCTACTTCTGCTGATGCCATTTTAATAAAGTTTTCAACACATCAATCAACTAAACTTTCGGTTTTCAATGACTGAAATGTGGGAGATTTCCAGAAAATGTATGAAATTCAAGAGACTTTCTTGCAGATTGCCAGTATTGGTATGCAAACCACCAAAACTATGATGAGTGGACATTTTGACTGAGGTGAAGATGGGGAGAAAGAGTGAGATGAAGAGAAGAGAGAGAGAGAGATTGAGATGTCATTTAAGGAGGGAGAGAAACATGATAATCTGACTAGTCTGAACATGCCTGCAATCCCATAGACCCTTGAATTCTTCTTGAAAGCGCTTGGCGTCCGAGCCCCGTTTTTCTCAGGCTGACGTCAGAGCGATATATCAGTGTCCAAGGGAATACTCGCAGCGCAACATCAAACTCCTAATGTAATCAAATTCATCCACAATCTTTTATCATTCCCCTTCTAGCAAAGGTGGTGTACCAATATTCTCTATTTCCTCCCGGTAGTATATTCAATATTGACAGACAGTTAGATTGCTTGTTTTCCACATCACGCAAGAAAGTGTCATGAATAGGGCCTATGTTTTTGAGTATTCATGAATGATAAATCTAAAAAAAGTGTTAGCAAAAGGCAAGTTTTCCATATGTCTGTGGAGTATTAGATTTGTTCACATTTTCAAAAGATGTTTGGGCATAAATTCTCACCTTGAATTCAGACTTGGCCGATGGGATTTCTGAAAACTGTGCCATCTGATCCTTGGTCTTCGGGCACTGTTATACAAAGAAAAGACAAGGAGAGAGATGAATTATTAGAACCTTGATAATAAACTTCAAAGATAAAAATATAGTAAACAATATGTAATCTTTATAATAACAATAATGAGCAACACTTCTATGTTATTTCTAAGCACTACATATGATCACGCTGGCTTAGGAATGGTACCCACAATCACATATATAAAATTCAATGAACTTCTCCCATCGTGTAGGCAAACATGTTTTCGCTTCACCCGGGTGGAGAGTGGCGAATCCGGTATCTACTCCTACAGCTCCATTTCCTAATATTTTTTCTTGCTCTCATCTCTAATGCGATTCACTTGGTCACGATACCTCGTGAGACATATGTCATGGAGATAAACAGAGATTCCTCCCCATGTGGCAATGGTGAAGGTGCGTGGTTGAGACGCTCATTACAAGGCCCATTAGCGCCTTACCTTCCGTCCGATACCCTTCATGTAATGAGTTTTACGCAACGTGAAACATTTCTTGCATGCTTCATCGGCATGGTTGAAATAATGAGGTGCTATTGTAACTGTGTAACAACACTTGGTTGATATTTCATTGGATTCTCTTTGATTGAACTTATGATTATTACCACAAACTTCCACAAAGGTACTTTATTCTCTCTAGAATCTGTTTTCACATAATTATCTTGTGAGAGAAATGTCAAAACTATGAAACAATCATTGGGTATCTTTATATTTTCTATATTTCACATTCTTTTCATTTTGCCAAATATACACTTCTAACCCCCCATGTTTCGTGTGAATAACACTGAAATTGGAAACTACTACAAATCCATATTTCAGGTCATGCAAAACTTTATTCTCTGAAATATTTATATTTACCTCTGCTAATTATCTGAAATTTTACGCTGAGACCACAAATCAAATTTCTCTGAAGAGAGCAAGGTGATGATTTTTCCCTCCCACAAAATGAAACTTGACAAAATCACTCTGCACTTTTGAAGGACACACTTTCCTAGGCAATTAACACCTTTACGTGACTGTAATAATTTCATAGCTGATCAGCTACCCTGCCATGCACAATAAGGTGTGAAAGGAACTATTATTGTACTGTCCTCGACCTCTGCGCTTCCCCCCATCATCAAACCAACCTTGAACCTGGGGGCCAAGAATTTTCAATGTGTCAAGGGGACCTTTTTTCACAGGATCTATTTTTTTTGCCGAAATCAATCAAATTTTGCAATGGAATATAATTAAAAAATGTAAATATTAAATGTTATACCAATATTATTCTATAGTCACTATTTTCTAGGAAATTCAAACCAAAATCAAACAACTTTTTTTTTTGGGGGGGTATTAGCGCCATTCAAAGGACAACATTTTTACATTATGGAATAATTTGAAAGAGAGGAAGTTAAAATCATAAATTTATACAAATTGTGTCAAATAAGTAGACATTCTAAAAGAGAGATGAGACTGACTCTGGTATCTCCAGCCCTAGCCAATAAAGTGGTCACGTTTTTTTTTCTCACAAAGAATCAAGATAGTGACACTGAATAGCTGAACTTCACACGTGTTTTATCAGAATTGACTTCAAGAAAGTACCAGTAAATATAACAACCAGACTATCTGGGTGGGGGCCTATTTCAAGTAATTGCCAGAATTATTTCACCCCTTAACTCAAATATTCACAAAATATTGAATGATCCTCAGTTAGGTCAACTAATTTAATGTATAATTATTTCTTTTGTGATGTATTCATTTGCACTTTGTGTTTAATGTGTAATTTACTTTTTCATCTCTGGAACGGTGGCACCATACTGTACACACTTTTTTGTCTACACATCAAAAGATGGTAGATAATTTTTGTGTTTTTATACAAAGACATGACAAATAAATAACTGGATTGACCAACTGAATTGAACATGGCCAGCATAGATGGGAAAGTGACCCTAACACAATACACTCATCAACATTGCCCCCCCCAAGAAAAATATCAGCTGTGTCCATCTATAGAAATTTGTCAGTGTTACATTCTTGACAGATATTTTTATTTATTTTTTCAAACCAACTTGATACTTGAAGTAAACGTGTCCATTGAAACATACCAGCAACAAACATTCAGATGTAAAGCATGAAACCAATTGCAACATCATTTATCCTTCCATCATCATATCAAATGAAATCAAATCCCCCATCAATACAGTTGTAAGGCATTTACTGAAATTTACAGGTATAACAGAGGATTTCTAAATGCACTTTAAGTGTCTAAGGTCCATGTACACTGTCATTGGCCGCGAACCAAACAGTACAATGAATACTTCTAAATTGATTATTTGTTTTTCTATGAATCAGTAAAATACATCAGAAAAAAATTCCCTAAAGACAGATACCCTCACCCCCTTGATTAAAAATTTGGCAATGACTTAGCCAGAGAAAAATGAAAAGGAAAAGAGGCATGTGAAACTTGTGAAACACATTTTCATGTGATAGGCCCTTTACTTTATTGAGCGCAATTCAGCGGATAAATTAGGTGGTTTCAGACCACCTCGAAGTTCGTCAGTTCCAGGTATTCTCTGATCGGGAAATTTACCCCAATCAGAAAATACCAGGTATTTTGGTAATGTGAAAGCAAACTACGCGTAATATCCCCGAAAGAAAATACCCGCTAAATAGTAGGTACTTGGCGAAATTACAAGAACTTTCGTGGGGATTTTTCCAAGGTCGCAGGTATTTTGGCGATGTGAAAGCAAATTACGGGAACTTTTAGCCCAGCGTGTCCTTTGGCGCGGCGGCGTGGGTGGCTGCTGGGCTAGTGATTTTGAATTTCGCGCCTTGCCTGCTTATCGGACCATACTGCGCATGCTCGTAACTTCGGGAACTTATCCCGAAAGGGTATGTTTCAGGGCAGTGTGAATGCAGGAATAATTAATGGGTATTTTTTAGCCCAAAAAAGTTCTCGTAATTTAACGGGATTCTTGTGATCGAGGCGGTTTGAAACCACCTATTGAGGCCTCGATATAAGTGCCATTACTTTCAGACAAGCCAAGTCTTACGTATTGGGCGTGAGATGAACACTTTGGGTGTTCTTTGCTCAATCCAAAAATAACTTTCTTACTCTAATGTCATGATCTCTTGGCTTATAAATGATCTCATACCAAATCATGTTTCCCTGCCAAGAAATGTAGAATCTCATCTGGTCTTTGAAATAGGGCATCCATTTACCCCAACCAATAGTTAATAAGGCTATACCGACTAGTTCAATCTTACAGAAGACAAAGAAGATGAAAATCATAACCATACACCCCAATAGCTAATGAGTATCTGAAATTGACATTATTAATCATCTGTGCACCTCCCCTTTCCGAATCTTGTCCAACGTGAAAGATTTAGAAGGCTCATAACAAGAAAAATCCATGTCCTACACAGAATATCAACATCACACCACCAACACGCAGAGCTGCACGGGCCAAGGTTAAGGTAGTCCCAAGCGAGAGAAACTTGATAACAGCTACAATAATGGGAATTGTAATTCCCCTAAACCAGCTTATTCCCTCCTAGCTATTTTCGATCGAATTAGGTCGATCAACTGGAGCCCTTTCTTTCTCTCTCTTACTGATTTTTCAGTTTTCTTTTCATCTAACTTCCGACCTCCAGGTTACAATAATGCATAATATAAATGCCTTTGCTATGAAATAAAAGACTGTTCAGATCATATAATATTAAGATGTAATATAATTTTTTTTCACTATAATCATTATTCAAATAAGTCAGGCTAATGTTATTAACAATTAAAGCGTAATTTCTCATGAAGTTAAAATATTCAAAGTTGCGAATCACGTTTGAAGAGATAACATTTCCTATTAAAAACGTGCACTGATCTGCTTAAGAGAATATTTTGCATTCAATGAGTGATTTCATTATCATATTATATCATAAGCACTGAGTCTTCTTTATGGTAATGAGGTAGACCCTATGTATGAAAAGAAAACTATCATGATATTATCGTACCCAACTTCATGTTGGGATATTTTGTCTCAAACTTGAACCTTGGCCAAAATCACCCCCTGAATAGTCCAGATCCTCATATCTCATAGGAATCATTCTATATCATGCCCTAGTTGTCCAAAACAATCAATATTAAAGCTTTCGAGGTGTGAAGGAAAAAAAAGGGATGCTTTCTGGTGCGGCTGACTTTTTGAACAATTACATGTTTTCGAACAAGACCATACACAAAAGCAATCTTATTTTGCTTGAAAGAAAGTGAGGAAATTCAGGAAAAGAGAGGATTCCAGATAAAGAGCCTTTGGTCTAAAAACATTGCTCTACCACACATCATCATGGAAACCATCGATTTGAATTCTTAAATATTTTTCTTCCCCTTCTGTTTTTTTGTTGGAGGATTGAGGACCCAGAGGGGGATCACGTTGGAGCTACAGTACCAAAAGGTTCAAGTTTACTAAACTGCTCTTTCAATTCTTCAATATGTCCAGAATATTTTGCTAGAGCTTTATGAAGTACCATCTATTGCTGATTGAGCCAACAAAAAAACCCACCAAAGTACCCACAGGAGCAGCAAAATTTGTAACATGCAAAATTCTTGCAGGGAAAAAGAATTTCTCAAAACAAAATTTTCACAAGAATTTCCCTATACAGGTTTCAATGCGAGACACGAAGGATTGACAGAACTTACTTCATAGATCTCAAAACAGTGGCAAAAGTAGTTTTGTATAATTGTGCAGTTTTTTCAAGAAAGTTGAAACCTATCTTATTTTTTAATGAAAAAAATTGTTTCAAAACAAACATGGATCTGACTCACGTTGGTATCCAAATGTTATGGAACAAGGCGAGACAATGCATGGGTGGGACTAAGTGAACTACCAGCTCCTCTTCCTCGTCATCTGAACATTTCTTAATCCTCATACTGTAGAATTTATGATGCAATCAAGTGCGAGACAATATCCAGATAAGATTGAGATAAAAAATATTCAGCAAAAGGAATTGAAAAAAAAAATGACTGAGCCTGATGAGAGTCGGAGAGATCTAAACTTTCTAGATGCCAACTTGATTTCATCAATCCGACTTTGACAGGCCTCTACAGGAACATTCCCACCTTGAACAATACTGCAGACAAGAATGAACACCCGAACTTGATGAATTTCAACAACAATTTAACATTCCACGGTAAAATGTACCATGTTCTCAAAGAACACGTAGGCCTCCTACATCTTCTTAATTGGCAATGATACTGATTTGGCGGAAACATGAGATGGATTAATCTCTTAAGAACAGTAATGTTCTTATCACCTTTCCTTGAAATTCATCCACCATGCGAGTACCAGTTTACTTCCCAGCAAGACAACATAAAAAAGATCACATGTTTATCTTCTCCACGTGAGCCGTTGATCACCTGGCTACTAATGACTAGAAAACACAGGAAAACTGACATCTCAATCAATACACTGACTAAGTTAATGACCCATAACATTTTATTTGACCGACTTCACTTCACTCACTTACGGCAGGATGGCCATGTCTGCCAAAGTGCCAATATATGAAATGAAAATATAGGCCACATGTAAATGTACTTTGGAGAATACTAAGGCATGCGCTGCGAACCCACGTTGTATGTAGGTATTTTAATTTGTTACAACTAAAAACTATTTACAAAATTCCATACCGGTACTCTCTGTTGCATGTTCTGCTATACATTTATTGCATTTTGTATCCTCTGGAAAAGGCAAATCCAGCCATTGTTATAATGATTATCATCAAAAAATGAAATATGATATGCACAACAATGTAAAGAAATAGTGGGTACATCGTGGTCTAGTGGTTCTGACTCTTGCCTTTGAAACAGAGGGTCGTCGGTTCAAATCCTAGCCAAGAATTGTTTTCCTTCAGCAAGAAATTTATCCACAGTGTGCTGCACTTGTCCCAGGTGAGGTGGATGGGTAGCCGGCAGGAGTAATATTCCTTGCATGCACTGAGTGCTGGTGATGGTAGCTTGAGCTAAAGTTGGGGTAATACTAGCAGTGCTTTGTATCCTCAGGCAAAAAGCGCTTTATAAATCCAGCTATTATTATTATTATTATTATCATCATAGATAAGGCTATTAATTATTTAACTGGATAATTTAGAAACAAACCAGTTTAAAACCAAGGCATTAGAAACCATCGATGCTTGACACAATGTCAAACCTTAAAGCAAAAGAGAAAAGAATATATTTTTTTCTTCAAGTTGGACTCTTGGACTCTTTCTTGGGGGAAAATAGGTCATTGCTTTTCCATTCCTAATCCAGCATATCAGAGTTTGTCCTCAAATGACCCTTGACCATAACCCCAATTACAAGCCAAGAGTTCAAAGGTCAAATAGCCTCAGAGGAAAGTGATGTTATCCATGCTGGGAGAATGCCAAAGAAAACAGAAGATTGGTAATTGCAAAGACTACAAAGAAAGGTTCGCACAGAAGAATTAGGCTATGAGAATAGAGGATTGGTAAGGGCAAAAAACTTCAAAGAAAGTTTTGAGGATATTAAGAATTGGCTTTAGACCTATACACAAATTATTTATCTATAAACGAGTATTTATATGAGTGGACACATGTTTGGTGTGTTGATTTGTCTCAGGGTGTGTTTATGCTTCCATTGCGAGGACAGAATCAGCGATTTCAAACGCCGATTCAAAACGCCGATCGTAAACGTGGTTCTGGGAGTGCCGTTTATGCTTCACTTTTCAGAGCAAATCATGATCTCCAGCTGGCTTCGCATCGTAAAGCGAGGTCAAATTGGGCGCACCTTTTTTCGAAAGTTTTTTTTCCGATTGTTGTTATTACGTAGAGATAACATGGAGCAATACGACTGTATTTGCCCGCGGATTTTCATCTCACCGGAAGCATGTACCAAATGACGTCATTTAAACACGTTTACGATCGTGGTTCTGTTTATGCTTCCCCAGAAAGCCTGATTCTGGTCAAACAACGCTTACAAACGCACCTTTTTGTGAGTTTACGATCGGCGTTTTGAAACAGCGTTTAAATGAAAGTAAGCATGGACGCAACCGTGTTTTGGACTAATCACGTTTGGAAACGCTGATTCTGGCCTGAAAAGTGGAAGCATAAACACGGCCTCAAATACACAAATTCCAATGTAGGCTATTTTCTTTATAAATAGAAATGGCTCAATAACTGCTCAATGGAGAACCTGCCCCCTTAAACCATTGCACGAATTTGAACAGTCTAACAAGTCAAACATCAACATCTGCTGAAAATATATAATTCAAATATGGTTTCAAATTCTAAATTATAGACAAATATCATATTTAGACAAATCCTTGGTTGATAAAGAGATAATACCAAAGATGGATATAGAAAATGAAAGCAATGGGTAATCTTCACTTGCCATGACGTGTCATACAAGATCTATGCAAATAAAACTGAAATGTCAGTCTGAAAGTTTGTTGAATATGATAATCATAATTTGTCAGTTTTTCGCCTGGGAACCCTCATTAAAGAGTCAATCGAGTGTGACAATACTCTACAAATTGTATCATATATCTGATAAAAAATCTCCATACTTTCTGCTGGTATTCTTATTTATAAACCATCAAAAGAAGATTTAGGAAGCCCTTTAGTTCCCTTTTTTCTGTAGTTTATAGTGATTAGCAACTGGAAAAAAAAATCAGGGTTGCATTTCTAATGCACAATTTCTTGTTAAAAAAATTGAAGGGTTTCAGTGATTTTGAACTGTTATTGCAATTTTGTTACTAAAACAAAAATTAATGAAACCAGATCCTGCTGTCACACCCAAGTCTAATTCATGTTCAAGAACATGGGGAGGAGGCTTCCTGATAACAGACAATTAGAACTGATTTTCAAGGAGTTTCCACTCACTAAGCTGAGAAGATTGTATTTTGTACTCAGAATAGCTATCTCTCACCTTGATGCATCAACCCACATTCATAAATGGATTTAATTGGGAGGGGAATGAAGATTTGTCCTATGCTCTTGGTGAGTATTCATTGGTTCATTCATTGGTGGTTTCAAACCGCCTTGATCATGAGAATAATAATAAATTACGAGAACTTTTTAGGCTAAGAAATACCCATTACTTATTCCTGCATTCAAACCGCCCCGAAACATACCCTTCAGGCTTCTATAAGTTCCTGAAGTTACGAGCATGCGCAGTATGGTCTGATTAGCAGGCAATATTCAAAATCACTAGCCCAGCAGCCACCCATGATATCCATGCTGCATGGGCAAAAATTTCCCGTAAATTGCTTTCACATTGCCAAAATACCTGCGACCTTGGAAAAATCCCCGCGAAAGATCTTGTAATTTCGCCAAATACGTACTATTTAGCAGGTATTTTCTTTCGGGAAATTACGTGTGGTTTGCTTTTATATTACCAAAATGCCTGGTATTTTCTGATCGGGGTAAATTTCCTGATCAGAGAATACCTGGAACTGACAAACTTCGAGGCGGTCTGAAACCACCTTTAGAAACAAGTTTTCTGCATATTCACAAAACTAAATCACTTCTATTCATGTGAAAAAAGAAACTATTTATATTACTCTGTACTTGCACTCACATCCAACCTTGGGATGTTCTGAATTACTTAAAAATGCCAATTTTCTTACAAATCATCCTGTCAATAGGTAGGATTGAGCAATTTTCATTTAGCTCAAGCATGCAGTCATACTAGGGTCTCCAAAATGTCAAAATCAATTGAAGTTAAAAGATGAAAATTGTTACTCTCAATAGAGAGGGGGTAAACAGCCATAAATCAGGGACCGCTTAAAAACTATTTCCCACCCCCTTTATGGGCAAATTGAAAACGATTTGGATAATGAAATTGCTCCCAAGCGATTAGGAAAATATGAAGAGGTGATGGTCACGGTGAACCCATTTGCATTGGGAACCTGCCGCTTCATGCATGACAATTATTTTAAGAACTCTGTACTTGTGAGTCCATGTTAACCTCTCTCCCCTGGAGAAAAACCCTGATTTATATATCTATGGTGAGATAAAAATAAACTACAATAAAATAAGTTGAAATATCTAGTTTTGCAAGGTCAGTATAATTTTCAAACCACCAAAACTGCATAAATATTTGAGCATAAAAATAATAATCATAGCATTTGATGATTTATGAGGGAAACTGTATTAAAAGACCTGGATACCTTTAATTTCATTTCTCTGCAGAGAGGATCATGAAAACATTCTGTTCTTTTATGCTGAAAGAAAACACATTTGATTTAATGAATAAACTATGCATCTGATTTAACTCAGAGTGATGCAGGATTTCAGGAAGAATTGTTAATGAAACTTTGATTCAACAGACAGAAGACATATTTTGAAATAAAATTTGAATTAACTTTTCTTGTTTTTTTTTTTTTTTGGGGGGGGGGAAACAACATCATTTTAAAAATGCATTTCCCTCAATCAAAAGCCCCATTATTTTCATTTCTGTAAAGTTATCAAAACTTGAATATTTGAAAAAAATATAGCATTTGGTTCCATGGCGACAGCTCCTGGGCATGTGTAAAGTGACACTTGGGTTACAAATCTTTCATAATTTCTCTAAGTCACTACTTGATTTTCTAACTTCAAAATCGGCTTTATTTTGGTAAATAATGTCTTGGGACAGAATGACAAGTTCAGATGAATTTCTGAGAATAAATACTGAAGCATCACAGGAAAGTCTTCCACACGCCCTAATGGCCTGATGATTTAATAAATCCAATAACCCTGGGCAAGTTACACTGTCGCCTCTCTTTACAGAATGAAGGAATCATTGTCTGCCCACGATGACGAGGGTTCAGAGAAGGGGGGCATGCAAGAATAAGTGAAACACTCGTTATGATAATTTCCCAGACGTGCTTCAGAGTGTGCGGTATCTCTCTGGTTTAGCTCATTTGATTTGGAAAGCTGCGGGTTGTCCCCTTGCTGAATTCTCACCGACACAAACCGAGGACCCTGACTTAATTTTTCATGAACTTGTAACACAATGTGCTTTGTCATCATGCCTAGTACAAATGAGAGGTAATATAGTTACAAGACCTGGGCCTTCTCTAACAAAGGTTTGTGATTGATCCAATCAATTTCAACAATAGAAAGCGAGCAAGATCATCATAGGCCAAAAGAATAATGCATGTTTTAAAAACAAAAATCAGTGACTGATATTTTTTAGACTGCTTAGAATGCTCCCGTCTTTGCCAAAGGGATACTTGTTAAAGTAATGTGACATGGATTGCTTTCCATATTTGAGGGCTTCCTTAACTCTTGGCTTGGTATACCAAGGATATCTCCTTGGGTAGACTTAAAATTAATCCCTGATGTCAAGCATCAAGCCACACTTCCATGATCTGGTCAGTGTTAAGTTGTGTTTGAAAAAAAAATCAGAGAAAAAAAACACACCAGTACAAAAAGGATTAATGCACACACCACCTCCAAGTCCAAATCTGAGGTGCGCCATTGGGCCCTTATCCATCTGACAGCTCCAATCCTAGGGGTGCACTTGAGGGCCAATTTTAGCTCCTCACAGCAGGTGTATGATTGACCAAGGGATGGGCAAACTTGCAGGGGGCGGGGGTTGATGGAAGGTCACAGATCGTTCAACAAACTCCCCCACTACCTCCTGCAAATTCAGTCTGAATGATGAATTAGGGCCTACATGATGTCCGAGCCTTCACCCCTTCAAAATATATTGGCCAAATCACTGAGTATTCATATTCGAAACTAGGAGTGGCCATCTTTTATAATTATATGCTGCTTTTGCAAGGAGGGGGTGGGGCAAATCCAGCAACAATGTGGTAAACAATGAGTGGCTATGTTATGTGTACTTATTTTCCGGGATAACTACACAGTGTCAATAAAGTGTGCACCTCTTGGCTAATGTTGCAAGCAGTAACATGAAAGTATAATTTCTGTCATCTATAGCATGCATCATAACCATCAACCCCCAATCTGAAATTGCTCAGATTTCCTGTGCAAATCTCTGAGGCCAAGCATATCTTTGGGTGTATTAACTATATCATGAAATTGGGAGAATTAAATCCATGTCCAATACGGTTTCTAATTATAGAAATTATTTGTAAATCAAATTCAAATATATATAAAACCAATTTATCTGAAGTGTATTTCTGTATATTTAAAGAACTGAATATGTATTCTATGGGTTCAAATACCCCCCTTTGGTATTTCTTGGATCTTCTGGTCGACACTAAAATAATCTGCACCAGTAGTAAAGCAGACCAAGCTTTGTATTTCAATAAATTAGACAGTATCGGATCGAAAAATGAATTTCGGTTTGGTGAAGATGCTAGGCAAAGTAGTAGGCTAATTCATGATTTAGCAGGCTATTCTGGAAATAAATCCAAGAAGTTTTGGGTTAAGGTAACCATTTTATAACAAAATAGTGGGATACAGCAGCAAATGAGCCCAATATTCTCTGATCAGACTAGCGATAGAAAGCTAAAGCATTAGCTTCATTCCAGTGAAGATCTACTTTAAGGGAAGGCAAAGTTTAGAACAGTTGCCAAAACTACATAGCCTCTGGGCTTTTTACAGGACTGACATAGATCTAGATCAGAGGAAAATTGTTTTATTAATCTAATATTGAACAAAGTTTTGTTTGGTTAGAGTATGGATGAATTCATATCCATCTGGTCTGGTAATGGATGAGTTGATCAAGGATAGATTCAATTTCATAAAGCAGGGTGAGGTGAGAAAGGATGTTTTGACCGACTACCATCCGTGATGGTTTTACCATCTCCGCTAATGCAGAGCAAATGTAGATAAAGAACAAAGCCCCCTACCCACATCCTATGTCCATCATTCACTGTATTTCTCTTCCAACAAAAACTAGGACAGCGTGGGAAAATATATATTTTTTTCATCATGAAAAATATTGTTTTTATCAGATAATCGTGACAGAAGGTAAATTATTACTGATCAAATTTTCTCCCAATCTGAAGCCGTGCTAAGCCATATCACTTTTTATACTTATTGAAAATATTGTTTCCCTATGGTATTTCATTACTTTGTGGTCAGGACATACACAAAATCTCAGCTTTCTTTTGTCACAGACTGATTTTGAGGCTGTTCTCACTACGTTCCTAAAACTTAGTTTACTGGAAACTAGTTTAACGCGTAGTGAGAACGGTCAAAGCGGTCTTGGAAGCGATCTTCCAAACCAGTTTGGAAAACCACCTTGCGATGTAGTTTTCAAGATCGCTTTGCCTCGTTAAACTGGTTTTAGCGTAAGTGAGGACACAAACGTTCTTCGGGAAGTGATCTTCGCACATTTTGAGCGCACTACTCCACACGACAGGTGTAGAATGCCTATGGTGCGGTTTCAAATTTCGCGTGAAACGTGTCACCCCACTGAGAGCGTCTCCATAGCAACAAGAGCGTGAAGTGATTTTGAAAACCACTTTTGTGTGATCAAGTGAGAACGCTAGCAAAGCGATCTTCCAAAGTGGTTTCCTGAATCGGTTTCCAGTAAACTAGTTTTAGAAAGCGTAATGAGAACGGCCTCTTTGATTATTTAAACAATCATATTCCATAAGATTGAAGAACTAGTGTTTACTCTGTATGTATGGCCTCGGTTCTATGCGATATTTCGAACAAGGTGAGGAGGATGATGGCAGCTACATCTGGACTTATGTTCATCACTAATTCATCAGACAAATCGTCTGCATGGAAGATTGACATATTCCCTGGTTCTAAGGGATAAGTGGGTGACTTGCAGAGCCATCCATTAGGGGCATGCAGAGAGGCCGCCAGTCAGATAAATGCAACATCCTATTCTGGTAACCGCCAGAGAATGTATTAACCAATTGAACCCCCACATGGAGGATGAGTGGAAGTATTGCATTGGCTGTGACTGGTAAGGAAGGACTCTGAACATCCCCGCCCAGCGGGAGAATATAAATCTCTGATATGATAAACTGTTGGAGAAGTGGGTGCAGGGTCAGGAAGGCTGAGATCTAATTCTGTGGCAGCATATTTCAAACTCAATTCAACTTATCACAGGGAATGTTTACAAAACATTCTGGGCCTATGAGAACTATTTTAGTAAGCAAAATTGCTAGGACACTTTAAATTCTCTCCATCTATCTCCAAAGTTGACGATGTTGTCATCCTCCAAGTCATTCCCTAAATACGTTACCTGAGTAAACTGACTTTTGATACCACAAAGCACTTGATGAAGAGTGATACAGAGGATTCTCAAATCGATAGCGAACAAGCATCTGGCAACATTCTTCTGGGGCCTGTTTCATAAAGAGTTTAACTATTGTAACTTTGCCAATGCTGTAATTACCATGAAAACCTTGATTGTGATTGGCTGTTTAGCCCTGTTACCACATGGTGTGGTAGTTGCCATAATGGTAAAGTTACAAAAGTTGCAAGTCCTTTATGAAACGGGCCCCTGACAAAGCATTTGTTTTGATCCGTCATCCTCTAAAAGTTTAAACATTCCCTTCACACTATTTTCAGAGCATAACCAGAGTTCTTATCTTAAAGTAGTGCAATCACTTGCTCAATAGCAATGGCCGATCAGGATCACTGTTGCATGTGCATTTTGTTCAAAACACGGAAAAGGGACCAATCAGAGAGGTTATTCCATTAAATTCATTCCACTGCAAATCAGTGTCACAGATTTAAACATATATTTCTTTAAAAAAAAAAGATTAGAGACAAAGCTTACCTGTTGGGTCTTGTCAGCGAGTTCCCCACACCAGAGTCTCTCCTCTCCTTCCACGGAGACTTCCCGCTACCTGTCTTGATGCTAATCGTCGTCTCCTGCGACTTTGTCCTCTCCTCCTCATCATCTTCCTCGTTCGATGCGGGTGTGTCGTGCTCACTGGCAGTGTCCTGGCCGGTGGAGAGGCCGACACCTGTGTCGTCCTGTTGCTCAACCTCTCGTTTGTTGTGGTTGAAGTCGGGTGTGGTCATTGGGGAGGGGAGGGGTGAGCCATAGGGGGAGGATACCTGGGAGTTTACTGGAGAGGAGATCTGTGATGATGCCGTGGAGGCACTGCTCTCTCCTGGAAAGATAAAATATAAACACAGCAGTGCTAAATTAAAAAGTGAAATGCTTCATAATCTAGGCAAGGAACTATGGCCTCTGGTGAGACAATAATAGGTTTCAATGCAATATGCTATTTTAATGGAGGCATGATATTGATATTTTGGGGGTTGACAAAAATGCCCAATGCTTGAGTTCTTGTGCTTATAGATAGATGCCACATCGTACCTGAAACTACAGAGTGAAATGCTAATTATCTTCATACAATCTACATGTACTTTGTGGCATAACAACATCAAAATGTTCTACAGAACATACTCCATAATCTCTTTTTTAGGAAAGTGTATTTAGCTGAGGACCCTCCTCTTTCAGTTGCCATGCCAAGGAATTGACACTATACCCATGTATAACCCTCACATCATTTCAATTAAAATATTGACTATTCTGGACTCAGAAGGAAGTAAGTTGTTTAAAGGTCTGCTGCCTGCTTGCCCTCTTCAACCTACTTTACTCATTGGCCCTGACGGAAATCACACATATTTATATTTAACGGACAAGGATTCCTTTTAGATATAGTGTGTGCAGTAATACACCAAAGTGACCAGATGTAACCAGCTGGAGGGAAATACCCTCAATTTTGGACTGTAAATCAGAGGAAGCATTGCTAATTTTGTGCACAGAATATCTATCCAAGCAAGCTATTTTATAGAATTTCAGAAAAAAAGTTTATAAAATATTCGAAAAGAATAATGCCATTGGTCTTGTCTCGCAAAATTAAGAAATGATCGTGTGTATTTTATTGTTGTTCAGATGTAAGGCGAAATTGTGCAAATCTTTGCCAATTAATCATTTTTTATATTAATTTTCATCATTATTATCTAATTTTTTTTTTTTTTTGGGGGGGGGTAGAAGGATATGGAGGGAAATTGGGGATGTATTGCTCACCTGTTTTCTTAATGTTTAATTCCAATTCATGAATACTCTCATTAATCCCTGTGAGTAGTCTCTCCAGTTCTGAGCTCAGACCCATCACTTCAGCTTCAAGTTCCAGATCAACCTCATTACTCAGCATGCTCTCCCTGATACCCTCCGGTCCAGCGTTGGGTAGGCTGTTGCTTCGGTCCCTCTTGGCAGCTGGCTTTGAAGCAACAACGTCCGCATCTCTGGGTTCAACAACAAGCTCCTTTTCCTTCATGAGGATCTTACTGATGTTTGTAAGGATGTCCAATTTTTCTGTTTCTACATCCTGATTGAGATTATTGTTCGTTCTATTGAGCGAGCCACGAGAGTCGCCGATGTCCTCGCACGTGGAGACGCTCACGCTCCGCCGCGTCGATGGCGCAACCGCGAGTGGGTCGTTCAAATGCCCAATGTTCTTTAGATTGTATATCTGTCGCATGAGTTCTGTTTCGGCCACTTCAATCTCAGCATTGGGTAGATTATCCAGGCTGGAATGAAGTGCCGGTGGCATGTTGTCGTACATGCTAGGGCTACGTAGCCGATGTGGAGTATGCTCATCATCATCCTCCAGGCTGTTGAGAGGTGATGTGATAAGTCTATGTGAAGCCCAGTCATCAGACTCACCTTCATAATGTCCCGGCCAAGAATCATTACTACTACTGCTCAGTAAGCTGCGACCTGTCGTACCCGTAACATTGGAACTCCTCTCAGACGGGATGCGATTATCCCTGGCGTCCAAGCACTCATCATCCATGTCATTCATAAACACATCCTCGCAACTTTTGCTTTCATTGTTGTTATTAATTTTCTTGGCCAATGCTTCTTCCAGGTCTTTGGACACATCAAAACTGAATTTCCTGTGTATCGTGGGTGAACTGGGCTCTGAAAAAACCCTTCCCATCCTCTTTGAGGTATTGTTTGACCGTCCATTTGGGTTTCTCCGCCTTTTGGCTGGTGGTGTCACCAGTGAATTGGCCGGATACCGGCAGGACTTGGCCTTTGCTGACTGTAAGTCCACACAATTAAATAACTCAATCTTACGCTGCAAGGTGCCATTGTCTGGCACGATAGGTCCACTAATTTCCAGGGTATCCCCTCCTGACTTGTGCTTACGCCTCTGGCTTCCACCTCTCCTGCCTTTGAGGCTGTCCAACCTCTTCAAAAAACTTTTGGCACCCTTCATGTGGTCCCTACTACTATGTAGTCCATTTAGTTCAGACGATGGATCTTTCCGTACTGAGATTGGGGATGAGATCTGAATGATAGCACTTCGAGGTCCATTCATATTTCCATCAGATCCGATGGGCGTGGAGGTTTTATATTCACAATTAGAAACCGGCAAGCTCTGACTCGATGGAGATGAGGCTATCTCCTGAAAGCGCTTCACATACACTTTCTTAACAACGGCAGGGCTCTCAAAGCTACTCGTGCTCGTGTATCCTTCGTTTCGCTCACTATCTGTTGTTGTGACACTTTCGTGGCTGCTGTTTAGCCGGGAGTGTGTGTGAATGTGAGTTGTGTTCGAGTCTGCAGGGGGAGGCGTTGACAGTTCAAGTTCAGGGAACTCCTCGCCGGTCATTCGTCGTGACCATCGCCGACTGCTACGCATGTATTTCCACTTGATACTAATTGCACATTGATCCTCATCCTCTGATTCGTCACACTACAGGAATGAAATGAAACGAGATAACAGAGATGAAAAATTATTTTCTGCTGGCTCCATTATTGCACAATAATTCTACCTTGACACTTTGCACAGATCTGATCCATTTGTAAGAAATCAGATAAAAATTATTTTTTTGAATCTATTCCAAAATCACACCTTAGTAGTTCAATATGATCATGTTCAGAGATGATAATGTTGGGGAGGGGGTTCAACCTCAGAAGGTAACATCACCCCTTAAAGCAGATATTTACCTCTTGTGATATCGGCATAGAGCCAAGATGTGGTTACATCTGTCAGTTTGACTTACTGAGCATATTTTCATTCCTCCTTCCCCAAAACCTAACTAAATCCATGTCACGTGAAAATCCAGGTGAAATATTCATGCTCAAAATGGCAACTAAAAGCAATCGAAAACTTCCGAGACTTTTCCTTACATCTATGATCTCCCTTCGCCAATTAACGCCTAATTGCTCCCTTGGTGACTGTGTGATGTGGGTTTATCGGTGAGTCACTCCACTAAAACCAGATATGCTCTGGGGTTTAGGGGGAATTACAAGGAGGGTTTAACAGGACTTCATTAAAGCATGTAATCAGGCTTAATGTGTCACATGAAATCAATTTTCATCCATATTATAGGCAGTAGTTGAGGTCTCTATGCAATAACCTTTCCGCAAAGGGAAAAATCCAATTGCCGTTTTCATTGTATGAAATGGCCAACACAAACACATTCCCCTTCAGACATACAATATCAACTGAACCCTTCAAAATACATGACTGATTTCTCAAATATTAACAAACCATGCTGTGCATTAATTGAAATAGGGTTAGCTGTTTAACAAAGCTTCAATAAGACAAATGTTGTCTAGGCCTACAATGATTAAAATGTTTATTTTTCTGCAGTCTCATTTTTGAAAAAAGTGTAAAAAAGCATAAATCCCTTACTTGGGGGTAATCTGGCACAAGTTCAAACCACAATTTGATTAATTTCTAATTCAAAAGCCTTGAGTACCGTTAGTAAATTGATTGCACATAACTAATACAATGGATTGAGGCATTGAATTTGTAATGGCTTGCAGAATGGAGTATTGCAGTTACAAAGAGTTACAACATGAATGCATGAAATTGTGATTAGTTCCAGCAAATCTTGAACTTGACTGATTTATGAGTCTGCTTACTTTGCAGTATCTCTCTATCATTGTGATTCATCGTGATTCATGGAATTTCCTTTCACATCAAGATCGTTATCACAAGGCAGAAACTTGAGGGAATACTCTGAAACCACTTTGAAATGGTGACAAATGACACATGGAGGTAGAAATGCAAACATCTGACTGGGAACAACCCTGGGGAATCATTTCTAACTGAACATATTTGAACTAGTGATATTGGCATTTCCCCTGAAGAATCACCAGAATAGGCCCATTCCCATTAGCCTGAGTTTTCAAACCATCCTACAACATGTTATATTCTGATAAAAACAATTATCCTGAGCAGATTGATATTATAATCATTTGCAACAAAAATGCAATTTGAGGGTTTCATCCACACAATCCTCATTCAGCTTTAATATTTTATAAAATAGCAAAAAAATTATAAATGGCAAAATTGCAAGTGAAAAATCTATACCCTAAGTCTTGGCTGCAGGTAATTTATTCATACAAGTAGGGCCTACATACTTATCGTGATTTAAACAAATAGCCCGAAGAGTGTACGCCCTATAGGCCTAACTCTGGATCATACTCAATGATTCATAGTTACATAGTAAAAAAGCCAATTACTTCGACTGATAGGGATGTTTTTTTCAATATCAAGTTTAATCTTGATGACAACTGATTTGGGGAGAATCTTGGACTTATGGAGAACAACCAACTGACACTTTTCACAAAAGAAATCATTAAAAAAAAAAATCAATGGAGTGTCTGAGCACATGGTTTGCATCAAGTAGCTCTGTGACAAGAGCAAAGCTGGCCTGCCCTGCTGCTGCCCTGCAATTTGAGGGCAGGCGTCACTAATGAGAAGGTGTCTGCATTTTTAACCAGAGGACAAATTTTAACTGTCATTTCAATTAGCAGAATCAAGGCATGAGGACTGAAATGAGATCAAAGTCAGAACTCTAACGCTCCATTTTGATTTCATTTCATTGAGAGAATACTAAAAATTATGGATGTTTAGAATTTCACACACACAATTAAAATATTCAATAAACCTCAACCATGTTAAAATTACTGAAAACATAAATATTATTCATGCACTGACAGTTAACATGATATGCATCTGGTCAAGGTCGGTCAAGGTAATGGATCATGTAGACCCTGCAAAGAGCATAGGTGCTGCAACTATATGTGTCTCTGTATGGAAAGCAGATTGTGGATAATACATAACTAAGGGTGTGTTTATGCTTCCATTGTGAGAACAGAATCAGCGTTTTCAAACGTCGATTCAAAACGCTGATCGTAAACACGGTTCTGGGAGTGCTGTTTATGCTAACTGTTCAGAGGCAAAATCACAACCTCCAGCTGGCTTTGCGCCTTTTTTCGAAAGTTTTTTGTCCGAGTGTTGTTATTACGTGGAGTTAACATGGAGCAATGTGACTGTATTTGCCTGCGGATTTTCATCTCACCGGAAGCATGTACCAAATGACATCATTTAAACATGTTTACGATCGTGGTTCTGTTTATACTTCCCCAGAAAGCCTGATTCTGGTCAAACGACATTTACAAACGCACCTTTTGTGAGTTTACGATTGGCGTTTTGAATCAGCGTTTAAATGAAAAAGCATGGACGCAACCGTGTTTTGGACTAATCACGTTTGGAAATGCTGAATCTGGCCTGAAAAATGGAAGCATAAACACGGCCTATGTCACATACACCATGACCAGAAATTCTAATAAAAGATAAGGAAATATGTGTAAAAGTGATTGCCTTGTTCATAGCAAAAAGGAAGAAATATGCCCCAAAAGAAGAATGGTTGGCACATCTGTGCAAATATCCATTATTTCCGATATTGGGCTAGTGCATACGTATGTATTTCGGGGGGGGGGGGGAGCTGGTAATTATTTTTACACTCCGTAATAAAGAATATGCTAGTTTTCTCATGAGTTTGATTACATACATTCACATGAATTTCAAACCATGTAGATAATTAACCTATTCTGAGCCTTTAAGTTTAACCGGCTTATCCTATCATATATCCTATAAAACTGGGATTAAATAGAAAAAAAACACCATTTCCAAAACAGCTGAATTCAAACAGCACAACAGAAAGAATCATTGCAGAATGTGCACAAAGTCAATGCCACAGTTTCTGAACCCCTAAGACCAAAAGGGTTAAGCTGAAACAGGATGATATGGCATGGTATTTAATTAGAGCAGACCAGGTAGAAGGAAAGAAGATGATAGAAGGACTTTATCAATAGGAATCAATTTGGACGATTGCCTTCTCATCTCTGTATATTTTTTCTCCTAAAGGTTAGGACGCTAATAAACGGACCATGAGTGGATGGGATACGATTCGTGGTAATTGATCAGGAGCAGAGAGAAGACGTATAAACTCAAAATACTTTGTAACGAGGCAGGCTTTGCTTTTTCAAAACTGATTCTACAAAACAAGTGGATCATCGAATCTAGGATAGGTAGAACCAATAAAGCAATAACATTCTTTACCCATCATTTATTGATTTTTCATATTATTTGAGTCCACACTCTGGATTTGGAAATAGAAGATCCCAAATTGTGTACTAAATAAACAAGGTGTCACACACATACAGTAGTAAGGAAGCAAATTTAAGCAAAACGTTTGAAGATAACATCTCAAGAGTTTAAGAAAGTCTGAAAATGTATCATAAAATCATTTTTGCCATATTTCTCATACAAGACAACAAAAGTGTGATAAAAAAATAGCATTCTGAGAGATCAGAGATGAGTGTATTGATTGACTCCTTAGAAGACAAATGGTTGTTAGGAAGTTATCATCGGCCTATTCTTGGATCTCTGAGCTAACAAAAATAAATTGAAGATTTTACGAGACCTGATAGTATTTCTGTACCATTCATCCTGTCTTTAAGATGATGATGACTGTAATACCAGACAGTGACGCATCGTTCCACAATATCTGGCAAGAGACAATTTCATTACACATCCTCTACCAAGAAACCAAACTAAATATATCAACATAACATGCCCCGCGAGCATCGTTTCGTTCCATTCCATTGTTTAATTGACCGCAGTGGGCTGCAACAGGATGGATGGTCTTTTTATATACTGTATGCAGCAAAAGAAAACCCTTTGGGGTAAATCTAATTTCTCTGTAGATTACAATTTACGAGCGCCAGAGACAACGAGATCGTCCGCTAGAGGTCTACCATCTGTATACCTACATAGTAGGGTTACCTAATGTAATTTGAGGGATGGAAATTTGTCTATTATAAAATGGATAGGGCTGATAAATTGATTGCATGACTCGTATAGAGCTCCATTCTTAACACAATAAAATAAAAAGCAGTTTGGAAGATTATTAAATTACTTAGATTGAAGTTTTCATTTGGAGCAATCAGAATTTAGTTCAGGCGGTGCATTTAAGGCTGTGACTAATCTTCCGAAACATATTCTTATACCTCTGTAATCATTGTAGTTGACTCTCTACAACTTGAAATTCACGAGGAACACAAAAATATTGTTGAAAGGAGGGGGGGGGGGTTAGGGGCCAGGGAGAGAAGATAAATCTTCATGATCAAATTTTCCCAACTCCTGATGATCCAGTTAAATATATCTTATTAAATATATATATCAGACCGGATTTAGCTCCCAACAATAGGCCATTAAATATACTTTCCAGGTGTACACTAATGCTAACACTTTATCACTTAAAATTCTCGGTCATATTTGAATTGATGAGTAAAACACTAATGGTACTACAACCCCTAGCTCTTCACATGACAGAGGTTCATGCGAAGAGTTGGAAATGAGATTAATCCTGACACACGTGGCCGATGAAAGAGCTATGTAAAATGCATTGGATGCTTCTTGTAAGGAAAGAGGTATGATGACCCGTTCATATTTGAGTTCTTCCCATTTACCTGTGGAAGTTCACTGCTTTATGAGTATGCATTCCTCACTTCACAACAAAAAAATTGTATCCTTTCAAACTGCTTCCTCTTGAGAAGTGAAGAAAATGGTAGAGAGAGGCCTATATGATCTCTGAGAAACTTGCAACATCTGTTCACGCTATTAAGATTGTATGGTTAAAGCTAAATGATAGTAATTGCAGTAAAACATTAATTTCGTGAGAAAGTCTGTAAAACCAAGGTTAAGTATGACTATATCATCGTGGATCTAGATCTGGTACAGTTACATAAACTGAACTTTGTGAAATCATGAAATCTAAGCTGAAATATGATCACACTGAAGATTGCCAACACAGATAGGCACACGTGGGACAGTGCATTATTATTGTTGGAATAAAGACCCGACGGAAGTGACCGAATCCGCGCTTATTTCTCAGCAATTACACAATTTCTTCCAGAATCCTTTGGCACATATTTTTTATTCATACAAACAGACACTAGGGTGGTCATATGGGATTCTGTAAAAAGTCATTTTGAGATCGTTACCAGAACTGGAATTTACCTTTAAACTACATCCCCTTGTAACTTCACCTCACCAGACGGAGAAATTACCTGATTGGGTTCAACAGAGAAATTTTCACTCATCCCTTTCATACCACAAATTTCACAACCTCTCCTCGCTTATGTTGAATGGGGTAATGCTTACTAATGTGAAAGAGGTATGAGATGGTTTGAACTGCAGAGGTACCAACAAGAACAAAGGGGGTTTCTATTGGACGTTCAAGTCTGGACATAGCATTAAATGCCAAATGTGGATACTCACAGCTACTCGTTCCAGCTAACAAGTTTCGCAGTCCAGATTTCTTGCAATTTTTAACATCATAGAACTAATCAAATCAGAAACCTATCTCATGAAGAACGTTATTGTGTTAGCAAGATACATTTTAGATTTTTAAAAATATCATTAGGCCTAATGTCATTTCATTGTAGAAAACACATGAAGCAAAGTAAACAGGGAGGAACTGGCTATACTCTTGAAATTGGACATTTCTTTTCTCAAGATCCTTCAATTTCAAAGTAAAAATATTAATAATAAAACTAAACAAATAACTCTTCATCAAGACCACCCTAGCTGGTAATAGCTATCCATGACTATTTTGGCATACTTGATAACAAATTGAATCTCCAAATAGAATCATCATCTTCAAAATACATCATCATTGAGATTTTCTAGCAAAGAAAACAGCAATTAGAGAAGTGAAGATGCCACTCTCAAAATAAATCAACCTCCATTGCCATGGAAACATCTACCTCAGAGCCAGATCAGAATGTATTCTCTCAAAACTCGGAATAGAAAACAGTATATTATTTCCTTTTTTTAACTGCAAAAAGAACTAAAGGTGTTACCTCTATTTGTGATGTTTACTTTCAAGAAAATATTCTTATAAAAAATGATGTTTCCTTTTGTGATTTCTAAAAATAAATCATGACTCCTTTTGACAAATCAAATAGAAAACTTCAGAAATCTGGAGTTAACAAATAATATATATTTTTAATAATTCAAACTTAATGATCATTCACTGGTATATTTGAGTCCTTAAATAACCTATGTATGGATGCTAGTTTATTATTTGTTACAGTTCTAAAGATAATTCCATTCAACTACAAAAAAAACATAAACAGCAGAACATCTTCTTATTGTCAACATTCCGGTCTATTTCCTCAGCTCTACTTTTCCCTTTTTTGTGCTCAATTCAGTTAAATTACTACTTTATTTACATGTTAGTGACCATTGTTAAATGTCTTGTATTGTATAATGAGTTTTTTATTCTTAAGGTTGCCTCTTATTCTCTTTCCAATTTCCTTTCCACCTCTTGCTTTCCCTTCTCATTTGTCGTATCCCTATTTCTTTCCCTTTTCTCATCTCTTTCCTCTTCTCTCTCCTCTTTCTTCCTAATCTTTCATACCCCCTTTTTCTTCTTTGGTGACACTTTGTAGTAATTATGTTATGGCCTTTGGTAGTTACCTATGATACATTTCTTTTTCACCTGTATGAATTTGTATTGTATCTAATATCTATTTATAATGTTTACTTTATATTTTGTTATGTTTCTATTTGTACATGTAAACATTCACTTATTTCAGTCTTTGACTGCTTGTGATTGTATTTTGATCCAATATAAAATCCAATATTACAAATTATATTATATACACAAAAATAGTGTTGATGACCTCAAATTCACACCAATTGCATGCTTCTCCTTTATGTCATAAATATAATTATAAACTGAACTTGCTGGTTTATATTTTTTTCATTAGTAAGACTCCCTGAGGCATCAGGATTCAAATCACATCCATCCAAGACACTACTTACCATAGCAGAAATATTATCTATTATTTTGTGGGTAAGATAATCATTTTGATAAATGGTGCCTCATCCTCTCAAAAAGCTCCAAGCACCAGCAAGCTATCAGAGCATTTTAATTTTCAAAATGTGTTCCATTCTTCCCATTTAATGATACAAACTCTGATCTAGCTTGGGTTAAATAATCCAATACAGTATTCAAGAATATATATTCCTTTAGGTATTTGAAGAAAGACACATGCCGAGGATTACAGAGTACAACAGATTCAATTTAAAACGCAATACAAGGAACTTAAAAGTTAATGCCAGTATCTATTCAAACAGAAATATGATAATAAATCATCTTGGCATAGATTTTACCATACATGTACAATGTATTATATTTTACCCTGTGCACTTTACTATTGTCGACTATAGTATGAGAGAAAAAAAGAAGAGAAAAGAAAGGATGAAAATCCTTGAAACAGAATGAGCAATACACTCAAAATTGTGACCTGAAAATTAGCTGGGTTTGCAAGCATTTTCATTTCAACGATATCCCATCCATCATACGTCTCAAGATCACGCTTGTATTTCATTGATGAACTTGTCGTTAAGTTATCTTAGTCCCAGTAAAGTTTAGCCTAGATTGTTATCAGCGCTGGAGCTCGAGGGTGTACCGGTTTCTCGGACGGACGAGGATCAGATGCTATTTTGTGATGATTGATCTTTCATATTTGCAGAAGGAATAATACCCGTGGAATATATGTTTCAATAACAAGGTTAGGATTCGTATGGGTGATATATAGCATGATCTTGCTCGACATTAGCGGTGGCCCGGTGGCCCAGGGCCACCAAAAATTCATCTCGGGCAACCATTATTGAAAAAATGTTAAGTTTTGGTGGCCCGAATCGGGCAACCAATAATTTTCAAAGTAGCGCAATTTTAAAAAAATTAATGTGGAGCCTTGTATATAGTCCTGATCTTGATGGACATGGAAAAGAATGGATGGATTAATCAATATACCTTTTGTTACGATGGGAGAGATTCAAACTGATTTGTGACAATCTAGTGTTAAACATGAAATTGAACAGTCTTATAAGCTGAAAATCACCCTCACTTTCATATATTCAAAATAATAAAACCTTATACCCCGTTCAGATCTACCGAAAATCTAGAGTGCTCATGGAGGCTACCGCAGGTCGTCCTAGACGAGTCGTTAGATCTAAACAGTCAAACGAAAAGCACGAATCTGAGGGAATCGCGAGAGGAAATTCACTCTAGACAGTCTAGCACAATCGCAGCATCACACGGCGTGATCCACTGTTGGACTGTAGATCTAAATGGTCTCGGCCTGAACGCAGCATAGAAAACGGAAGTCCTTCATCAGAGCGCGCGCTTCTTACGTATATATGCACGTGCTAGTCATCGTGTAAAAAATGAGGCCGGTTTGCCAAACATATACTGACAGAAATAATATGACACTTTTGACTTTTATAATGTATACTAAAAATTGTGTTACATTATATATATATATATATATATATATATATATATATATATATATGGGTCATTCCACGGGGTTGGGGCAACAGCACTTTTTTGTGTTCCTTATGAATTGTTAGCTTTATCCTGAAAATGTGTTTGGTGTTTTGATGTTGCAATGTGGTTTTGTTGGAAGGCAGTTATGTAAGCAATTACTTGATGCAGAAATAAAAATGTTGAACTGCAAGTATTATTGATGGTGAGACTTTAAATGATGATGTCCAGACT
Organism: Lytechinus variegatus; assembly: GCF_018143015.1. Taxonomy (NCBI): domain Eukaryota; kingdom Metazoa; phylum Echinodermata; class Echinoidea; order Temnopleuroida; family Toxopneustidae; genus Lytechinus; species Lytechinus variegatus. The sequence continues at coordinate 8,792,021 of NC_054740.1, read as the reverse complement.
CTTTTTTGGGGTACCAAGTGTGACATCCAAAATGGTCATTTTCAGTTGAAGATATCTAATCAAAAGATAGACTTAGTCAAATTCAAATGGCCATAATTGATAAAGCAACATTTGTTTAATAACAAAACAGTAATGGGATAGCAAATGAAAAGAGACTTCATATCATAAATCACTCCTACAAATCGGCATACCACCGTTACATGCGATGTCCTCGTTTATTTTTTTCTGTAACGGCGGTAATGTGGTTTATATCTAAAAATCAGAAATCATTTTTTCCAAAATTATGTGTCAGATATAAAGGGCAGGAAGTAAGCAACTGTTAATCAAAAGATTAGCTTTGAAAACCTATGGTAATGTTATCTAAATTAATCGAGAGTCGCCGATGTTTTGGGCGATGTCCGGGCCAAATTTGTAACGGTGGATCACATTTCATCGCGTATGTAAGAAGGAGACACCGGAGAAGAGACCGTCGTTGTATCAGACGGACGGGTTGTTAGCCGAAATCCACATGCACATGAACAGCTATGATAGCGGGTGTTTTGAAGCATTGCAATTGGGAATATTCCTGCAATGTCTGTGTAACGGTGGATTGGATATCCACGATGTTTTCCCTTTCAAAGCGACGTAAGTACGGAGATTTATCCCGATACTCGTATTTTGAAACTAGTTAAACCATATCTTTAAAATATGGAACTGTATTACCATGCAGAAAGTGTTTTTAAGTTTGAAAAATCTCGCTAATTTTCCATCATCTTTCACTTCGGTCCCACATGTAGCTTCTCGTGTAAGTGAAATATGTGATTGAGACATTGCCGTGTTTGTTCCAGATTTGCTGAATGGTTCCAAAGAAAATAATGCTTTTATTACTGTGATTCCGTGCAAACATGTTTTGAATGGTAGCTGACATGATTCAATCGTAATTTAGTTGATTTTTTTTACACAAAAATATGTTGATTCAATAGGCCAATGGATACTCAGAAACAGCTCTTTCCCTGATGATCATGACGGTGACATCTCAAATTTGGTACAAATTTTCTCCTTGTTTAAATTGGCTCCTACTGATTCTAGGTAATATGGGTATTAAAGACCTGATGATCAAATTTGAATTTGCAAAAAAAAAATGAGAATTTAGAACCAGTGGCGGCGCCACGGGGGAGGCAGACCCCCCCCCCCAAAAAAAAAAAAAAAAAAAAAAATTTTTTTTTTTGCTCATCAGCTGATCCCAGCCCGAAAGGAGGGGGGAGGGGCAAAATAATTTTTCTGTTACTACCCCCCCCCTACACATAGTAGATGGGCTTTGTGTATGATGAAGCATGGGAATAATTCAATTACTAGTAATTCTTAGCTATAGGCTTAACCTTCCCAAAACTTTTCATCTTGTTGAATGTTGGTATACTTTTCAGCACTCATTCTTTTTCCCTCAGTTCTTTCTCCGTTTTTTCAATTGTATTTTTTTATTTCTATATATTCAGTTGTTAAGGATTTTTTTTCAACCGTATTTTAATTTATATTTATTCAATTGTTAGGAGAGGGGGTGGGTATTTGTTTTATCAGAAAGCAAAAGCCTTTGTGATTGTTTTCAATGTGATTTTTTTTATTGCAATATAACGACATTTTAAAAACATGTCCAAGCGAAGAAAAGAAAAAGTGACACAATCGAGTTTGTTTCACAAGAGTTTATTTGCTGTATCAGAAGGTAAATTGCAGATTTGAATTCCATTAATTCATTTAATTCCAATAAAACATAAATATATTATGTAATTGCTTGAACAATTAAACTTCATAGTTGAAAATTAAATAGGATGGTCATACAAAACTAAATGGAATTGTCGAGATAACCACCCTTGATTATAATGCAGAATAAAATTAGATTAAATTCATCCATTGAGAAACGAAATTAAAGTAAAGATAATTTATGAAAAGGTACCGGTAATGGGCAAGTAATTGTATTGTGAAAACAAAGTAGAACACAAGAAAGCAAATACAAAAACCTTGTATAAAACAACTTTATATTTAATTTATGAACTAGGAAATGATGAATTCTAATTGCTATGAAAAAAATACAAAGTGAGGGTGTATTTTGCAAGAACAGATCAGATTCCTTGTCATTGCCCTAGTAATCCACCCCCCCCTTACTTTAATGAGAAAATGTCAAGACATGTACATGAGTAAATGATTTCATATAATAATATAAAATATCGTGGAAACAATCCAGCAAGTTTTGTTGATTAAAATGTAATAATTTGAATTGTGTAAAAAAATAGTCAAACTTCCAAATACTATTTTTCTCAAATAACTACAGGTAGCCTCTGTTGAAGGTAAAAATGTATATCTTCAGTACATGAAGTGTCAATCTGGTGACCTGTACTCCTGGCCTGATGGCGAGGCACAATTCTACCTCTATCTATTTTGTGACATTGACATAGTCCTCTTCCACACAGTTGTCGTTGGGTCACCGATCATCTTGAAGTTCATAAACTTGTAACCTGAATGCAGAGAGAAATATTGCATGTTATTTCTTATTGTCAGGTTTAGTGTACAGTGTAATATTTTTTTTTGCATTTGCCAGTAAGAAGTTTACCATAGAGTTTTTAACCAAAGGAAAAGATTGTAATTTGCAGTGTTATTCTTGAACATTTATTAGAATAGCTTAGTAGAAATAATACATTTTACTTTCTTGTTCACAACTCTATGTTCAAACAACAGGTGTAAGTTTTTTTATTCAATTTGTCCACTAAGTACTTTACAATTGTCCTTTTGGCATGCTGGAACTTACTGTTTTATCCAATGCATTTATTCCAGTGAAGACATGATTATATTTTAATTAATGTCACTTAGAACTACATTACCATGTAACTGAGGTAAAATAACTTTAATAAGTTACATGTAGAGTAAACAAATTGAACAAGTTATATGTGTAAGGTATTAATGCATTGTCCATGAATTGCATGCCAACTTTGTGTTGTTTTGTCTTGAAAAACCATACATGTAGCTTAGAAGAACTAAACTAGTACCTTTTCCCTACATCTTTTTCACCCGAGTATTGTATCAAAGGTATCAAAATTATAATCGTGTACATGTATGAATAAAAAAAAAACATTTTACCTGTTCATTGATGCATTTTAGAAGCTTGCCTGTAGATGTTGTATTTCTACACTTGAGTAAGATGAGTTAACTCGCATTAGTGTGTTGATACTAAAAGAATGGCAAGTACATGTAATACTATTCAATATGATCATTACAAGGACATGATGTCCATGTAACGGAGGTATGTACATTTGAAAGTAATACCGTGAAGGAGATATTTTAAAGTAATAAAGATTTGGAGATCATAAGCTAGCACTCTTTTGTTTTTTTCCGCTTTAGACAGAAACATTTGTTTCCAGAGATAGACGGAAGTGGAACCTTGAGGATTACCTTAGTATTATTTTAAATATAAATTTATCAATAATTTTGTACATTTTTCCTTGTTTAAACTCTAATTTAATTTGCTTTTATTTGCAAAGAATTTGACATGCAAAATGTTTTTCTTTAGTGTAATCAATTGATCTTGTGCAAATATTCTAAGGCATGAAGTGGAATTTGGTGTGTAATGGCCATTAATGGACATTAACTTAACATTGCTTCTAAGTATACCTCTGTTACTGAGACATGATGTCCATGTAACGGTGGTAACACCAAAAATAGAAGGTTATGCCAGAAAGAGTAGTTTATTTTTTCCAAAGAGAATATTCCATTCTGTTGAGGCATGACTTCTCTCAACTATTTAGTTCTACATGCCATCATAAATTCAATTTTCTAGACTGGTGAGAAAAAAGAACGACACAGAACATGGCACTGGTATACACACAGAGCATCAAGTTCCATTTATTGATGCTAAATCTTTCAAAATATATATGCCATGTTGAAAAGTGTGGAATAAAATGACTAACAATGTTGTTAGCAAAATATTTATCAAGAGTAATGGAGATCAACCCCTTTATTTTGACAGTGGGAGAGCATAGTCTTAGTAAGGATGATAAATGATGTCCATGTAACGGTGGTATTTTGTCAAATCTTATTTCTCAGTTTACTCCAATATGCAGGGTGGTATGAAATGCCTGTAAGTGGATTTAGTTGAAGGATTGTCCCATGAAACATATAAGAAATAAAACATTTCATTTATTACATTTCTATTTTTTTACCCTGATGTCACAATTTTTGCCCCAACCCCATGGAATGACCCATATATAAATATATATATCTATTTTGTATTGGTATGTTGATTATTTGACTATGACAGCGCAATTCGCGAATCCAAGGGAGACGTCCGAGACGATGTATCACGTGATCACCGCAGATGATCTAAACGGGCCCCCAATGTTCACCTCGTGTTTTGATATGGAATTCTATACTGTGTTCGTTCTAGATGATTGTCCAGCATGACACCCGAGATTAGATAGACTGGCCAAGAGACCATTGTGTTGGTGAATAAGTGCCAGAACTTTCAAACTTTATGATTTCTATTTATTTTCATAAAACGATTGCTTAAACATAATTGATTTGGATTGAATTGGGTCTTTTGTTAATTTTGACCTATCTTTGTAATTTCCAAATAATATAAATCAGAAGGCCAATCACCTTATTCAGGTGTATTCACATCATGGTTTGATCATTAGATATAAATTTCAAATCATTCATTCTACTGGTAGTTTTATCTTCAAGCATCTCAAAGTACATTGTCCTATATTCTCTCATAAACGTGATGACTGTAACACACTATCTGATCATTGTGTTCTCAGAATAAACATTAATTGAGAAGAAAATGATTCAACTGTACAGGATATACATTTTTTTATAATGAATTAAAAAAAAATGTATAAAGGTATATATGATAATGTTCAAGGTAAATTACTGACTTTGAAATATATAATACATGCATAATAATATCTGGAGTAAATTAAAATAAGATTTTCTATGAATTAATGGCTACATGAATCATTTAATTGCTGGGGGGGGGGGCAATATCATATCAAATGTGTACAACTTCAACCTTGCTACATTAAAGGTCAAGTCCACCTCAGAAAAATGTTGATTTGAATCAATAGAGAAAAATCAGACAAGCGCAATGCTGAAAATTTCATCAAAATCGGGTGTAAAAGAAGAAAGTTATAACGTTTCAAAGTTTCGCTTATTTTTAACAAAATAGTTATATGAAAAAGCCAGTTACATCCAAATGAGAGAGTCGATAATGTCACTCACTCACTCACTATTTCTTTTGTTTTTTTATTGTTTGAATTATACAATATTTCAATTTTTTACGAATTTGACGATTACGACCTCCTTGCCTAAAGCACAAAGTGTTAAGATAATGGAATTCCACGTGTTCAGGGAGAAATGACACTTCATTTCACATGACAATGACATGAATTTTTTTTTCATATTTCATATAATAAAATACAAAAGAAATAGTGAGTAATGTCATCAGTTCCTCATTTGCATACCGACTGACATGTGCACATAACTGTTTTGTGAAATGAAGCGAAACTTTAAAATGCCAAAACTTTCTGATTTTACATCTGATTTTGATGAAATTTGCAGTTTTATGCATGTTGAATTTTTCTCTTTTTATTAAAATCAAGTTTTTGTTGGGGTGGACTTGTCCTTTAAGTCAGGCCTCCATAATCTCTGCACTTGATCTTAGAACAGACACGGCTTATTAGCGGCTTACCCCTCTACCCACGACCCCATGGTTCCTAACCTGGCCCCCTGGTGACCAAACCATATGGCCAAAGCCGCGGACTGAAGTAGGCCGCATCGGAGTCCCCTTTGATTACCCGTAACGAGGAAAAGCGAGATTCTTATGGCAAACATACAATGTACAACAGACAGACCAATAGAGGTTGGCTATGTAATAACTCTGAGCAAACGAAATACCAAATATCCACATGAAAAATTAAAACTAAAATTATAAACTAACTTTGAAAGAAAATTAAGAAATGTTTTTCAAATTTCCTCAGTGACAAATACATGTATATTGCCATGTGCAGTTTCACTATCCGTCCCTAGATGGTTCCAGACTGAGCTGAAAATGTTTATACCACCCTTACAATTTAATTTCTGTTCAACAAGACTGAAGAGGCTTAATTACAATGTAATCTTTGAATTTATTCAAACTAGTTTGCAACTTGGCACTGCAGTCTTGAGTTACATGCCATTTTTGTTTAAGAGGAGAGGAAGTTTACCCCCATGAATGTTCTGTGAATGTGCATGAGGAGCATTTGATTTGATAAGAAACAATTTTCCTCCTCTTCTACAATTTCACAACAGAAGGGACTGCACGTAGACCATGTCTGATGAAGCATTCAGAGGCCAGTAAGGTGAGGGGAAACCCTACAACTTCCAAGGGACGCAACATAGCATGGGGTAGGGTCACAAACTTCTCTACCGAAATATGAGCACAGTGTCCTCTCCCTCACTGCTCCAGCAAAGTACAGTTGAGTTGATTACCATGGTGCCGTAAAGTTTACAATTATGAGTAAGCTCATGTTATCTCACTACATTATCAATATTCTTGACAAGACTGAAGCAAAACTGATGGTGTGATCTCTAAAAGTGCATAAAGAGAAACATTTTCAGCGTTCACACCACAAAGACCATTCTAGCTTTCTACATAGCTTGTTTCGGATGGGAGGGGGGGTGGAGGTTTGTGATTAGAGACAAGAAAATGACAGCTACCTGCAACACAGTGAGCTTATAACAATCAATAACAATGTTTTCGGCAAACAAATACATTCCAATGATGAGGTTTGATTGCTCTTTGATCAAGACAATGTACCTCTAATCGGCATATTAAACATGATCGATTCAATGTCTGGGACCAGCAATACCAAGAAAGAGGCGAAGGCAGATTTGATTAACCTATGTTACCCACTCACCTCAACAAAGACCAGTTACCTCCCCCCTTCTCTTGGGTTCAGAGGGGCGGGAAAGAAAAGTTTATTGAATCAGGCAGTGACTCTTGTCACGACTTCAAATACAGAGTTCTGTTACAAGCAAATACTCAGTCACAGAGACAGGAGAATGAGAGAAAAATGCTCTTATTCTGTTAGAATGGAGACAAAAAAAAAACGACAAAAACTGAGTGACCCCTGGGCGCTTGCACTTTCATCCAAGTGTATGAGAAATTGCTCTTGAGCATGTCAAAGAGGTTGTCTGAATTAATAATAAATTCAACAGATCTGCAGTTCTGGATGGGCTGACAAAATCTCTATAAATTTGATTTACCTTATCATTCCAAAAGTGGAAACAATTAGCAGTAATAGAAATGGCTTTACAAACCTTTCTTTCTTAATAACATCAGATTGGTCTAATTTGATTATCATTAAGAAAATAATTAAGGAACTATTGTAAGAGGGCCAGCAGTAATTTTCTTTCTGGCTGGGGCTTTTCTGTTTTCACCGACTGATATTTTGCAGTGAACCCTAAAATTTATATGGGTTCTTTTGCAATATAAAGGATATCTTATACATTTTTTTTTTTGGGGGGGGAGGGGACTCCCCTTCTAGCCACATTTCACATGTATGTCTTTGTTTTATTTTCAATCAGTTTTAAACAAAATCCACTTGAACAATATTTATATTCGAACATTAAGGCAAGTAAACATTAACAGGTACACATTCATTAATGCTTTCCTTTAAGCTCCATGATGCCCTTTATGATAACCAGCAGCTGAATGAACTGATAAAATGTGAAGCTTTAAAAATACCTCTGGCTCTGGGTTTTTTGTTACCTACTTCTTAAACTCACTTCCTAGAATGAACATTCATGGCTGTTGAATGATAAAGCGGAAAGAGCAAGATTTGTAATATAACAGCTCTTACTAGAAATAATGAAAAATATAATTGTTTACTTTATGATTATGGAAAGTAAACATAAACCTATGCTGACAAGACATTGTAAACATTTCTATTGCCTTTCTCCTTCTTCCCTGAAAAACATGCGGTAGAGTAGTAGGGGTAGGCTTGCATAAAAAAATGAACCAACCAAATGCCATAATCCATTTTATAAAAAAAAGTTTGGAAAGGGGCCAGCATATCGAACAGGAGCCAAATATCTTCATTATAGACACATTGTTTGACTATACAAAAATCCTCTATAACTCTGAAGATGAAAATCTAGCTGTGCGAATATTGAATTTCACAGAGGATTTATATTAAAGGGACAGCAAGTCTGAATCGTCCAATTATCATGCAAGATAATACAAACATATAAAGCCATGTTCCAGGATTGAAAACCTAGTAATTACAGATCTATACAAACGAAACATGAGGGTCGGCGAAAAGTGCAGCAACCCATCCCATGTAATAATGAGAAATACAAAACAAAGTGCATGGCATGGTAGGAAGACCAACAACAACAAACAAAATCTGCATCTTCCTCTGATTGGAATCAGTACGGTCATAATTCTGAAAATACCGGTACTTTGAATGAAATAGGTATGGGAAGAATGAATGGGCTGCAAATTAGACTTCATGGATGATTCTTCATGCCTTGGTAGCGATGAAAACCAAACCAAAACCTCAGTTTCATTGACTCGAGGCAGGTGGGGGTCAACTGACTGGTGGCCATTTATGATTATTAAAGAAAAACAATTCCTGGCCCCCTTTCCCCTTTACAAGTCTCCTTCCTTTCCTCACCGAGCAGTTCCTGTGGGTGCACCCAAACCGCAGAATGTGAAAATATTGTTAGTCATAATCGTACATCTTTTTTTATCCATCATTTCATATCAAAAGGAGAATTTTGGAGGGTACTTGGGACAGGGTGTAAACTCTAATGGTAAAACAGCACAGGTAGGCAAATTAAAATCACAGTTGGATAGTTTGACTACAAATTGGCCAAGTAAAAAGTGGATTACAATAATTAAATGCTAATAGATGGATTCAAATCTATATTTTATTTCTAGAAGGTCCCTTTCTATGACAGCAGAATTCATATCTCAAACAATGATATACAACTAGTATTTTTTTCCTAATATGTGAATAGCAAATGACAAGCCAGCAGTAATACAAGCAGGAAGGTCATGATTTTTACTTTAATGCCATTGATCTACAGTTGAATGTTTGAGATTTATGTTTGCAGCTGTTACTACATGACACGACTCTCAGAACTGTCAGTGTTAGGCATACAACTGATGCACTCACTAATTGCTGGCAACATCATCAAACATTTACAGCTACACTTGCTATATCATCAAACATTTACATGCACGCTGGCAGTAAAGGAGGCTACATTGTATATCATCAATCATTTACAAAAATGTGCTGCCTACATCATAAAAAAACAACAATATTATATACATGTAGGCAGAAATTGAACTTGACCATTCACTATTAACATTTTCCAAATTCTCAAGGAAAAGGCAGTTTTCTGAGTATTCTAGGTCTTACACAAAATGTCAATTTCTTAATTGCGTTATTAGATTGCATTGTTCAAATACCTTTTTTAAAATGAATATTTTATCACAAATAAATTAAATATAAAAACTTTTAAAAGACCATGACTTTGATAACTGGTTGAAAATCTTCAGCTAGCCAACAAAGAGACTGATGACATTTTCATTTTCCATAATCACTAGTTATAATGAAGTACTAAGAAGATACTCACAGATCTGTGTATTGGCGCTTCTATTTTCATGCTGGCACATTTATTGAGGATCTTTAGTCTCCTGTAAAAAAAAAGGAGAGGAATATTTAGCATAAAATTGGTAGGGGTTCATATTTTATTTCAATAATGAAGAGACAAAGGAAAAGAAAATTGATGTGTTCCACATATTTCATATAATCAATGAACAAAATGTGTAACAGTCAATTTGACAATGGTGACAACAAAACCTATGATGATGTTGTTGTTGATGATGATGATAATGATGCTGTTGATGATACTGATGATGATGACGATGAAGATGGTGAATAAGCATAGAAAACGTAAGCCTTGATTTTACAAGATTTAAAAACAAAATAAAAGGAAAGTCTAGAGGCTTAAGTAAATACAATTATTCATAACTGAAACTAAAAGCTGCACAAGTCACCTTGTTCCAATGAAAAGATAAAAACAAATGCATCCATCATCAACAATAATCCACAGGCACAAAGATGAACACTCAAAATGTGGTATCCCTAGAAAATAGGAACTGATGAAAACACCTTGTAGATGAGCAAAATGACTTAAATTCACAAAATATAAATAATCCAAGTGATCCGTGTGACACTCTTGCAGTATAGTTCTTGATGATGGAATCTGAACTTCAGCACTGTTCAAAGTGTCAATTGGCAACTGCTGGGCAACTCGGTTCTTCTAATGTTATATAATTACCTCACAAATAAAGAGGCCAACAGAGAAATAGTGAGATGGTGTCTACTTATTCCTTGTCTCGCATCTGACTGAGCAAAGCGAGCTCTCCTTGGTGGGTAGACTCAGGGAATGCGAGAGCGATTAAGGCGAGCGCTGAACTCTGACTGATCAGTACAGAGAATGAGCATTGAGGGTCGAGAGCATTGGATGCAATGCTCATAGTACACTGCTTGCTTGACTTACACAGGACATGCTATGGTACAGAGGAGTGAGCACAGCAGAGTGTCTACAAAATAGTCTTCAATATCAAGACTCCTCCCTATGACATTTGTATGTTTACAATCTTTTTTTCTATGGCTTTAGTGAAGATTTGCAATTTCAAGTCGGTTCAGAATCGATAGAATGAATGCAATTCTAAAATCAATGAAACTTATTTTTGTCCATTTTTTATGATAATGACTATTTTTCATTTTAAATTGAGCAAAAATGGCTCTCAATTTAGAACTATTGTAAAATTAGCGAAGATCTCTGCCCTCTTACAATGTCTTAGATCAAAGTTTTAAATCCTAAATGCAGCTTTGTGCATATCTTGAGTGTTAGATCATATCAAAAGGACATTTTTAGCGTTGAAAGTTGAAACTATTTTTTTAGGTGATGACTGATTTGATTGAGCATGATCGATACAACTAGCATACAGTCTTTCATGTCTGACATTTTGAACACTGGCCTATCAGAGAAGCAATAAATGTCAGTGTTAATTTCTGAATGAATTGGAAGAAAAATATTGAAAAGTGAAAACTGTCTTTTTTTAAAATTGGGTTGGGTACTAAAGCAGATGTAGACTAGTTAAGAGTTTGTTGGCAGTACTTGAATGGATTGAGGGACTTGGGAAGGGTCACCCCTCTCAAGACAAACAGACTAGTCTGAAAAACACACACACAAATCTCTTTGACACACAATATGTATTTCTCCATTTGCACACACAAGCCCCTAGAGAGTGGACTAGTCCATTATTATCTTAGATAGGGATATCAGACTTGAAAGTAGAAAATAACCAGTAGGTACAATTACAGTTTTCATAGTTTTTCTGTAGTAAAGATGAGGAGGAAAGACATTGCATGGAAATGTAGGCTAAAATTAAGAGATCACCACACACCACATCCAAAAACCTGGAATTAAATGAATAGAATAGGTCCACAAGGAATAGAAAAGATAAAATAACAAAAATAATATTCATCCTTATTGGCACAACATACAATATTGATTGTTGATAAAATTAAAGAGCAAATCTTCCTGCAACATGATGTGGTAAGGACCTGGGGGGCCACTTACATTGACGAGTGGATACCATGCACGACCAAAAATAACACGTAAAAAGGATGTCTTTTTCACGATAGGGCAAGTTACATACGTAACGTGATAAGGGTGTCAAAAACACAAAAATAATTTTTAAAAGGGTATCTATTTCACTAGGAAAATTACGTGTTTAGGGTCGAATTTGCGGGGATGATAAAACCAAATTAAAATGTTTTATAAAGGATGTCCTTTTTGACCCAACACTACGTGTTTAGAGTCCGATTTGCGCGAGATGTAGAAGGTGGGGTCGTACTAAACCAAATAAGGTAAAGCCGACGAACGAAGGACCCGTAACAATAAAACATTCCTGTACTTGTTTGGGGGTTCATTTCAAGGAATATTTACCAAGAACAGTTTTGTTTCCAATACTTGTTAAGGGTAGGGTTTCACACGCCAATACTTGTTAAGGGGTGCATTTTCAGAATATGGAAATTACGTGTTTAGGGTGCTTTTCGAGACCCCATGGTCGCGCATGGTATCCACTTGTGAATGGAAGTGGCCCCCCGGGGGTAAGGAACATTAAGTATTATTAAGCAATATTAATGTAACTACTATTATTGATTTCAATCCATCAAAAAGAAAAAAAAAAGAGATCAATGACCCCCACAACATATCTATATTTAATTTTTCATTGTAACAAGTCACAGATATTTTCACATAAATAAGGTTTCGTATTTACAACACTGACCTCTCAAAAAAAGCTCATAGTTACTTTTGCTGGCATGAAATGAGAAACACTTTTCTCCTCTTGATGAGGCCATTCACCTCCTATTACTTAACGTCAATGCTAGTTTGAGTTCAAACCATTTTTATGGGCAAACCTGCAAAGTGATTCATCGTTAATCTTTTGATTAGCCTATTCCATCCTTGGAATCCCCTTTTGTCACGTTATCTAGAAAAGTCCTTAGCCTTTACCAATGTGCCCAATCAACAAAGTAGCAAAGTCAAGCAAACAAACAAACAAACAAACAAACATACTTACACACATACAAACACCACATGAATAATCGGTAAACAACAGAAAGGTAAAGCATTATCAAAGCCACCTGACTGACTCCCACAAAGGACACTTTTCCAGCCCTAATAGTTCAGAAGAAATAGCACAAAAGCTATTAAATGATTAAGCCATGGGAATTTAAAATGGTTACAAACTTTGGTAGTTTGGTGTGTAGGAAGTAGAGTGGTTAGTTATATTCCATGTGGGGGTCCGTCACGGTTTCTATTTCTGGTTTTGGGATAAGATGACTGGATTTGATGATTTTAGCTGACTCAACATTTTGGGATTTTGAGGTTTGTTTTTAGACTGAGAGGAAAGACCTATGCGGTGATGTCATAATGTACTCAATACTTAGAAAGGGACTACAATAATGATTCTTTTGTAGTTCAAACGGACCTGTTCTCTGAAATGAGTATATGAAAGGCCTATGTTTACAAGTTAATGGATGAGAAAGTTCCTCAATTTCCTGAGGAAATGAATAGAAGATACTGTGTTTGATGATCTTGGTGTCTCACCGAATTAAATAGGAAAAATCATTGATTTGAAGAAAAAGCAAAAAGAGAAATCTGACTAATGTAAGAAAAACCCCATATGACATCACTTCAATATACAGAAATTTAACCACACTATGGGAAAAATGTGTTTCTGTGCACATGTGTGTGTGTGTGTGGGGGGGGGGGTATCTCAAACAATTTTTCTGCCATATTGTTGGAAAAGGCCTATCAGTTGTAAAATGTAAAAATCTTATAGATCTCTTGATATATAGAAATCAATTTTTACCTTAGGTGGGGAAATCTGATGTTTTTGATGAGAAATTTCTGTGACGCCTTTAATTTCTAAAGGAATGACAAAGTCTCTATTTTAGGTCTGAACCATTATTATCAAATAATATGCAAATATTAAAACTGATTGTCTTTAAAATTGAATTTTGATGGCTTCCCTGAAAATTTAATATTTGTTACATGAAACCTTTAAGTTTAAGCAGCAATCTTAAGAGTTTGAAATATATCCAGATATCATGGATGGGGGGGGGGGGGAATGATCAGATTAAAAACCTTTTAATTCATTAATCAATGTAAAGCATAGATCTCCTTCCTCAAATTGCCCTCAAAATTATCAATTCATGACCCTTGCACATCAAAACTAGCACTGACTTTGGGCAAATGTTAATTCTGGGCAATTCCATACAACATGTAGGCCTACGTCCGACCCCATGGATGTGAGACTTCATGAAATATTCTGTCTCTGATTTCTGGTTCTTAAGACAGTCTTTAATGACCATGACTTGGTCAGTTTATGAAGTGAAGTAAGAACTGAGAAAAATGGGGGTTGAACGTACAAGAAGGTTGATTATTTTACAGAATTGCCATTCATCAATTGCATCTTTTACTCGCTTCTCATTTTACTTGCACAGTTTTACAACGTCGCTGCCCCCTGCTGCGGGAAATGAATACTCATTAATACCTGGTGGGCGATGCTACTGCCCTCTCCAAATTCAAAGGCGAATGATGGATACCTCTTCAACTCTCATCTTACATTTGAAGTAATGATTGAGATAAATTACCGATAATAAAATGGTACTGCAGTGGTGGAAATGCATCCCACGCATGAAAGTTTAGAGTATTTGTTTGCATTTGTCATATGTTAACAGTTATAACACTAAAACAAAAACAGAACATCATGAAATGTGAACCACAACAAAAACAAAGAAATAACCCAGTTGCTAATCACTACTCACGACCACGTTGCAGTCTCCGTAGACCTTGAAGGCCTATATACAGGATTTACAGGTATTTTCACTGTCACCATGGTAACAATAATTGTCTTAGGCTGGTCAAACGATAAAGGATAATAATCTTGATTATACTAGGTTGTTTAAAGGAAATACATAGATAATTTGACCTTGAATGACACCAATCTGATTAATGATAGGGATATGACCGCATTGCATAAACAGGAATAGATACCATTTCTGTGACAGCAACAATTGAATGAAATAGTTCCACAGATTCTATCAAAACTCAATGCACTTTTCTGTTAAATGTGCATATTATTATTAACACAATTCTTCTTGCACTATAAATCTGATGACAAAGAATTAAAAAGTAAAACCTGATTAATCATTCACATCCAAGTGTGGTCATGGGTTATGTTTATCTCCCATTTCTTAAAATAGTCCCTTGTAAATGGGCAGAGCAATAAATCCTCACTTCATTTTATTGATTTTTCTCTTTTCCCTATTCTTTTATGAAAGGATCTATATAATCAGTTGTTGTCTCCCTAGCTTAAGAGCTCAATGGACAAGCTATTGACACTCATTTAAGAGAGTCAACACAGTGTAGAGAAACACTAGGGAAAGGAGAATATACCCAGCTCTTCTGAGGGAATGACCCAGAGTAGATGCTCTTCATATGTCAATCATGCTTCTTGGGGGAAGGTAGGCCTACAGGTCCTACCTACCTGTCACGAAAAGTGATTTTGAAACTTCCATGACATGATATGAAATATCAGGCCCATATCCATAAATTCTGAACAAGTCTAATTACCACTTAATTACATAGGTCAAAGCACACAATCAGATGATTACCAGTCTTTGGCCTATATCAAGGTTTTATGAATATTGGCCCTGGTGATTATCTTGAATGCATGAATACATAGTCATTCTATTCAAATGTTGGTACAACTTTAAACCTTTATGAGATTTTTGTCATGTAAAAATGACCAATAGAGGCTGTATTACATGATTAATCAACATTGTGGAGCGTTGTGGCCCAGTGGATTAGTCTCTGGACTTTAAAACAGAGGGTCGTGGCCGTGGGTTCAAATCCCAGCCATGGCATAGTTTCCTTCAGCAAGTAATTCATCCACATTGTGCTGCACTCAACCCAGGTGAGGTGAATGGGTACCTGGCAGGAATTTATTCCTTGAAATGTGTGTGTGCTGTAATCTTTGTAATTACGGCTGCAAAGCTACAACTGAGGTAATCTAAGTCCTTTGGAAGCACATAGAGACTTTATTAATAATGTGATATGCGCTATACAAGAACTGTATATTATTATTATTATAACATATTTACCCCAGACACATGGTTTTCACATGTTTATGTGTACACTGATAAGTTTAATAATCTTTTGTATGAATAAATGATTTTCAAATTGCAAGATGCTGAAAAAAAATAATGCATTTTAAATGGCAAATCTGCAGAACCAGGGCTGTTATGTACTGTATTATGTAACCCAGCAGGGATTGCATTCATTTCACATTGACCTTTCACTTCCTGGGTCAACATCACTAATCCACCACTGTTTCAATTCCTGCAAAGATTTGTGATGAAATGGTCCACCTCACTTCTGTCACCATACAAAATCCTACGATTCCGGAAAAACTCCCATAATTGGTTTCTCCAAATAGACCAGTTCACCCTTCCTGATGATATTGATGACATTGAACAGTGTGAGAATGGTACATCATAGACTAACTCACACCTTCACCTGGCCTATTCCAATTACTTTAGGGTTTCCTCTTATCCCCCTAAAGGATTAGGATTAATCCAGGTGAGTATCTCCAGTCATAGGATGAAGACAGACTACTGTAAAAGTGGAAATATTCGCGGTGTGGAAATTTTCGCGCATTTCGCGGCAAGATCGGCGAGCGCGAATTTAAAAACACGCGAATTTATGAGCGTCAAGTTTCGAAACGCGGTTCAATTGCGTGTATCGTTATGGCAAAGAGATTGCATAATCTGGTCTAAAGAGGGCGGCATTTACGCAAGCAAGCTTGAGCTCCAATATCGTGTGCATCGCGAGAATTTCTAAAAAGCAATGCGATCATTTTTTTAACAGTCGCAGATCGGTATTTAATTATGATTTTGGTTGCAATATAAATTGCTTTTGCTGTTTGATTGGTGAGTGTTTAGATCTGTTTAGTTTTTAAGAAGACGTTGGGTCGATCGCCTGTGTTTGTTGATTGATCCCATGCACTTTGAATAGCCGTAATCCCCCCGATCCTTACCCGGTGCTCGGCCGTCCGTACAAGGCCAGCAGCTAGCATCGCCTCCTTTTGCCTTTCCCAATGTCCGCCCCTCGAAGAAAAGTTGCGCTAAATGTCACAAAAGCTCATAATTAGATCAAAACAATGCTGAATTATGCCGCCCTAGAGCTAAAATTATGATCAGAAAATACAATTTCGTTGCTGATATTTTAATTAAAACCATTCAAAGATGGCAAGAAGGAAGTTACTTTGTGACTATGGAGTGTGCAGCGCGAATTTAAAAACCCGCGAATATGTTGTGAAGCCGCCAAGCGCGAAAAATTAATCCCGCGAAAATAACAGCGTTTACAGTAGCACATTCACACTCAAATATATTTCAATGTACAGAACATCATCAGCCCCCCCCCCGTTTCGTCGCTTCTGGTTTAAAAACTTAAAATATTTACTGATTGTTTTGGCCTGTAAAATAGAATCAGTTCTAAACATTACCGAGTCAAAGTCCATCTGCATGGGTCGAATCTTCAAGTAATCACTTGAGATATATCAAGTTCTATTCTCTGAACATAGAGTATCATGTTGTAAATAGCCATTAGTGTTTTGTTTTTAAATAACTTGTGGGAGGGGTGTCATTTCTGAAAAGAAAAACTGCATCAAAGAGGGATCAAAGTCAAATGGGGGAAAAGATGATTAATCATTGCAAAGTGATCATGACAAGCCTTGCAGTATCATTTTGGTTTGCCAAATACAACTATAATCTACAAGTAGGTCTTCAACATAATATCATTTGGTATTGGGCCCATCATGACGTAAAAATAATACGAACACAACTAAAATGGTTCATTCAGACAAGGAAAAAGTATCAATGCAATACAAAGGTTCCTGCATTTATATACTGATATGATTTATGATGGTCTGAATGACTAGGGGGAAGAAAGTGCGTCAGTGCTGGTGTCAAGTGCATGAGAGAGGTGCAATGTTTGCTGACACCCTGGTGTCAAATGGAAGGCTTACTCGGAAGGTCCCCTTCCCCTCCCAACTCATGACCAAGTTTCCTGAGAGATACAAGTTGTACATTGCCACTTCATTCAAAAGAAGTTTTGAAGGAGAAAGGTTACTGGAACACCAACAGTGAACACAGAGAGATGTTGTTTTCAGTGAGTCTTGTCACTCTTGAAACATGTAAATACTGGGAAATCGGTAGAGCAAGTATCAGTGTCATGTTTTGGTTATGCTAATTATCTCTCAATGGATGAATATTCACTAAAAAGGGTGATTTATCCAACACCACAACATTATGACTCATAGACAATAAACCAGACTTTCATGGTCCCCACAAATGGTAGAGTTTATTGGGGTTATCATGAAAGAAATTCACAATTTGCCACAACAAAAAACTTAGACGTTCAGAAAACATTTTCCAAAAAGATCTACACCCTTGCCAACTCACCTTACAACTGAATCTAACAAATCTTGGTCCAAAAAATCATGATCTTTTTGCACAAGCTCCAAATCTATTGGGTACCGTCCCTCTGTAAAAAGAAAAAGAAAACATGAAAGAAATGCTAAATATACAGAAATTATAAGAACATAAAAAAATATCTCACTGAAGTGGGAAATGAAATAATGTGGTCTGATCTGATATAAATGAAACAAGTTCTATATACTTAGCTGCCCAACTTTGGCGGAAGGTGATAGAGGCAAGGGTTAGGCCCCCCCAGCATCCAGGACCCGTTCCAAGATGGAGGGCTGCCACAATACTATATATTTTCTGTGGATGAATGGTATTATAAAGGCACCTTTTCTCTATATCTAACCTCCCAATAAGCAACTTCATATTTCAAGGCAATAATCCCTAAAATACAGCCAGAATGTCGACAGAGTGCAAGCAGGGGTGTCTAAAAAGAACCTGCTCCATATATCCCCCATGAGCAGATCAAAAGAATAAGTCAAACATACCATAATTTGTTCTTAGCAAGGGGTATGAATCTATTTTGGCATGCTAATATGAAATATTTCTGTCAGTACCTTGGAGGAGGGGAGCGGTGGGGGTGGGGGAATGAGGTGCAAGTTCAAGGATATGAATTTCTGAAATATCAAATACTTTTTGAATGACCAAATCAAGTTGCATTAGCCTACTGTAGTTATGAAAATATAATGTATTTATAGGTCAATGTACATACATGTAATGTAGGAGTTTAAAACACCCAGAGGATTGTGAAAGATATAAAAAAAAAACAGACAGTTTTCTTTTAAAAAATGAATTTCAAAATCATTCTTGCTCAATTATATACAAATTAATACAGTTAAACTGTCTATACTGCCTAAGTTTATAAAAATACAAAAGGCAACAATTTATCTTTGGATTTATGAACAGACTATGATTTGAGAATGTCATGGAATCACCTAAAAGGCTGAAACCAATTAGGCCTACAACTGGTTTTATATAGTATATGCCACTAACCCTCAAAATACATAAAATTAAAAATCATGTACATATTTCTCTATTTCTAGACTGTCTACAAAGTTATGTATTGTGTGTCTAATGATGAATGAATTTTGTTCAGTCATAATCTGCTACAATATTGTTTGCTGCCCTCAGCAGATGACAATCTATGCAGTATATTTTCTTGGAGACTATGTACTGAAAATCGCACAAGTTGTGAGAAAGAAAATGAAAAGGGTTTGAATGATATCAAGACAAAATCTTCTTCAAATTGTGCCATTCATATATTTTCATTACATTGCATCATTATTACATCACTATTTTTAATCTGGGGTTTCTGCAATTATTGAAAAACACTTCAAGTAAAAGCTTATTAAAGGGGAAGTTCAACCTGAAGAAATGTTTGTTGTAAAAATAGAAGAAAAAATGAAAAATATTGGTGAATGTTTGAGGAAAATCCAATAAAGATTGAGAAAGCTATCAGAATTTTCAATTTTGGACTTGTGAAGTCATAAACGAGCAGCTGCCCCATATATTATGTAACATAAAATGCATATATTTCAATTTCTAATGTCTCGTGATGACTTTTTTTTTAGAAACAGGTGTGAAATGATTTGTCTATTAACATACTGAAGGTACGGTAAAAACCATTTAAAATTTTCTGGGAAAATGACATTTCATTGTTTTTTATCATATGATAATGTAGGAAAGTTGCTTGCATATGATGTCACAAATCAAACAATTAGGATTCTAGCAACTTTTTTATTCTTTGATGGATTTTTCTCAAACTTTTGGCAATATTTTTCATTATTTTTTCAGTAAACATTTTGTCAGGGGGAACTTCCCTTAAATATAGTAATATTCTAGAGAGCAACAATAAGGCCTAAATTGTCTTTGGTATAGGTCTACCTTATTCTTAATAAAAAGCCTATGGATAAGTGTTGTTATTCATTTATTTATTTTATCATTATCATTATTTTTTTAAGGGGGGTTACATCTTATATCAAACTGTTTTATCATACCATTTTCTTCTGTGTTATATCATATAACATGAGTTTCTAAAATTTATCTTAAAATCACTTGTGATGATCCTTGCTGCTTATCGGGACACCGTTAAATGTATTTTAGCTGAGATAACATCGATAACATTCAATGGCAAAACAAGCAAATTCCTAAGATAAAAATGGTAAAAAAGCTGAACTACATGACACCATTAGCCAAGCATTGATTTTCAAAATACCTCCCAGGTACTAGTTCTCACAATAAATCATTCTATAATGCTAATGATACCCTACTATCAGAAACCCCCCTCCGGTGCAGTTTAACAGGAATAAATCTGACATAAAACGCATATTCCCAACCAAATCATCCATGAAATATCTTTTTAACGAACTCCATTCATGCCTGGACAACACAATGATGGAGGGTAAGGGATATGTGCATTTTTCATAACAATATATTCCATTTGCCAAACCAACAGACATAAAGCACAACTACTTTGAGTGAAAACGGTATGGTATTGACAAAATTCCAATTGAATTTGAACTCCCATTTTAATCCTTATTGAATCGTGAAAATATTCTTTTACATGAGAATTCAGAATGACAAAGTTCCATCTTATTTCAGGTTGCAGGAGTGCTCTTTGTAATTTAAAATAATCAAATCAGACATTTCTTTTGATCATGCCTTCTAAGCAGTAAGCCGAATGATGCATGGGTATTCACAGAAATCATTTCCTTTATTGTGAGTAATGTTGAATATCTGGAAATACATCTTCTGCCTGTTAAACACTGTTTGTGCAAAAGCACAATGTGTTGGGAAGTTTATTTTATCATGAATCTCTAAACCCTAGATTTCATGACTTTAAAATCGAAAAAATCCTGGTCAAATGAGAAACAAGTCGAGCCCTGAACTTAGATGTGGGCCCTAATTCTTAAAGGTTTGAAATAATGGTTTGCAATTTAAGACCAAAATATCTATATATTAAATCTAAATCCTAAATTTGAGTACAGGTACACACAGGCCCGGGGGGGGCACTCGACCAAAAAAGTGGTGGGGGTGTGCCGCGGGCGAGACAAAAAACGGGGGCCTTGGAGCGGGCTTATTGTAAAAAGGAGGGTCCTCGGAACGGGCTTCGGAACGACAAATGTTTGTGAAAACGGGGGTCCTTGGAACGGATCGCCAGCGTATGCATCCCTACGGAACGGTCATGCGTGCATGATGCAGCTAGCGCGGCCTCCGCCGGGGAGCTCTTCGGCCGCTTTTCACCAAAATTGCAGCTCATTCAACGCGATCGGAGCGGCGTAACGAAAAATATGCGAAGCTTTGGAGCGGATTTCTCTCTTCTTTTTTCTCGATAAGAAGAAAATGCTATGCCTTGGAGCGGCTTTCTTTGTTCTTTTCCTCAACAAGGCAAAAATGCTATGCCTTGGAACGGAAATTTGAGTGTAAAAATGGGGGTCCCCTCCGCGGCACATACCCACTATGCATTATATACTGAGTGCCCCCCCCGGGTACACACAGGTCTCTATGTTGTTATAGGTTTATGAAATATAATATATGTATAACAATTTTTTGAGGATTATGCCTTCAGTCACACCAACAGAACCAACTCCAAACCGACCATTAAAGGGGAAGTTCACCCTGAAGAAAACTTTGTTGTAAAAATAGCAGAAAAATAGTAAAAAATATCGGTGAAGGTTTGAGGAAAATCCGTTAAAGAGTAAGTTATTAGAGTTTAAAATTCTGGATTTGTGACGTCATAAACAAGCAGCTGCCCCATGTGTTATGTAATATAAAATGCATGAATTTCAAAGTTTGTATGGTTCCTGATGACTTAATTTTGTTTTCTTTTCATGATCGGGTGTGAAATGATTTGTCTATTGATATACAAAAGGTACGGTGAAAATCATTTTCAATTTTCTGAGAAAATGACATTTCATTGATTTTTTTACCATTCGCTATGTAGGAATGCTGCTCGCATATGACGTCACAAATCAAATAATTGAAATTCTAATAACTTTTTAATTATTTGATGAATTTTTCTCAAACCTTCGGCAATATTTTTTCTGTTATTTTTACAATAAACTTTTCGTCGGGGTGAACTTCCCCTTTAATATGTCATTTAAAATAATGTAATAGCTTTGATTGGTCTGGGGTTGGTATGAATATAGCACTGATGACAACATACCTTCAAACATTTGTGCATACTGTGGGAACCCTGTTGCTCTTAGCCATTGACATGTATCTGCAGCCTCAATTTCTGTAGAGAGACAAAAATTAAACAAACAAAAAATTAAATTCAAATGAAAATTTAGAGAAAATTCACAATGGCCGACAGTTACTGGCATAAATTTAAGAAGTACTTCTGTTTGTTCGGGGGGGGGGGGGGACTTTTGTGTCATTCCCCCTCCCTGAACAGTGTGATGTCATGGATTCATGAAAGTGGGACACTGTTATACATAACTGATATCAGGCCTTCATATAAGAATAAAATCATTCTGATTATCAATCAGCTAAAATAATTCTGATTCTAGCAATTCAGCTGAAAAGGACCATTACAATGCAGGACTCTGGTGAAAATGAATAAAGCTAGCTTATATCATTCATAAAATTAGAAGAAAAAAATATTTCAGAGGCCAAACTAGATTCAAGATCAGGTACAGTGTAGATGGTAACTGAATGATGTCACTGAAAACTGCAAATGACGAACAGGAGAGTCGAAGGAATGCATTCATGACATTAATACATTTCAACAGCATTATCATTAATCTTTAAAATTATTATTAATCATGTAGTTTATTTCAATGCAATTGATAGCACATAAAGGTAGGCTAATACAATTAATGAAACTTTAAATTTTTTTGGTATTTTCTTTCTAGCAGGCTAAAATACCTCTGATACCTCAAATACATAATACGTATCAATGAAAAGTGCGAATTTTCTAGCAAGCTAAGCTAAGGTACCTCTGATTTTAACATTAAACAGCCTTCGATTTATTCCTGTTGGACATTTGAGGAGTGCCGCTTCAAGAAACAGAGCCACTCGACTTGGCTCGTGTCCTTCGCTACTGACAGCCATCTAAAAGTTTCACAAACTTTAAAGCTCTTCAGAAATACATTCAAAGCGAGATAAGAAAACACTTTATCTTTCTCCCTCTCCCACAGAGGGGTAAATATTCTTTCACTTGTTGAGGCCCTTCTGGCATTGAAGCATCACTTTTTCCTAAAAATAGTCCTTTGCTTTCAGTATATCTTCACTCTCAAGCCACTGGAGCGAGGCTAAATAGGGACTTGTGTTCTCTTGTGTTTACATGATATCTGAATGGATGAAAGAAGCATTTGGGATCAAGCAAATATCTCTTTGGTTTTGTTCTAGTAGCTCTAGTTCAGATGATGCACATCTTAAGTGATAACCTCTTCTAAATGACGAACTCACATCAACTGAAGATGAACAATTTTCATAACCAAAGTGTTTAAGTATTAGAAGAAACACAGGACCTCGGATACAAAAATAATGGAATGTTTAAGAAGTTCACAGAGTACAGATTCCTCTAAGCACACACAAAATTGTTTGCAATCAGGGTGAATAATCCTTGAACAATCAATGCACAATTGTCATGAAATCATCAAAGAAATGGTATTTAATATGAATCCAAACTCAATATTTTATGGGCTCCATTCGTACAGTCAGAATCTCTGATGCAACAAACTTCTCCAATATATTTCATGCATGTTCAACTCAGAGCTGATAGTTTTAATTTAGCAAGCAACACAGCTCCATATGGGGTGGTTGTCCAAGATTCAACACGCTTATCCTGTCTCCTGACCTAAGCTAAAAGAAAAACCTTGCTTCCTGGCTGCTACAGACTAAACTGTTGTAAACAGTGAGTTAGCAAGAGATTAATCCTGATAGCAAACACACCAATTCATATCTATCAGTCATTTACTCAAATGTTGATCATTCAGCAAGCAAGTAAGCAGGCAGGCAGCACCAGGTCTTATCTTGTCCCTTCGCAGTCTTCCCCATGAAAAACAATCCTCAGCTATGGACCCACACTGCAGTAACCATAGCCAAGAGTGAAACAACAAGCCTTGCTAATTAGTCCCAGAGTAAATTAACAAACAATAGTCCTCCTTGTTGGTGCCATCGCCCAGCGTAGTAACTATGAATATCGAGTGATCCTAGATAATTATTACAGCCTACGACAATGGCCCTTGTCCGTTCAATGCTCCTATTAATAAACCAAGTCTGGCTGGAGTACTCAATGTTGCTGAAGAAATCACTGCACTTTAATTACGTCTGTTATGTAATCAGAGCAATCAGGAGGGTCATCAAATATTTATGACATGACCCCCAAGGGAATATCATATGATTCGGCTTCTATTCTTGCAATATATATAGGCCTACAAGCATAGGAAAAACTTGGGTAATACCGTCCTTTGCGCCAATTCCGAATAGCATAAAGTGTGTCAGCTTATGTTGACTCTGACGCCTAGTATAACGTGCAATGAGAGGATATTTTGATTGCCGCAAACTTCACACTATCTACAATAACCAGGAAAAATAACAGAAACACAAATAAAGGGAGAGGCAAACATTATAGAGGAAGAAAATGGGAGAGCGACGTACCAACCTTTAGAATTCAGAATCGTATCATTATGAATCACAAGGTCGGTGAACGAATAGAAATGTTATGGCTTGGAAGTCTAAACAAAACACCCCTTTCATGACCAAATAGTTCTACCAGACACCCCTTTATAAGGATGAGCCAATCCTGTCTCTTTCCTAGAATTACCTCCTTCCCCGAACCTCACAAAGCGAAATAAGGGCCACCCCTTCTTCTTCGTCACATAAAAAATAAGCAAGAAATGCTATGCAAACTAATTTAATCTCGCGTTCTTCATGATTACTGAGGTTTTGAATTTATTCTATAATTTTCAAGTACAATTTGACTTCATGGGAAGGGGAAAACTCCCCCCAAAACCAATTTTCTAGTAATAACCCTTGAAATTCATGAACAACTCATTTGATTATTTTTGTAAACACATTTACCAAAATGACGACTGGAGTGAGGGGGGGGGGGGTAATATCAACCGCAGTTTCATTTACTGTCAACTATGTTTTTAACAGTGCAGTTAGGTGAACCTATTTTCAGTGCTTACATTATTGAGTCCATTTCAGTCATAAGTCTCGATGTGAAGGCAAATGGGCATACCACAGTGCAATATTTCATAGTTGAATGATATCTGTCAGTCATAAATGTAAACTTCACCGCAAGTTTGCGGGTAAACCCCATTACCCTTGAGTCAACATAAAAAACATGCCAGCAGACCAGCCTCTTGTTTAATTAAACTTTTGCTTCGAGCAGAATGTCTACCCAAAATAATTTGAATGGAATTTAATAATAATTTGTCACCAAAGAAAACACGATTTCCGCTAAAAATCTTAAGATGATGGAACCTGAGCCCTCAGAGAAATTAGATGGGCTGAGGTCTCAGGAAGAAGAAACATTTTTATGTGCTAGTCTAAAATGGGTTAAAACACTCATTCAATACAATTCAATTCAATTTATTATTTTCATTTTCAACAGAAGAACAAAGTAATGTGATCAAAAAAGTTACAATGAACTTATACAGATGAAATAAATTCAGGCATGGTCAGTATATGATATTTATCTATAAGAAGAAGTAAAACAAAACAGATTATATATAAGCAAATATCATAACCATTGTAAAATATCATAATCATTGTAAGGGGGGGGGGGGGTCGAATGACATCTATCAATTAACATGATTATATCCATGATTTAAACACATACATAACTTTTTGTTTAATCATTGATTGAAATTACCCATTTTAGAAAGAAATGGATGGAATAATTAAATGAATCCAAAATAGTGTAGTATGATTCCTTAGCTGCCACTAAAATGAAATCAGAAATTCCATAGAACAATTGGGGAAAAGGACAGGCCATACTAAGTCCATTCAATCATACATATATATGTATATATATATGTATACCAAATACACAATTAAATGGGAGACATGGTTGCTATGGCAACTTTGCCCTGTCTATTGATTGCCTGATCTGAACTTTTTTCTTTGAACAATAGCAAGTGACCTATTAATCATAAAGCAGGATCCGATGTACTTAATAGCTGATACCCTGTACTATTTCAGCCTACATGTGTATTTAGCTCATATTAGGAGGAAACCACTGAGCACCTTGTTCAAGCATTTAACTTCCACTACGCTATCAAAAGTGCTAGCGGAAGTTCAAAAACAAGGGCCTTCTTTTTTAAAAGATAAAATCTGGAATAGGGAAGGTCATAATGAATATGCACAATAAACAAAACAAATTTAATTCTTTTTACAATGGGTGCTTTGTTTCTTATGGATACACCAATAAAATGAAAAAAAAATCAGATGATAACATTATCAATAGCAAGATGCAGAAACTCTGAACCATTGAGTTGCAATTCTATAGGCAGAATCATTTAATTATGTAATAGGCCTACATAATGAAAATAAATCTTGATTTTACAGCATTCTATCATCATAATACCACTGTAGCTCTATTTTCTATTTGTGTATTAAAATGTTGAAGGGACAAAATTTAATATGGTTCTCATTTTCTTGGAATTCAGATTTAATCAGTGCAGTTTATTCCAGTTTGACATTTGTAATAACTAGCTACATGTATATAAATCCTTGCACATTTTCTTGTTGTTGGTGTAAAGCAGTAGTACAAAGATGAACGAAGAAACAAACTCATTTTAATTGCTCAATTTAATTGTACAATTAGTGTGCACATAAAATATGAGAAACAAAAAAAAATAACCACTTTTAAATAAGATTATTTGCAATTATAAACGAAAACATACAAAATTATCAATTGGCCATAAGTCAGACACTCAGAATGAATTAATGTTTCAAACTTGGATCCGGCTTCGATGGAGTTTTTTCTTGAAGTAACATAGGAGGATATCCTATGATGAGCCTTGATCACACTTCCAGATCATACCGCCGGAAGCATGGGATATAACAAGGCTTTGTCGACCTTTAAATTGGCATCTTTTAGTGACGTCTCAAAAATACGAAATACAGGATATGTCTCACTGATTGAAAAAAAAAATCATGAAATTGGAGTGGCCCCTGATGAATTGAATATCCTTTTAAATAAACATCTAAAATATGAACCATGGAGATGAATCTTTGAAAAAAAATTAAATAAAGGGAACAATGAAAAGTGAATATCTGTTTGTCAGAATAAAATACTTTTCACATATAATGCCACAAAAGCTGCCTTTCATAGCTTTTGAATGCTGAGCCATGTGCCCATTTCTGTGTTTGCATTTTGATTAACATGTGATTATTCTTGCTTCCAAAAATGATTGAACAAATCCACATGCACAAAGGCTTTTGAAAAACATCAGAATTTATGGATTAATGGTTAATGTGATATGAATCTATAAAATTATCATATAATTGGTCTTGTCCACACACGGTTCCGGAACACGTACTGGCAAATATTTACAGAGATAACAAAAAGTAACAACTTGCTTGGATCTACTTGAAAAGTTGAAATGCATATAGGCCTAATGCTGTATAGCCGGAAGCATGGCTGTTCAAAACGTAGGCCTAACTAGCTGCCTCATACTAGCATGGGATAGAACATAATGGTTTTAGGGAGGAACAAACAAGTACATGTCATATTTGCACTTTATTGAATAAATATGACCCCATCAGTAGGCCTAATTGTTGAGGAAATAAAATTCTTCAGGTAGAGGGGAAGAGGTTTAATTGTTTTATCCACAAAAAAAGGGAAGCATTTATCATAAAACTGAATGAAAAAAATGTGGCCTCGCATACATTGTCTGGGTTATTGCAAGTTTTAGAAACAGAAATAAGAGGCATATTTAGGCCTCCAAGTATAAACTGTCATCCCAGACAATAATTTATATTATCCATTTCTATGAGTTTCCTAAGTTACATCATCTGTAGATACAGCTCAATCAATCTGCCCTGTATCTGCTGGTTGCAAAATTCTGGGGGAAAAAAAACTCAAAATTTTGTTCTTTTTTCCAAGTAGCATAAGATCCATCAAACAAGGGTTCCATTCACTGTGGATGTTGTCATCAATACCCTCTGGCAGCTACTTGTTTACATGAACGTGGTTCAAGGGAGAACACTTTAAAACTTCATATCACTACAAGTTATACTTATGAAATTAAAGAATATTATTCTGGCATTGAATTGGATTCTAAGTAACTCTTTAAAAGTAAACATGTTTGAGAGATGATTACTGTATCTGATGATTAAAAATACTTAAGCAAGAAGGTCAGCCAGAAAAGCAGTAAGGACATTCTGGTAGAAACACCAAGAGAATATTAATTTACCCCTCCCCCTAATGGTTGCATGCAATTTTAGAAGCAAGAAAGGAAATATTTTGCAAAAAAGATACTGGTAATTATACACTCTTACAAAACACAATCTCACTTCATCAGATTTCCTTTATTAATTGATAAGTTAATCTTGAATAAGTTCCATTTGAATACATCAAAATGATATTTTAAAGGCTTAAATATACATTTTTGGGGGCAATTTCTGTTAAATCTACAGTAATCAACCCATCCCCAATCCTGTTTGGGAAGTAATTTTGTGCTAACTATTACCCTCTCCAACTTTGTCATTTGATATGAATAACCATGTATTGTGGTTTCATTTTCTGTGAGAACTTGACTTTTCTGACCACTAATCTGATAAAAAACAGGAAATTGCAACTGGAACCAAAACATTAATCTTGCCCCTAATCACAGAAATTGCAATCATTTTTTTTATGTGTGTTCCGTCTCAATGTCTCTGACTTATCATGTAACCCAATGGCCATGTCAACAGAGTGAGTTATGACCTTCTGGCTGTGGTCTTGTGTCAAGTGTAATGGTTGGCCAGGGCAATGACCCTTATAAAGAGGTCAATGACCCCACTATAACCCTTGTCATGCATGATTCTCTCTTTTTCTCATTCATCTTTTGCTTGGGTCAATGTATTTATTTTGCTACCCCCTCCTCCCTGCCTGTTCCCTCATCATCAGTTACTTCGCTTGCTTTTCTTTCTCTCACTCTATATCTCTCTCCTCATCCCTGTAGTTTACCCCTCTCTCTATTTGGACTAGATCTTTAAAGCTCCTGATAACTTCCTCTCCATCTCATTTTCATCCCTCTATTCTTCTGTCAACCCCCTTTTCTGTTTCTCTCTCTCATCTCATGTAAATCCTGGGTTAGAGGAGATTACCTACCACATAGCGTGTACAATAACACACTGGATAAATAGACACAACTTGTGAATAAAATGTGGTTTGAGGGCTTTGTAACAAACCTGGAAAAAATCAATCAGACAAAACTAGTCCACCGCTCCCAGACTGTTTCAGAGGTCAAGAACCCTGATTAGTCGCAAAATTGACCATCTTTACCCGATTTCTGGAAGTAGTCCTTGCTAAATATTCTCTGCCTTGAAACACATTTCATATCAGAAAGCCTACATCTGCACTGTCAAGACCTTATCTCGAAGCAAATTGCAATTGAGTATCGGTCAGGTCCATTGTTAAAGCCTTCTACCTTTTATCCAAAGTCACTTTGTACAAATGTAGGCTACATTATGAATGTAGACCAAATATATTACAGTAATTAGAATTTACATTGGACCATATGGGAATTTCAGGGGCTTTTAAATTCTTGAAGTTTTGTCAGGGTTTGGGGCATTCGGGGGGGGGGGGGGGGGCAAATTAATCGTAAAGAAATGTTAGAAAGTACATTTTGACATTTAAACTACAAAAAAAACTGTATAGGCCTAATGAAGAAATCTATAAATAAACATCCTGATCTTACAAGAAGGATTGAGGTAAATGACCAGAACTTCCAAGTCCTTCCGAAGTCCTCATCACGTCCTTTTGTGAACCGGAAACACCTCACCAGAAGAGTCATTTAATGATGTCTGCTGGGGTATTGTTCCATTTCTTTTGACAAAAGGAGCAACAAGCTGACCACTGTCAACAACAATAGAGCTTTCATTGCTTCATTTAATGCATCAGAGAAAGCGTTCTGCTTCAAAGGAAACATCAAAAGAGAATGAGAAGTCATCCCATGTGGTCCCACTTGTAATTGTGGGATGCGGTCTATGATTCTATTGACATCGTTTCTAGTGAACAATTAATGGAAACTGGGATGTAGGATTGAAACTTTGAAAGTGATTCATTCTTGAGCTTTGTTGTAGTGAAAGCTTTCTATTAACGTTTGTGTTATTCTTAATTTTTGGAGTTTGGTTTCATTCTATTTCCCTCATTGTAACATTGCATTATTCCTTCATAAAAATGTTTAATTGCCATTGTTGTATCACAATCAAATCAACAGAACTCCTTACTGTAAAATCTGAGAAAAAAGTAAAATACTAGGCACATATATTTGATATAAAAAACAAACAAATAAATAGCAAGAGTGTGATATATCCGGCCCTCTCATTTGCCCATGTTGTGATATACAGGGTATAAAGGAAGGCATAACTCACTTTCTTTCTGGTATGTTTATGTACTCATTTACGTTGTATGTATATCTATTTTGATTATGATTTTGAATTAACAAACTTGAACTTTAACTTGAACACGATGAATGTGATAATTGTGCTTATTTTTTTCTCTAGTTATTCAAATGAACTTACAATTCTATACTAAGACAGTACGCTGAGCATTAACTCTCACATTTTCAAGTATGAATGAATGAAATTTGACACCTAAAAAAAATTGTTGAACATGTAGACCACATGGCTACTAAAAGAGTGATGAGCAGATCTTCTAAATCTTCAACAGGTCAGCTTTCCTCCCATTTAAATCCCCCAAACCCATAGCTGTCCCTTCTCTTAAGTCAATTTTAATCCATATTGCCTCTAGATTTAAGGCATGAATTGATGAGGGGCTTCTCCCATTGATAATGAAATAATGGATCTCTGTCCTTTGTCAATGGGTCAAAAAGGGATTAGCAATCAACTCTGGTAAAAGTAGGCCAAAAGCAGGCATGACTTCCAGCCCCTATATAAGCTGGCATAAAGACATTGAATGGTAAAACAAGATTAAGCCGGTTATCCTTTGTGCCCTGATTATCTTCAAACAACGCCAAGATAAAGGGGCCAGTGTTGTTCCTGTAGATTTTTAAATGGTTGTAGACACAAGCAATTTAAATGAACAAAGTGTTCCACTCTTGAAACAAAATGGTACCTTGTCTAGTGGCAGAGACAAAGGATGTCTACACTGCTGTCTGCACATGGCACATGAATAAAAAGCACACTTCGGACAAGTTCTGCATGTGTGGAATCATTGAGAATGAGTTTAGTCTGGAGGGGGCTGTAAGATTATAACAAGTTACAAAGACTTCAAAGAGTACACATGTAAACATTGTCCCATGTACTGAACCGAGAGATGCAAGCCCAGGGAATGAGTGACAGAGGCGTCGATCCTGGGGAGGCAGGGGGGGGGGTGATCGCCCCACCAATGAAAATATTGGGGGGCAAACATATCATTTAGCCCCCCCAATAATTCCGGATATGGCAAAAAAACAAGATTGTAATGTTCAGCAAGCGAGAATGAGATACACAACTCGTTCTTTATTTAAAATCGTGCTCAAAATGCCCGCTTTTCTGATTGGAATATAATTTTCAGCTAGCGCTCGAATCATTTCTGTAGCAAAAACCCATACTTTTCATGATTAAATAGGTGAATGCAAATGTCCCGTTTTCACTCTAAAGCCTCAAAAGAACTCCTGCTTTGATTTGCAATCATCTTTTCTTGGATATATATCTTGTTCTTTATCAAAAACGTTCATTAAACTGTCATTTTTTTCAGATCGAAAAATCAAAATTTTCAGCTCACGCTTCGCGATCGCATCTATTCTTCTTTTAGATACCAATCTTAATCATTGGTACCAAAAATACTTAGAATATAGAGAAATTTCAGCTCACTCTCGGCACTCGTACTATCTGTGTAGAGAGATATGTATCCTCCTGAGTTACTACAAACAGTTCTAAACAGGCACGCTTTTCCTGTCAGTATACTAAAAAAAAAATCAGTCACATTAATTTGTTGGTGAGATACGTGCCTGTCTCATGAGACATATATATATATATATATATATATATATAATATGTGTGGGTGTCTTGTACGATCCAGCGCCTTTGGAACGTTAATGATTTTGCCCCCCCCCATCTGAAAAATGGATCGACGCCCCTGCTGAGTGAGACCTAAACAGAGATGCCGACCCTTACAGAATATTAATCTGATAAGATATTACATTGTGAATAACCAAACGGCTGAACCAAAAGTTTTCTTAAGAGACAAAACATGTTAAAAGTTTTTTGCTCAGTCATTCAATTGGGAAGTAAACACTTAATTTACATTATATCATATCTCATTAATATTCAGTAAGGGTTGGCAACTATACCTAAGAATGCCCCACCAGTTCCAGTTACTCAATCAGTAAATGATTGGTCAATAACCAATTGAATTGGTGAATATGCCTATTGCCTACATGTCTGACCAACAAAAAGTGGTAAAAATCAATCATTAGAATCTACCATTATTTTTGTTAATATTTACCATTTTCTATTGGTGCGACACATATTCACCAACACATTAGTAACTTTACCTAATCTTTTAAAGATTGTAGCAATTGATTGATTGTATTACCACAATGCAACATAATCGTTCATAAAATTAATCACTAAGTCTTGTGTTACGGTGTTGCTAAATCTATGATAAACCCTTCATCAGGAGAGTACAGATTAAACCATCGCAATTCAACCAATTCAAACAAAAGATAATCAGTCCCATCAAAAACATGCTTTACTATCTGAGTGACCATCATGACAATTAATGCATGAACTGTAACAAAGGGAAACAATAATGTTACCTGGAAAACTCTCAAGGAAAGTGCACTCAACTCCGGGTATAAACAGAAACTCTATGAAAGCCCCAGAATGTTTGAAAAACAAGGAAAATGGACATTGTTCGACTTTGAATGCACTACCTCAGATGCAATCACAGATAAGGCTATAAAAGTACCGAGTGAAGTCATCGTGCACTGATTTTATAATGAGCCATTTCTTTCATCATTATTATATGATGATTACTTTTTTTTGTTTATGGGTAGGCCTGCATGTATACAGCATGTCACTTCATGCAAAAAATAGAGCATGTATTTTGCCTTTATATCTCCTGGGAAATCAGGGATTCTTGTATTTTCTTTTAAATGATAATATCCTGCTTTTATCAAGCCCTTTATGATTGCAGGCGAGTTCAACACGGCTCGCGGATCTCAAACGGAAGAAGAATTATGACGTCGCAAATTAAAGGCGGGAAATTCACCGCCGGAATCGAATCTTGTCCGTGCGAACAACAACAATGCCAAAAGTGAAAGCGCGCGCAGTGACCTGGTCAAGAGAGTTCGACACGGCTTTCTGTTTACACACGGAAAAATTGCCGAGTCTGACTCGGCTCGCGGGTTGAAACCTACGATTTTGGCGGATCAAAAAAGCTGTGTTCGACACGGCTCGCGGATCACACTGATCACGTTTACACAGCATAAAATTGCCGTGTTGAGCACGGCTCGCGTGTCGAACCCCCGAGCCGTGTCACTGTGTAAACACGGTAACTATTGTGACATAAGCCTACATTCTTTGTGAACACATTAAAGCCCAATACACAGCACAAAGGCAGAGTGGTAGGGCTTGTCTGATGAAGGAGTCTTTAGGTGGTTTCAGACCGCCTCGAAGTTCGTCAGTTCCAGGTATTCTCTGATCGGGAAATTTACCCCGATCAAAAAATACCAGGTATTTTGGTAATGTGAAAGCAAACTACGCATAATTTCCCTGAAAGAAAATACCCGCTAAAGAGTAGGTACTTGGCGAAATTACGAGAACTTTCGCGGGGATTTTTCCAAGGTCGCAGGTATTTTGGCAATGTGAAAGCAAATTACGGGAACTTTTAGCCCAGCGTGTCGTTGGGCGCGGCGGCATGGGTGGCTGCTGGGCTAGTGATTCTTGCGCCTTGCCTGCTTATCAGACCATACTGCGCATGCTCGTAACTTCGGGAACTTATCATACCCGAAGGGTATGTTTCGGGGCGGTGTGAATGCAGGAAAAATTAATGGGTATATTTTAGCCAAAAAAAAGTTCTCGTACTTTAACAGGGATTCTTGTGATCGAGGCGGTTTGAAACCACCTAATGGGACTCACTCCTTGGTCGGATAATGCAAAACTAGTACCCTAGGTCTGAGTCCAATGCAAAAATGTGCCTCTCTCTTATTTGAGCAAAAATAACTTTCTGAATGATATCTAGGCCCTATATAATTTCACTGTCATTGTGACTGTCACTACAAGTATGCAAACTTGTCTCCATCACCCTTTGTAGATTGCAAATCTACAGATCAAATTCAAGTCAACTGCTGCAGACAAGCACTTCAATTTGAAGTCACCTGATACTTTCACTACTCTTGGAGTCTTGCTGTGCTGTTACACCAACCAGAAATTGCTTTCACACCTACACAGCCACAATAAATACCGGGTATTTTGCCAACTGGCATGAAAGGATATATCAGTAGGTACTTTTCAAAATTGTGATAACTTTCCCAGGGTTTCTCTAAAGGTGTGCAGACATTGGCAGCGTGATGCACAAGCAAACCAGAAAATCTTTGATGTTTAGTGCAATCAGTGCATCATTTTAATCTGGGAATGCAAGTCCTGGTGCATGACAATAACTACAAGAACTTTATCTGATTCAGGCAGGCGTGAAAGTGAAAAATAATAATGGGATATGAGGCTTTAACCGGTTCTTGTACATTAAGGGTATTTTTGTGGTCAGGCGGGTGTGAAAACATCTTGAGAATCTTTCCTCCCAGTATTACCAGTTCCATGTTCGCACCAACCAACCTTCCTTGTGTTTCATGTCAAATGAAATGATAGTTCTATCCTCCCGCCACCCGTGAGATCAAAAAGCATGCCTGGATAATTACTCTCTCGTCGCCAACAACTATTCCAAACTTTTGGTTGTACCCATTTGATGAAGTCTACGCACTACATCATACATGCAGATTGCTGTTGCAAGCCCTTTTGTTGAAGAAAGTGGTCTGAATTTGAAGCTTTAGCAAGAAAATCACCCTAATTTGGTTATGTAGCAGAAAATGTGGGGAAAATATTGGTGGAGATTTGATGAAAATAAATCATAATAGCCTTTAAGAGTTATGAATTTTCAAAATTTTAGATTTGTGACGTCAGATGCGAGCAGATTCCCCCATATACCATGTACATGTAATAAGATAAATTCTATAAATTCCATTTGAATATGACGAATACTTGTATCATTCATCCCATAGAATCAAAAGAGGTATTAAATTATGTCTCTGATGATATATCCACTGGACAAATTAAACCATTTTCAATATTTTTGTTACAATATTCCATGGAAGCATTGTGGTGAAGCGATTCTGACTCTCGCCTTGCAATCAGAGGGTCTTGTGTTTGAATCCCACCACAGCCTAGCGTCCTTTGGCAAGGCATTAATCCACACTTTGCCACTCTCTACCCAGGCGTTAAATGGGTACCTGGTAGGATGCGACAGCCTATGTAGTATGCCTAGCAATTGAGTCTTTGAACTCTTGTTGGAATGCTGCCTATGGAGTGGAGAAGGTGCATACATTGTGTGTGGGCATGTCAGGATCCGATGACCATGGTAATAATAATTGCAATGTAAAGCGCTTAGAAACAAAGTGTAATAATAAGCTCTCTTTCATATAGAAGGTAAACTCATGGCATAAAAATAGTGAACCAGCAAAGTGGATGTGAAAATTTTCAACATCATTTCAGTTATAATTAAATATAAACATATTTAAAGTTGAACACCTTTCTGATCTTGCCTGTCTTTACATGTAAGATAATGCCCAAAACACTATCAAAATATCGATTATCATGGCAGTTAATTGCAACAGAATGATAACAAGACTTGACTACATTAGAACAGTTTTTAAGTTTAGCACCATGTAAAAAAAAATCAAGTGAGCATGTACATTACAAATTAAAATAATCATAATTGTATTAAGTTGATTTAAAAAAGGACAACTACATATAGGCCTACACTAAGGTGGCTTCGCCCTGTTTAAAATCACAGCATATATAGGCCTATCATACTCGTAGGTCTGTATATCATAAAAAGTACAGTTCCCACTCAAATTTCCTTGGTCCACGTATAACCTTGATTCAACAAAACGCAGGTGGACCATGCCCGATTAGCCTTGCCACAAATAAGTCACACATGGTTTATATTACACACTGTACACCTATCAAACTGATTCAAGCAAAAGCAGACAGGGCATACAGGTGAATAAAGCAGGCAAAATTCAATAATGTATGTCGTGTGGTTGAAATACCAGCAAAAGGTATGAAGATCTATTCATCAAGGCATTGTCTATATATCCTTCGAGTCAAGACCAACGATTCAAGTTGCTCACGTATATAGGTTAAAGATAAAGCACGGAATCGGTATAATTAAAACACCAAGGTTGAGCAATGTATAATTTGTATCATGTCCATTGGTTTCATACTGCTGTGTGAAAAAAAAGTGCTTTTGTGTTCTTGATCTTCTGTTTAAAGTACAGAGGTGAATGAACATTCCAACTATTGTGAGCAACATTGATTTATTGATTTGTTTTCTCTTTGTTGATTGAGATCTAAATAATTGAAACATTATTTAGGATCCAATTCTGATCTCTACATGATGAAGCACTACAAGATGTATTTTTAGAGAGTTCTTAATCTGATGACTAGAAAGCTAGGTCAATGCAGAAAAATACAGGAAAGAGGGGGAGGGACAGGAAACACAAAGTATTAATATAATCATGACAAAAATACAATTAACCTCAATCACAGATTTTGACATAATATTTGGAAAATAATATATTTAACCCTTATTCCTTTCCTTTTCTCTTTTTTATTCTTGGTCGTGAAAAAGAGCCCCCCAAGCCCCTCCAATTGTACGCCCATGCTAATCGTGTCATATTCAAATTTGGAGATAAGTGAATCTAACTAAACTTAGAATAGTACTGGGAAACTTACCAGCAATGTATCTCATGCGAAGTCGTTTAAGAAAACTAACATTTTTGTAGGATGCCATATTCCAGATAGGTAACTGTTTGCATGGCAGGGTTACACTTGATTCTATTCTCTCACAGCATGACAAAAACATTGCATCTTAAAAACCAATTTCAAATTCTTCTTCAACTCTAATTTGTTCTAGATTCCCAGATGTGGATACACTTCTCCAAAGCAATGACGTTCCTCCTTCCTTGATTTTTAAAAACCCATTTGCTCGCACAAATAGCCAGTCATGGGTATATATAATGCCCGCCAAAGTAAATGTCCACAAATCCAGAATCCTGGATCTATTTGGTTGAAATTAATCCCAAAGGTTTTACCCTTGATCCCTCTTGCTATGAAACATACAGGATTCTGGTCATGTGACGATGGAGTATTCTCACGCCGCTCGGTAAATACAACTGACACGAGACACTCCCACTTGCTAGCTGGAAGGAACTTGAGCTTGGTCGTTCTAGTTTCCAAAACCAAAGGCACAGTGCCTGAGAATTTTTACTTTGGGGGAAACTTGAACCATGTGTAAAAATGCTACAATGGTGAGGAAATTCCACCGTTGCAAAGCTACGTGAGTGAGCTACATGTGTACAGTTGGCATGGAAGCGATGGGTATCTGTAGACCTATCCTTACTGATGTTTGCTCATTTGGCGTTTATCTTTCCATGTGTCCACACCACAGAGTGAATCACTGTCAGGTTTGCCTTGATCTGTTCCGATTACCTGAAGGTCATACACACAGGTACAATGTCAATATGAAACTATGGACATGATGAGCAAATCCTCAGCTAGAAATGGTGGTACATATATCATCCCACAGAATGCCATCTGAGCTCTGTCAAGTCTGTACCCATGAAATGACCAAAATGGTATCAATTCAAAAGTGCTTTGTATTTTTATGAATAAAAAAGGGGCAGAAGAAAACTTGATATTATTCCGGGGTGCCTGCTACAAGACGATACTTCCTGCTGCTAGCTAGTCTGCTTTTGACAGCTTCAATTCAGAGTTTCCTCTGCAATATAAATTCGCACTACCAGTAGACTGGAACAGCAAACAAGGATGGTAGAATAGAGAAGGTCCATGAATAGACACACCTTGTCTGGCCAGACTAGAAGTTCCTTCAACTGTTGTGAAACTTTTGGTAACTTCTTCAATGTAGTCAATGTAGAAGGACTCGGCCCAACTCGATAGTCACAAATACCAGGGAAGGTACTGGAGACCGGTATACAAGAGGGAAAAAAAGAAGAGCTCTTTGCACTATAATGCGGTTTGCTTTGACATGGTGGCTCCACAATAGCTGGGGCCAGTGGGATGAAAAAAAAGAAAAGGATAAAGATTTCCCTTCCACTCAAAAGGCAACCTTTTTTATAGCTATTCTTTCCCTTTCTCTCCTCACCGCTCTAGTGTCTCTATCCCTCTCTCCCCTCCTTCGCACCCACTTGTCAGGGTGGAAGTTGGGTTACCTCAGCAGTGCCCATGCGCAGGGCAATCAAATGGAGGTGGGGTCACGCTCCAAAGAGCATGGATGAATGGGTTTTATTCTACCAGTCTCCACTGCTTTCAAAGTGTTTTCACGCGAAGATGGGGGCCAACAATCGGAACTGGCTTAACAATAAAGCTTATCATGATGAGGAGATAAGTTTTTTTTGTCTTCTTCAGATCATCCATCCTTTCCATTCCATTCTCTAGATATGTAGTTTTGTCAAGGGTCCTTTTGAAGGTAAAGTTTATAAAATTCCTCTATTTGCTCTTTTGGAAACAAACTGAAGAGATATTAGAAATATCCATACCCCTAATTCTAAAATGCAATGAATTCTTATTCTTTTAAATCTAACAAGACATATACTCTTAATGAAAGAGAAATCTTCTATTTTAGCTTTCTCAAACCCCCTATGCAGTAGCCATTGAATAGTTCTTTGGATGTTGAATGTTGCGATTCAGCTTTGGAGGCTTCAAGGATTGTGTTAGGCCTGGCTACAACTTACAGTTTCCATGGAAATGAATGAATCATACGAATATGTGGTTTCAGCCACAAATTTCAATATGTCCAGAACTTTGGAAGCCAGTCTTCGCCAAGGCCATATTGTGTCATTGCATTCATAACTTGTCAAAAAGATGAAAAAAAACTGCTGTATGGTAAGTTCTTGAAAAGAATATCAGGTGGGAACTTTAGGCTTATCTTAGGGAGAATGGGGGGGGGGGGGTGTTTTGGGGTAGGGAGAGCAAGTGCCCTGAGTGATGCTAGTGCAAAAATAGCAAAGTTAAGTTTAAAAAAAGTGAGATAACAACAAAGAAGTCACCAGACTGAAAAAGGTGGAAGGGGCATTATTCCATCAATTGATGATATTTTTTCTTTAAAATGTCACAGATAAAAGGCGAAAAAATCTAATGGATACTTGAACCCCCCTTCTCCATGAACCAAGCATTATAGGCCTACATGTAGAGTCTATAACTGTGTTAATGGTAATTTCAATTTCATTTATTGAAGTAAAGAAGTAAAAAATAAATACATGTCAATGAATATACTTTGAAATCATGAATAATGGAATGAATGGCATTCACAAATGAATGGGTGAAAGTAAATTTTCACAGCAATCATACTCGACACTTGCTAGGATACTTGGGCAACTGATACAGGAAATTATACCAGTTGGGAGAAGTGGCAATTTATTAAATTCAATCTGTCATGATCACTGGAAATAAAAGGTAGGCCTATGCGATTGCTTGTAATTATACACAAATTGGATAAGATATATGAAATTACATAGAGAAAATTATTTGTAACATAAAATATATCAAGAAACTTACAAATGTATGCTGCCAATATTAACTTTACAACATTACCAATTGGGTCCAATATGGCACTCATGACCTGCCAAAACTCTTTGAAACATATTGAAAAGGGCACTTAACAAACAGACAAGGGGTTATTTGTCTCCATGTTTGTTGTTTCTTTTCCATTTTATTGATCACATTCCATTCCAACCCAACATAAGGGGAAAATGCTGGTCAATTAGACACCAAATTATTGATTCGGTTGATTGTTCCTTGTCGGATCTGAAATAGGTCATCAGTATGTGAGAATGCAAGGAAGGGCTGTCTTACAAAATACCACCTTCACAAGTATTCCTGACAAAATACCAGTATGAAATGGAAGGTGTGCGAACAATCATTCCAGGCTGAGCAGATAATAGAAAAGCATTAGCTGAACATCTACACTTATCGAGGTAGGGTGCAATGTGGGACAAATGAATTTAATTGGTTTACAACTTCTAATGACTGGGTACATGAATAAAGAAAGGGGCTATTTAAATGGGGGTTTCTTGTCCTCTTTACAAGTACCATCAATGTCCTTTAGCTAAAACTGCTTACCTTTAAGTTCTACACTCACCCCCTGGTGACGGTGATAATGGAAATAATTAAGCTAACAAGCATGTGGCAAATGATTTAATGGGATTTACAAGATCCGAAATTGATTGAATAAATGCATGAATTGGAAAGGTTTCAGAGATATGGATTTCCTATTCTCATCCATTCTTTCTTAATAAAAGAAAAAGATAATGTAGCATGTATTTCCTCCTATACTGGCAAAGGGATCCTATAACGTCCCTTGCTTTTCTGCAGAAGAAATTATGAATAATGCACTGGAATGTGCAGTATTATTGGAAATATAACTTTTACATTAGAAAACCTCTACTTGATATCTAAGAAGAGCTCAAAAAGTCAGTGATGACTGTATTTTCTTGGAAGCGTCTTAGACAATTTCATAATGTTTTATTAAAACGACAATGGGTCTGCCCCTATAATCTCCTTTTACATCCTAATAGCATAGACAATAGCAAGGGATTCGCAGATAGACAAGCTGACCCCAACTTATTACTTTTCTTTTGATTCAGGACAATTGGAAGATTTTTGTTTATCCTCTAATCTTTATGCTTAATTGACTTTTCATGCCTACTGCTTTTTGGGATAGTGCCAGAGCAGTCAGTCCTCTTCAAGCCAAACTGAGTACACTGAAAAATCTCAATTTTGTACGAAATTGTTCAAATACTGATTTACAAAACTATGCATCTCAATATTTGAAAATTAAATTTGACATAGAATTATATCCACACATCCATCTGTGGCTACTGCATATCTCTGTATCACTAATTTGCATTTGCCCACATGCCGACTTAAATGAAATAGATTATGGCTTCATTACCTATAGACAAAAAGTTAAAAATGAACATGGCATCTAAAAACAAATGCATGCAAATGTCAAATGTGTAACAACAAAGAGAACCAACATGAGGTTTTTCCTTTTCCTGCAAATCTGTTGTTTGTTAACTATTTCAGCAAAAAAAAGGTTATATTTGGAGACACCTTAGCCACAAACACTCTAATTATACATGAACACTTGTTAAAAATATGAGCAATGGTGGTTTTCTAAATATGGGGGTCAGAATGCTAAATAAATGAATGAAGATGCTAGTGTTGAGGTGTGTGGGTGTCCTTTGACACT
The DNA here is from genome assembly GCF_018143015.1 of Lytechinus variegatus. Classification (NCBI taxonomy): domain Eukaryota; kingdom Metazoa; phylum Echinodermata; class Echinoidea; order Temnopleuroida; family Toxopneustidae; genus Lytechinus; species Lytechinus variegatus. The sequence continues at coordinate 8,750,216 of NC_054740.1, read as the reverse complement.
TTTTGTCATTATGATGATATGGGATACCATGAGATCACAAAATGTCGGTTATCACAGAAGGTGTTTCTAAATGTTGGGCTGGCTGATCAGAATCCAATACCCCTTTCGTAATCCCAATTATGAGGCTATAATAGAAGCATAATTTGGTCGTAAAATCGGAGGAGGACCAGAGTTATCCGCATTATTTTTCGGGACCAGATTATGACTTTATGAACGCATTTCGAAAGTAATGCGGATAATTGCCATGGTGCGGTCACAAGGCCACCCTTTTCCAACACAACCGCATCAGAAGGGGTGTGTGCGGTTGCCATGACGATTATCCGCCTTTTTCAAGAGGGGTGCTTGTAAAAATAGTGCGGATTATTTTCGGAGTTTGTGGACGCAATTTTTATCAAATTATCCTTACTCTTAGGCAGATAATTGGAGGATGGGTTTATGAAAGGGGTACAAATCACATAAGTGAATCATATTCTTTGGCAGCAATCAATTGGCTACAGTTCCTTTCACACCTGTCTAATAAATAAAATGCCCATATTATATCTGGGTGGAATTCCTGATCAGAAACAACCAGGTATTTTCTCTGGATGGGTAGGTATGAAAACACCAATATTTGTTTCATGTGAGTCTGGCGGGCATCATTTTGCCTTTACAAGTCAAACTGATATACGAACATGTAGGTTGTGGGGGTTTATTTACAAGGATCGTATAGAAGTTGGTATGAGTCTTACAAAAAGCTGATCCCTATGTATGTCCTTGGAAAGTCATGATCTTATGAATAGGCTTCCCCAAGAATTTAAAAATGGTAAGAGAAAACCCCCTCAAATATTCCACCTGAAAACTCTCTGGGATGACTGCTCTGAGTGTCATCCCCCAGCCCTCAATAGGTGGTTTCAGACCGCCTCGAAGTTCGCCAGTTCCAGGTATTCTCTGATCGAGAAATTTATCCCGATCAGAAAATACCAGGTATTTTGGTAATGTGAAAGCAAACTACGCGTAATTTCCCCGAAAGAAAATACCCGCTAATTAGTAGGTACTTGGCGAAATTACGAGAACTTTCGTGGGGATTTTTCCAAGGTCGCAGGTATTTTGACAATGTGAAAGCAAATTACGGGAACTTTTAGCCCAGCGTGTCGTTGGGCGCGGCAGCGTGGGTGGCTGCTGGGCTAGTGATTTTGAATCTCGCGCCTTGCCTGCTTATCAGACCATACTACGCATGCTCGTAACTTCGGGAACTTATCCAGAAGGATGTGTTTCGGGGCGATGTGTATGCAGGAATAATTAACGGGTATTTTTTAGCCTTAAAAAGTTCTCGTAATTTAACGGGGATTCTTTTGATCGAGGCGGTTTGAAACCACCTTATGTAGTTGAACCTCAACCATAACATACCAAACATTCATATTCCTTGGCCGATATTCAGGTTAATAACTCAGACCTAACTCTGTAGTAATATTATGGAAAGCCAAAAATGTCAAAATTTTCCCAACAATTATATGTTTCTTATGTTTACTGTGCTCCTTCCTAAATGGTGAAGGAAGCTATCTTATTTATCCTTCCGAAACAGTTAAGAATAATTTGAGAGAAAAAAGAGCTGATACATTGAAATTATAGGCCTACTGTTGGAGATTTATGCTACTATTGGATATCCGTATTTAAACCACAGCTTCAAACCAGAGTTTAAATCAAACCCGACTCCAGAATAGATTTGTATCCTGATGTATGAGACACAAAAGAAGAAACAATTAATTCTCATCCTCAATCAGAATCATGACCCTTAAGTTTCAAAATGAAGCAATAATATTATATGATAAGTTCCACACATACTTATCTTCATCATCTTGAAGCAGCACTTACTCTGGAAGAAGAAGAACAATCAATTCAACTTTTTTCTGCAAATTACAACTAAAAATTTGATGCTACCCATGCAAAAAATAGACACTGCTATTTTTTGGGGTAAACATTTTGAAAGGCAAACATTTTGAAAACATATTTTGAAATTAAAATCATCCTGTTTTTCTTTTAAAGCATCTCCATATCCAGGACCTGCATCCCCTGCTGATATCAACGTATGAGATGTGAAATGGATACACAATCTCTTGAATTTCTTGGGTCAGAAATAGACAGAGATTATGGTTGCGAGCGGAGCGTCGTCGGAAGCTGCAAAACATTTGAAGGGTTTCCTATCCCCAGAGCGATTTGGAATGATGCACTAATGACGTCATTCGAATCTCTACAGACTGCGGAGAGAATGACCCTTCCGAGACTAGCCATCCTCAGTCTCAAATCCAGACACTTTCGGACTTGACAGTAATTCAAGATAAAGAAACGTACACAAGTCAAGTGCCATTTATTTAGGTGTTCTAAAAATATGATTTGAGTGCCATAAACATAATGTCAATAGAAGTTTCTGGTACTTCTTATTTCTCATGTTCATATATCATTTTCCCTCCACTTTGGACATTATAGGATCTCAAATGTTTTCAGAAAAACATAGAGTTTTCACCTGAGACTATATTAAACAAGACCATGGAATAAGTCTTGAAGTCTTGATTGAGTATTATTCACCCGATCTTGACTTTGCGCTTCATCAATTTTTCTGTTTCTTGGTAAAACTATTTCTGGATGTGAAAAAACAGTTTAAAAAGGGCCTTTTTGAATATTAAGTTATTTAATGGTTGATTTAATGATGGTTATTTTCTGAATACCACAAACAGCTATGGTGTAAGTACATGCAAATCAGATACTGCATTTTTATGTTATGCTGCCAAACTCATATATATTGTGATATGTTTCACCTTCTCTTCCCTCCCCCTCTTCGGATGCATCCGGAGTTGAGAAAAAATAAATGATTACACGCATCTATCGGTGCAAGGGGAGGGGCCCATGCCTTGTGCATCATTTTCACAATGGTGCCAAGAGAGAAAAATGGGAGAGGGGGGGAGAAAGATAAAGAGGAAAGAGAAAGAGAGAAACAGAAAAATGGAGACAAATTAAATGCAACATATCTTTACAATATTTCATAAACCACTGCATCCACATATATACATAAGCACATTGTTAATATGGCATATAATTTCAAAAGGAGAAAGTGCACCTCCAAAATCCAAAATTTGTGTTCACTCATGAGTTTTATTTCATCCCCCAAATTTTGAATGTTGAGAAACCACTTCTAATAATTCTTGGATTTCAAAACATCCTATTCCAGAATGAACTCCCCCTTTCCTTGCACTAGCATCTATCATAATCATGCAAAACAAAATGAAAGGGGCAATGAACGAGCATTGGGCATTCAGTCAACAAGAAGTGGAGTGCACAGCTACACAGCGCTGTAACTGATACCCTAAGATCCGAAAGTTTTGTATCAATTTTCACGACTCCAGAAGGGATCTTTTTACTTGTTGTACATGGTATGTAAGCTTTACTATTTCAAATTCTGACCCCTGCAGCTGAGATTGTGGTATGAAAAGATTTAATCAGGATTTTGAGCGCTCAATCTGATATCTCATTTTCAAAGTGTGAACTGTGATGAGGAAAGGGAAGGGGGTATGCAATTTTATTTTATACAGCAACAATTCTTGTTGATTTTTATGCCTTTTATTCTATAATGTGGTCTTGTTCCGATGCAGTGCACATTAAACAATAAATCCCGAAGTTAAGAAATGGAATAAAAACTTTTCCAAATGAGACCTCTTGATCCATAGCCGGTAAACATCAAACATCTTACAAACATCATTTCATCTGTAAACTTTTCAATTGAAAATGGATCAGATTCTAAGAAAAAAGTATTGAATAAACAGGGTTTAATCCCCAAAACAGCATTCTTCATGTCAAATATACAATTACAAATGCAATATTCATATCTATAGATTCTCTAACAGGGGTTCCTCATGCAGATAATAATAATAATACTCAATTTTTATAAAGCGCTTTTCCCAGAATGGCCCAAAGCGCGTTACAGTATATTATTATATCTGTTATATTGCTGTTGATGAGAGCTGATAACCATTACTTGACTTGGCATCTTGATGAATTAAAAACCTTGCAAAACAGCAATAAAATCGAGGAATAATGAAACTGCACCTATTTACAGCTTACAGAAGTCAAACTTTTGCCACTTTCCAATTTTAGTGTCAAATTTTGGTGAGCAAATTTGCCTAGCTAACGACTTCAGAAATCAAACGCCCAGCCGTTGTAAAACCGTAATCACCAGTTATATTGCACAGCTCAATACATGTCAAACATCAATGAGGTGGAACCGAAGATATTTAACTTTATTCAAATGAAAATCTCAAGGGACAACAAGCACTAGTTATTTTGGGTTTTCTTCCATTCACCAAATTTCTTTTATTTTTCATTCTTTTCTTTCTCCCCCCTTTTGGTCAGTTAAGCCGCTTACTGACCCTCGTTTGCTTGCTCTGGTGTAGCTTACTTTCTGCTGGCCCATATAGAAAATAGGGCTAGATATCTATTAGGAATTATAGCATATGGGCTTATGAATTTTATTTCTACAAAGTGAAATCAACAATATAGAAATTCTTTTTTGTTTAAACTGCAGACTTTATATACCAAGGTATAATTTAAACTCAAGTTCAGAATATGGGCCTATGTGTTGATGATCCTATAGGTCTTGTTCACGTTTCATTGACTGAATAATGCAAATTTGATAACTTAATCAAGACCCTACTTACCTCTTAATATAATATTTTTTCTCCATCGAAGGTGAGGCATTATGTAATCTCCTTTTTTATTTTCCTTAGGATGACACAGGTTACAATTATTTTCCTTAAGATGATGCAGGCTATAATTATTTTCCTTTTATGATCATGCAGGTTTATACAGAAGCAGTGAAGCACAATTTGGAAGTACAAGGAATTTGCACAATATACAGATGAAAAATAAAAATCACACCAATATCATCATCTAATTCCTTCCACCGGTTTGAGAAACATACACTTGGATCAAGCCTGAGAATAGAAATCAGCATGGTCTCAACAAAGTATCAAGATCGCTTCTTATACCCGAAATGTGACTAAAATCTTCCAATCAGCAGGATAAAATTAGCACCAATCAATTAATGGCCCATTAAGTGGAATTGGATTAAAATTATCACGCAAATAACTGTTTAGCAGTAGTTGAACTAACAAGAACGTTTTCCCTTTTCCAATGAAGGACCAGGATAGAGCATATTTGATCATTGTTCAATCAAAATTAACAATTTCTATAAAAAAATTATCTCTTTCTTCTGCAAAAAAAAGTTCAGCAAAGTGAAACACTGTACACATTGATTTGACTTAACAAATTGCAGGCGGTATTGTCACCTTGACAGAGCACACAAATTCTCTGAATAAATAATTGTTATCAGATAATTTTAAATTAGGAAATGCCCTTGTCTGTCTGGTAATCCCATAAATCGCATCCTTTTCATGAGGTTTATGGTAGACTGACAAAATAATTAATCACAACTGAAGCTTTGTATTGGACCACAGAAACAATCAGTACCATTGAAAACAATGCATTGTTGATCTCTTTCGTCATATGACTATGACAAAAAAAATTTGCATGACTCAAAGCTGTAAAAAGTATTTTTTATTATCTACATGTTGACATTTTTTGACAAAAAACATTTTGGAAATGACAATTCATAATACACTGTAGTTACAACAGAAATGTTGGACAGGATCAAATGAAAATATATAAATAATTAAAAAACATTGTCTCAATACATAAGGAACCACCAAGAAAACGTTAATGCGGTCATTCATTGAAAATACACTACCCCCCCCCCCCCCCGTTTGACTATATTAATACTATTTTATTCCAGGAAGTCTAATCACTCACCACATCACTTTTTCATCACTGAATAAAACATCTCATTGGATCAAAATTTCAAATCCTACAGCTTTTGAATTCAACTCCACAATGTTTGAAACCTAAATAAAAAAATGGCTGACTTTCTGAATTCAACTTTTTTTTATAGAATGTACCAGACATGACATGCTTTAAAAATCTTATAAGACGAGAGGCGTCAAGAGGACGATCATAAAGAAAAGAAACGGAAAGAAACATCACGATGGCAAAAAAGTCACAGAATCATCAAAGCATGACCAAATAATATCACAAGAGGTAATAAAAATTAATGATTAGAGAAATGGAGAAAAAGAAAACAAGAACTGTGAAAAATCCTAGTTATAAAAGAAAACAATCAAGAAAAGACCAATCAGTTCTGCACACACAGGCTAGATCTAAAAAGTAGGAACTTTTTTGTATAGAAGAGTGAGGTAAGGAGTATTAGAAATAAAGATAAAGAGAGATGGGGGGGGGCAGGTGCAAGGTATATGGAGACAAATTGGACACTTATGAAATAGACTTACAAAGAGAAACACCACAATATTCACTAGAATAAAAATATATGTAGGCCTATGCCGCCTTAATTCATATCTAGGCCTATAAGGACACAATTCTTACAATCGCTATTAAAGCAACATATTCATGAAAACTTGTCAAAACAGTGAATCAACTTCTTCGAATTATTTCAAGGGCACTGTTTATAGATCAAGTTTATTATTCTTTGTCGCATCTCTCACAAGTCCTCTATGTATGTTTGTATGTCATTTTGGCATTGTTACATCCTATTTGAATGACCCTGAGGAGAAACAATAAACAGAATGGTTATTCTTTTCTTTGTCTGCAGAATTATTTTTTCAGGCGTTTGCTTTTAAATTCAAATACACAAGTGAAGAGAGGTATTCTTTATCGAGAACTATTTTTATGTTTCAACAGTGAGAGTATATTTTTATAAAAGACACACACCCTGTACTCCAGTAGACCTTTTGGAATAATGATGGTGAGGTAAGAATTGAATGGGACCATATTTTACTAGACGGTGCTAAAGCCAGGGTAATAATGATGTTAAGCAGGGCCTACTGGGAGAATAGTTTTTGGAACTGAAGTGGCTGTCCTGGGTAAAATATGATATTACTATTATTATTATTATTATAGTATACTTCTCCAGACCATTTCGAAAATGATAAACCCAAATGGAAATGGACTTTCACACATATACCCTGCTCCCTATCCATCTGAAGAGCCAAACATCAAGCTCAAAGGAAGTACAAAAATGAAAGAGTGCCCTCTATGTTGATCTACCATATAGTCAGAAGAGAGATCTTTACCAGTTATCTCAGAAATTCTCTCTAGCTCACAGACCCAATATGAAAAAAATTACTTAATTAGTCCTGATTTATAACTTAAAGGGGAATCCATCCTTGGTAAACAAATTATATCTACAGGAGAATAAAAAATAGAAATAAAATTGACAGTTTGAAAAAAATGGGCCAATAATGAGTGAGTTGTGGCCATTTGAAAAGTGAGACATGCTTATTCAGAATTGATAAGGTGAATTGTGACAAGTCTTTGGGACAAATATACCATTTACATCGACTCCACTAGTATTAGGAAATACAATTTTTGGAATAAGATTTAATTCCTCATGAAAGAAAAATATCATTATAATTAAAACTTTTTGAGTGGGAAAAAGAGTTATTTCTGCATGATGGCATCAGACCTCATTCAAACCATATGATCTCATGTCACTGCTACTTTCAAATTGACAACCTCCTTAAGAATGTATGATATAGACTTGAGAAAGTTGAGATACTTATAACAGCATTTCAAATGAAGTACACGATCCAAACTGACCAAGCAAATGCCAAGTTTTTTTTTATTGCAGTCACACGAACAATACTGACTACAAATCAACTAATGGCATGTCATTGGAAATAATGTAATAGATTTTGTCTGTCTGGGAGTCAATCATGCCTGTCTGACAGGGGCATTTGGCACCTTCTTTTCCTTGTAACAGTGATATGTCAATTTGAAAACACAGCCATGCTGTTAATCATAAGAATGTCCTTTTCTCCACCAATACCAACATCAAAGAAAGCGACTCTTTAGAGTTAAAATGGGTATGAAACATGATTGTCTACTGTTATTTATTTCTTGTTTGAAAGTAAACAGTTAAACAGGAGAGGTGATGATTCTAACGGTTTCATGAAACTTTTAGGTCTACTTCATCAAAGAAGCGATGTCCTGCCTTCAGCAAAGGTATAAAGGGACAAAGAGAGAAGTCCTATACAGGGTAAAATGACTCCTTTTGGGAGTTGCTTTCTCTTTTGTGAGAAAAACACAATGAAACTAAAACCACAACGAAGCAAGTGAAGACATTGATAGAATTCAGGGAGACAAAATGCTTCCGTATGATGACACCCTTGTGGAGCAATTCACAACTTCCTTCAAATTTTCTTTAAACCTTCCTCTCAAGGATTTGGTACAAATTTACAGGGAAACTCTCCCGCTAAAGCACTTCAGGAGTCTGACATTGGGAAAAGTAAATACTCATGGAAGACAATAGTTGTATTTGCACCTTGTCAGAAAAAACAAACAAAACAAACATGAATTATGAAAACTTGTTCAACTTTCAGGCCTCAAAATACTATGTCTAGTACATTCACACCTACCTGAAAATTTACTGAAGTTAGCAGTGAAATAGCATTCCTTTACAACTTTGTTATTACCTCACATCTAATGATCTTGTAATTTGTTCCAATCAGCTAAAAGTGCTGCAAAATTACTCATTATATTGAAAATGACCAACTTGGCTTTGTTCCTACTGTAGTTTTCTATTTTCAGGCCCTTGGTTGTGTTTCAGTTTTCTCTCTTTGTTTAATGCGCATCATACCTCATGAATGTTACTTTTGTAGGACTTTGTTTCAACATGTACATTTGATTGCTTTCACACTGGAAAAATACCAGGTATTTTCTTTTGACTGGGGAGGTATGAAATAAAATGTATTGTAAAGAATAAGGTCAGATAATACTACATGCAAAGTAATGACCTTTAAATCAAATGTTTGGTAAACTCAGGAACCCCATAAGAGATATATCTTATGGGCATCCTACATTAGCAAAATTAAATATAATGCATTTCAGTTGATGAATAAAACATCAGTCAGCCATTACTGGTTTTCTGTATCTCATTTTATTAATACCTTATGAATTTGTCTAACTATTGTCAACAGTTTGCACTTTCATGTCCTGCATCTTGAAGAGATTTATTCCAAATGTCAATGTTTCTATGCAGCTAACTCAAATTGGAATTTGATATCTGAACAGGGGCTGTAACACACAAGTTTAAATAGCAATGATTGTCCGTTTGATTTCCATGATTTATTGTACACTGTACTCAATGTAATCAATCAGGAAAAAAATGTTCAATGGTGATTGCTATTAAGCTTTGCCTTATTAATATTTTTGTTTTCCCCCCTAGTTATCAATGACACATTTTCATGAACTGCACAAATGCATCTTAAACTGCTCATACCAAATTTTACTTTGCTTCCATCCTATCTTTTTCTTCATTTTTTTCTCGTCATTCTTCATTATTGCTTGATGGTCAGTACCCCCACATTATGGACACTTGACAACAATATACACCCAGTGAAAGGCATCTACCCCTCCAGTTTCTTTCATTTTAAGGAGTATTCTGATCCGGAATGCCATTGTAATGATACTAAACACTGGGTTATTGAATAAATGACAAATTTGTCTCTGGAATAGGTTTGAATCCCTGAATTAAAACCACAGAAAAGACTGAAAACACTTGAAGGTCTACAGGAGGAGGATAATTCTGACTAATATCATGTATATTCTTCTTCTCTATACATAGAATGAGAGTGAGCTGGGACCGTAACACAAATGGTAGCGATTGATTTTACGCTTGATTTTCACGAGTGATTGTACATTATAGTCAATGCCATCAATCGTAGAAAAATGTCTTGTGATGATTGCGAAGCTTTGTGTTTTCCGCCCCTGCTCTATCTATTTCATAAAATCAACACATTGTCAAATTAGGACAACTACTGCTTTTATGTTATGCAACATGTTTAAGGATTGAGCAGGTTTTACAAAAAAATACTCTTGATTTTTTTGCCCGCCAGTTATCATGAGTGGAATATCAGATGATCTGGCAAACATCTTTATTTTCAAGGCATATACCTGCATGTTCGATATTCATGCAATTCAAACAATTAGGCCTGTTATAATATCATTCATAGCCATCACATGACAACGTACTTCAAGCAAAACTTTAATAGTGTAGAAAAGTCATCGAACATCACTTCTACCTATCCTCTATCAGGCATCATCCATCTATCCAATTTTGTTTCTAAATTTTTTGAATGGTTTCACATCCATGAAATAAAAAATCCAAAAACAAGAGTGAAGAGACAGAATACCATCTTTCACTACAGGTTCGTGGGAGCATGTAGTTCACTGATAACATTCTTACATGTCAATTTCGAGCCATGCCCCATTTAAAAGTTCCAACAAGCCCCCGCTTTTCTGCAACTGAAACTAAATTCTCCCACTAAAACTCCCACAAATTGTCTGGTATCAGAATTTCTTTTAGAATGATATATGATACTGAAAAGGGAGAAACTGGGAAGAAAACTCTTGCTGTAATTTGTTCATCATCTATGGACCCATTCTCACTAATATTAAAAGAAAATATATATTCATTCACTCATTAATTCCTGGGGTATCTTCTTCATAAATCAGAGTCAAGTGTGTGAGCTTTCATGATAAAATGCAAAATAAAAACTCTAAATACTTTGTTTCACAGGCAAAATAATAGCTTTAAGGCCAAAATTAAGTTGTCTCAGCAAGCAATCATTTTGAAACAAAATCTTTAAAATCAAGGTGAAATGTTACATCAAATAAAGTTCTGACAAATAAATAGCCAGTACCAATTATACCTTGGATTTAAAGCAACTTGCATTATTGCAAAATGCCTTGCTTACTTGACTAATTCCTATAAAGCAATAATTGATTATCTCTCATATGACACACTACTAATTATTCGAAAGACAAGAATTTGGTCATGTGTTTCAACTGGTGACAATATTATAACAATTTAGGTTTCTTACTTTTTCCATGACAAGTAAACCTGACAAAAAGTCCATGATGTACAGATATGGAAAAACAAATTAGGCGTAGGCCTATTTCATATACATGGTCCTACAAGTTTATGGACAGTTCAAAAGTATTGACAAATGGAACTCAAAACTCCCAGGTGGAAGAGCAGAATGAGTGATACATCCTACCGAAATGGTAGGGTAAAATTCCAAAGATTCTTCTTGCATTCTGTCGAGTTTCCCTTTCCGTTAGTATTGGCTCCTTCAGCGCTATCCATTAGCTTTACCAGCAAAAGACAAGTTGTATCGAAACTGTTTAGAACTAGTTCATATCATGGGGAGGGGCATGTGGCCTGGGTCACATTTTCAGGGGGCACACAAATGATCTAAAAAAACAAATAAATAAATGAACAAAATAATACAAAAATGAAACAAAATAATTGAATAACCTGTTGCCGTGATTATCCACACCATGGGTTCAGCTGATGGTTTTAAAAACCACCCTTGTGAACTCAGGCCACTTCATTTATTCAAATCCCATAATTTGGCATTTTTACACCCTAAACACACCAATGAGTAGATTCATAATGCTGTCTGTAATAGTTGCACAAGATTTTATGCATGACTGGAAACCCTTCTCTTGTGTTACACAAGATTTCCCAAATTCCAATACCCTGCTAAAATCTTGACAAATTACAAACATTAGCTGTTAAGAAAACAAATTATTGAGAACCTGAAGAAGGGACAAGAGTTGTGCCATGCGCGACCAAAAAAACACGTAAAAAGGATGTCCTTTTCACGATAGGGCACGTTACGTACGTAACGTGATAAGGGTGTCAAAAACAGAAAAATAATGAAAAAAGGGTATCTATTTCGCTAGGAAAATTACGTGTTTAGGGTCGAATTTGCGGGGATGATAAAACAAAATTAAAATGTTTTATAAAGGATGTCCTTTTTGCCCCAACACTTCGTGTTTAGAGTCCGATTTGCGCGAGGTGTAGAAGATGGGGTCGCACTAAACCAAATAAGGTAAAGCCGACGACCGAAGGACCCGTAACAATAAAACATTCCTGTACTTGTTTAGTGATTCATTTTAGGGAATATTTGCCAAGAGTATCGTTTTGTTTCCAATACTTGTTAAGGGTAGGGTTTCACACGCCAATACTTGTTAAGGGGTGCTTTTTCAGAATATGGAAATTACGTGTTTAGGGTGCTTTTCGAGACCCCATGGTCGCGCATGGTATCCACTCGTGAATGGAAGTGGCCCCCCCAGGGCATCGCTTGCATATCCGCAAGATATGTATTACATTTCAACCAGCGCAATGAACCCCTCTTACTCATTATGGATGGAAGCTAAATGCACCAATGCAGTTTGGTGCATCCCCCTGCACATTGATGGGCTTGCAGGTGAACTCTAAATCTTTTAGAAAACATACATGACTTACTTATGTTTTTGCAAATCATCAGTAGATGGTTTCACACCGCCTTGAAGTTCGTCAGTTCCAGGTATTTTCTGATCGGAAAATTTACCCCGATCAGAAAATACCAGATACCAGGTAATATTAGGTGGTTTCAAACCGCCTCGATCACAAGAATCCCTGTTAAAATACGAGAACTTTTTTAGGCTAAAAAATACCTATTAATTATTCCTGCATTCACACCGCCCTGAAACATACCCTTTCGGGATAAGTTCCCGAAGTTACGAGCATGCGCAGTATGGTCTGATAAGCAGGCAAGGCGCGAGATTCAAAATCACTAGCCCAGCAGCCACCCACGCCGCCGCGCCCAACGACACGCTGGGCTAAAAGTTCCCGTAAATTGCTTTCACATTGCCAAAATACCTGCGACCTTGGAAAAATCCCCGCGAAAGTTCTCGTAATTTTGCCAAGTACCTACTATTTAGCGGGTATTTTCTTTCGGGGAAATTACGCGTAGTTTGCTTTCACATTACCAAAATACCTGGTATTTTCTGATCAGGGTAAATTTCCCGATCAGAGAATACCTGGAACTGACGAACTTGGAGGCGGTCTGAAACCACCTAATGGCAATGTGAAAGCAAATTACACGTAATCTTACACGTAATAAGAAAATACCCACTAAATAGTAAGTATTCTTATGATCGAGGCGGTTTGAAACCACCTACTGTGTTCCCTTGAAGAAGTATCAACAATCTTCAGAAGGAAAATATCATAACAGGGAATAGAGAAATGCAATTGACAGGAACTAAGTAATTAATTCTGCTTTTGATTTGACAAATTGAAATTGTGTAGATAGTAATCAATTCAATTTCTTCCAACCATTCCAATATAAGCTTGAGAATACCCAAATAAAGCAGACATTATTTTGAACAGTAAATTGACAGAGCACGCAATTAAAGTGCTCAAATGACCGGAACCATTCCAATGACAAACAATTTTGTTTCCTAAATCTCTTGCAGATTTGATTATAGTAGTGTATCACTTACTGCTGATATTGCAAGGATCAATGGTTTTAATGAGCAATGTAAAAGAAGATGCAATCATATAGAACAGTAAACAGTTGTAGCTCACTTGTGAAAGAGCGTGAACAATACAACAGTTGCTGGCAATTGGACGATGAAAATTTTTATTTATACTGCACTAAATGCATTGAGGGAAATGTTACCTCAAGAGAGGTGATTTCATTCAAACTTAAAAAAGAAGAAGTATAATTGCAAACAATTGGGTCACAAATAAAGGTTACAGCATTAAAATAAAAGTACTACATTATTGCAGTGACATTGGCCATTTAGCTATCACCATAATTTACAAGTCTACATGGAGGCACTATATTAAATGTCATTGGCAGTAAAACAAAAATCACCCAAACACCAACAGGTCCTGAAATAATTATTTGTAATCTTATGTACCATTTGCAAATATACATGTATATTAGAATATGCATATATGATCTGAGAACACTCTAAATATTCCAGGGACTGCTTCATAAAGACATATATCAGGTACATTCAGTGTACATTTATATAAAACACACTTGAAAAGGAGAGTAGGTGAACAGAAACGTGACATCATTACCTATACTGACAATGCACCCGCTTGTTAATCAAATACATTGTTTACACTCACGCTGTCTTGATCGCAGCAAAATCGCTGAACACTCACAGGAGGGAAAAAAAGTCAATTATGTTTATTGATTTGCAGCAATTAATTTCTAGCATGACCCAGACATACAGCAAGACAGGGGACTGGGATAAATGATATTGAATACATGACTGCAAGCATTAGCTGTCACTGCCTTTAGTGATGCTGAATAGATTATTCAGCTCTATATACCTTTACTTCAGAAAGGGAGGGGGGTGTCGACTGCTCATCCAATAAATGGTACAAAATATATAATTGAATTGGCTCTATAACTTGAAGGGCCAATGCGAGTAGAGTAAGTAAATGAGCCAAAAAATTTGAGGAGGCCAGACATGCCGTATGGGGGCAATATATAGTTGTACAAGTGCAGCAAGCAAGAAAAAAATGGACCCTTTTTAATCTAAAATCTGATTTTGTGATAGATTTCGACATAATACTCAGAAAATGACGTCATATTTCTCACCCTCCCCTTTTCTTCCTTTTTAGAACTGTATTTGGGGGGGGGGGGGGGAACGGGGGGTGGGGACATGGCCCCCCCCCATCTGTAATGTATGTCAGTGCCCAATGCAGGGATGCATTGTACATGTATATCTAACCATTTAAGGGCACACACATTCATGCAATCTGATAATAAATTGGAATAGTGACATGCTTTTTGGGGGGATTTACCACAATCAAACATAGACCTTTAAATGTTATACATGTTGTCGGTGGTCATCCGAACCGTCATGCATACGACAGTGCAAACCCATTTCAGAGAAAATTGACTTCAGAATTGACTATAATTTCCACACTTTGTTCCCCGGATTGTATTCAGTGTTAGGAAAATACATGATTGGAAGGACCAAGACAATTGCTTGCATTGGTTTCTCTATCTTGAAGAGAAATTCCAGTAGTTGCAGTAAACACTGATTTCATGAGAAAGTCTGTAAAACAAGGCTTAATTGTCAGTATATCATCGAGGATCTAGATCTGGTACAGTTACATTAACTGAACTTTGTGAAATCTTGAAATCTACGCTGAAAAATGTTCACACCGAAGATCCCCAACACAGATAAGCGCACGTGGGACAATTTATAATTATTGCTTAGGGCGTCGGGCCCGATGCTCTACCAGAATCCTGTGCTTATTTGCTGATTTCTCAGCAATTACACTATTTCTTCCAGAATCCTTTGGCACATGCTTTTTATTTATACAAACAGACAATTTGGTGGTCATTTCATTGGATTCTGTATGAACTCATTTTGATATCGTTACCAAAACTAGCATTTACCTTTAACACAAATCCAAGGATTAGAGAAAATATTGCAAGAGAGCTACGTGCTGTAATTTTGGTCAGAGCGGGTTAGATTTTCCCTATACAAATACGCCATAAGGGATACAACATCCCTGACCCTGATTTCAATGCGTCGGTATCACTTTTTCACATGCAAAGTCAATGCAAGCCGATACGACGGTTTGACTGACCGTGCATTTGCATATTAAGTGCGTGCAGTTGTTGCTGCTTTGTGACAGTACCGTACACATTTCCTAAGGGATTAGTGCATTTCATCAACAATTTTGTATGGCATCGCCGTGAAAACCCCAAACTAAAATAAATTGCTGCCTAGAAATTTAAGTATGTATAGAATTGGACTTGTACTTTCATTTTAGAACTGCAAACATCTCAAAATCAATTTTTTAAACAATTTTTTGATCAAAATTTGACTGATATGACAGTTCAGATAAATGCCCATGATGTACAGGACTGTTATCTCCTATAGAGTAACTTGACCCCCAAAACATTCTTCCTCCTCACATTGTTTATTCTATAATTGTGAGAGAATATATTAATTCTGATCATCCTGTGTAATAAGATAATTCATTATGCTTTGTTTATTATTAATCAAGGACATACATTAGCATGGACTACATGTAGGAAGCATTACTCCAACCTTTTGGCCCGTATTCTGAACCCCGGTTTAATTTAAACCCTGGTTTAAAGTTGTGGTTTAACTATGGAAAGCCAATTGGGGCAAAATCCCTAACAGAACATATTCAATTTATCAATGCATATGAAACCTAAATTGTTCATAATTGTCTGGGAATGATAACTGAAGTATTTTTCTTCCTTATGGAAGCAAAAGGAAACAAAATTGTAAACATAAGAAATATACAATATGCACAGAATTTTTGACATTTTGGCTCCCCATAATTTTAGCACAGAGTTAGGCTGTGGTCTAAGGTAAACCCGACTTCAGAATACGGGCCTTTATGTCTCCTTTTGCCATAAATGGGATATATACAATGTTCGTGTATGGTGGCAGTTTTCTTCTTCTTTTCCTCCGGTTGATTTTTCACATTGTGAGAGAAAGGATATATTGAGATACATAGACTAAGAAAAGGATTTGTCCTCTTTTTCACCCATTGGCTTTTATTGTGAAAGAAAGGGATAAGATCTCTAGAGCAAATTTCAAGACTGAGGAAAGAAAAGAGGAGGGTCCCAAAGGGTTCTTTTGTGAAGGATTGTAGAGCTAAAATCTAGGGTCTCATTACACAAACATTTGTGTTGATCATAGGCTGATAATCGTGATTCACTGCACTTATTAGTATCAATTGCAAAGTTGGTGGAACAGAGTCCTGATCACCTCTCGAGATTATCCACAGTGGATTGACTTCTTGTACTCAAAAGTGATAGCCAAGATCGTTATACACATACAGTCACTGCATTGAGTACACTGGATGATGATTAACTAACACTGGCAATAATATCTTGTTATAACTGGTAAATAACTAAGAATTTAACAAATCTTTTTTCTTTTAATCCCTTTAAATGTAATTTTCTTTTGTTTTTCTTGTTAGCCTAGTACCTATTTAGTCCAACAAGTCATTTCTCAACAAAACCCATTGCAGGTACATGTATTCTTTTGCTACTTTCAAAGTGACCTTAAAAATGGGCCATGTTTGACCACACCATGTCCTAATGAAATAACCCCTTCCCCGATCCATTGGGGTATCATGTCACAGATTTCATTCACAGGATTTTGTCTGAATGAACACAAAGAGAGCAAACCAAGGATCAGCAAAGATTGGAACAATGCAATCAGAGGGAAATCGGTTTGAATTACGCATCTTATAGTCTGTTCTGTCAAGAAGTCAACGTTCCTCGGCAAACAGCGATTCTTCCTCACCGTCCGTCTCCCTTTCTCTCTCCATTTCTTCTAACATCTCGTACCTATCCCATTCCTGGACATTCAATATTTGATTAGGGGGTGTGAGAAGAATACTAGTGGACACTATATATATAAAGGAGAAAGAAAAGGCACTGCCTTGCCTGTTTTCAAACCTGGCATGGCATATTTTAATTCTTGCAATGTCATGGATTTTTGTTCAGATTTATCGCTTTTAAAAAACTTGTTCTTTTTCGGGATAAATTTTAATTTCTAAAAAGAAACATCACAACTTTCATATATTTTATGCAATATCAGGCTATGTTGTAATAATCTTTCCAAAAATTTGGGGGAATATTGAATTTTCTTTCGGTAATAAAATATTAGGCTATATGCTATGTTTATATGACACCAATGAAATACTGATGACTATACTCTGGGAATTTGATTAAAGCGGAAAATCCTGGACCCTTTATTGCACAAAAGAATTATCTTTGTACATAGAATAAAAAAAATTAAAGTGGAAATTTTATGACAATACTGAAATATTCTAATATCCCCTCTGTCCCATATTCTACAACATCATTCATAAAATATCACAAACTATTTTCACTTCAAATTACTGCATGTCTATGTAGGCTTCTATACTTCTGTGATATTAAAAAATACAATTCATTTCAACTTATTTATTTCATTTTCAACGAACACTAAACCAAGTAAATACAAATTTAACAAGTCAATGTCATAAATAATATACCAAGGTCATTAAATCAACTTAAAATAGACATATTTTAATGAAAAAATACAATCCCTAGAGAAATTGATTTTCTCAAAAATGAGAGAAAAAAAAATATGTATAGATGTTTGAAATAGGAGATCAGTTTGTGCTGACTTTTTATAATATAAAAAAGAATGGACACATTATCAATAGTTAATCATTCAAACTGTGTGTGTAATACCCGTAAATAAGAAATAAACATGAATACTATAGGGAGAAGGTGGGAAAAGGGATGGGCAGCTTTAATCCGAAAACTAGATCATGCGCAAAGTCAACTAATATTTCCCAAAACGATTCATCAAAATATGAGAATATTTGAACAGAGGACACTCGACAGGCTAGGCATAAAGTGAGAACAAACATGCTTTCAATTACAGCTTTGCGGTTAAGTAGACAAGAGATAGTTGGGATAAAAGAACACAATTATGTGGTGAAGGTCATTGATCATGCAAAGTCATTTATGAAAAGGGTTGTTATTTTAATGGCTTTTTACAAAAAAAAAATATTTGAAACAATTTCAATGAACTGATCACTATGATGTCTCCATGGAAGCTTAAAAGTGCCACCGAGATGTTGAGATAATTATCTCGGGAAGTCGACATCTTGATAGCAAAATATAAGATGACGAGATCCTGGATCTCATCATGTCAACATCTTTTAGAAGAGATGTTGAGATGACGAGATCCTGGATCTCATCATGTCGACATCTTTTAGAAGAGATGATGAGATGACAAGATCCTGGATCTCATCATGTCAACATCTTTTAGAACAGATGATGAGATGACAAGATCCCGGATCTCATCATGTCAACATCTTTTAGAGGAGATGTTGAGATGACAAGATCCCGGATCTCATCATGTTGACATCTTGTAGAAAAGATGATGAGATGATCTTGTCATCTCAACATCTCTTCTTAAGATGTTGACATGATGAGATCCAGGATCTTGTCATCTCATCATCTCTTCTACAAGATGTCAACATGATGAGATCCAGGATCTTGTCATCTCATCATCTCTTCTACAAGATGTCAACATGATGAGATCCGGGATCTTGTCATCTCATCATCTCTTCCAAAAGATGTCAACATGATGAGATCCAGGATCTTGTCATCTCATCATCTCTTCTAAAAGATGTCAACATGATGAGATCCGGGATCTTGTCATCTCAACATCTCTTCTAAAAGATGTTGACATGATGAGATCCGGGATCTTGTCATCTCATCATCTCTTCTAAAAGATGTCGACATGATGAGATCCAGGATCTCGTCATCTTATCTTTTGCTATCAAGATGTCGACTTCCCGAGATAATTATCTCAACATCTCGGTGGCACTTTTAAGCTTCCATAATGGTGTCTCCATGTTGGTGATAGATTATGACTTTTTTTTCTTTTAAATGCCAAGAGCTGGGCATTATGAAGTCACATCAGTGCTAATTTTCATGTGGTTGTTTATTTGCATCTAATCAGAAGGTCCGCTCCAATGAATTGCCCTTGCTTATTGTACGATGAAGCAGAATGATATATGTTCATACTTATCCTGTAATGAGCCATTACCTGAAGTCAGATCAGTGCAATAATCACATATTTTCCTTACAAATTAGCTGCCTTTTTGAATAATTGATTCTAATCTTTATTACCTTTTTGAATAAAAGTTTTGCGATTTCCTGTTTAGTCAATAAAGGTGAACTTCAATTATCATGAATCAACTTTATAGCAGCTGAAAAGTTTTTTTTTTATCACAGAATAAGCAATTATTTTGGATCAGTTATGGGATAACCAGAACACAAAATGAAATGAAAACATATAATTGTAAGGATTATTATAAGTTGATGATTATCATATAGTTGCTACATTAATAGTTTCTTGCAGGAGTAAACAAGTACACAAGTCAATGTGTCCTTCCCCCTTTCTGTGATACATATACTTCCTTGCAATTAATCATTTACATTACAAATGAAAATAATATTCTTCAAAAGATAGAAATTTACAAAGGTTTCATAAAATTAATACATTTTTTTATGCATTCAATTTTTTTTTCAAAAGGCGAGGTCCACGCCCAAAATTGTTTTGATTAATAGAACAAAGTCAAACAAGCATAACATCAAAATTTTATCAAATTTGCCTTGTAATATAGGAAGGTTACAGGCAATTTCATCATTGAATACTATAAGAGTTCTCAGCCAATTGCATGTATTTTACTTGTGCCATGAGTATTCAATGTTTTGCATTAGAGAGAAAAAATTTCAGGCCCAGTTATGGATGTTTCATTTTCCACTATGTAGAGGCATACCCTCAGAAAATGGACCTAGGTCCAAACTCAGAACCACCAATATTGGGTGCACTTGGTCATTCATCCAGAAATGAAGAATTTTATTACACAGATCTTCAAATATTGCAATAGTGACAGAGGGATTCTGATCTCAAAGACTTTATTTGCTGTTACATTCCAGAATTACCCTTCTGTGTAAATAGGTAGAAGTGGCGGGAAGTCTTCATTCATGATCGACAGGCAAGCAAATAAATTCACGAGCATACATTGTTTGTATTTAGGTTTCTTCTTCATAATTTGCTAAAATTTGAATACCAATAATCGTATTAATTAATAGAGTTATTTTCAGAATCAATATAGCCTCACTTCTAATCTTCTTCCCCATTCTACTCTCGTACTGACATTTTCACCAACCACCACCATCACAATCACTGCCACCACCACCATCACCATCACTGCCACCACCATCATCACCATCACCACCATGTCTACTAACTTGATTTTATTTTGAGCACTAACCAACAAAATAAATATACCCCAAAGTCATATTTTTGCCATCTGAAATTATTGACAGGCCTCTAATGTTCATTATTATAACAAAATATCACATCAACTCTTCATTCTCTGTTGGAAATGAAAGCTTTTACAGATTGCATGGCAACTTGCACCCTTAATCAGTGAAGCTAATAGTTATTTTCTGTGAGAGGTAATGAGCATAATTCAATTAAATTTGCTATTTAAACATACCAATAGAACTAGGCTATGATGACAAATTCAAGAGCAAAAACAGTCTCATTATACCACCCATAGCAAACAAGCAGAGTTCATGGCTCGCTGCGTGTCAACAAACAAAGCTTTTAAAAATGAAGGATTAATTCTCACACCTACACTAATATTAATCCATAGGCATAGGTGCCTTCAAACCTACTCTAAAACTGAAAATACCTGGTATTTTCTGAATGACCTACCAAGTGCTGTAAAATAACTGTTTAAAATTTTAGGCAATGCTGTATTAGTCCATCACTTTAAAGGGATACTCTGGGCTGAAGATATTTATATCTGAATAAATAGAGTAAAATAGAGTAAAATTCACAGAGCAAAATGCTGAAAATGTCATCAAAATCGGATAACAAATAACAAAATTATTGAATTTTAAAGATTTGCATTATTCTGGTAAAACATTTCTTGACATGTCTTCATGAATATTCATTTGGTGGGCTGATGATGTTACATCCCCTTTTAAATGTTATTACATGAAAACATGATTGTTTCATTTTTCCATAAATGTGTAAATGATGTGTCTCCATTATGATGATATAGGTTGCAGCAAGAAAAAAACTAATGCATTTAATCAGTTCTCAATCCCATTGTTTTAGTTCTTGGTATAATAAAAAAAAATATTATTTCACATAATAAAATACAAAAGAACATGTGGGGGATATGACATCATCAGCCCACCTAATGAATATTCATAAAGACATGCCTAGAACTGTTTCACCAGAATAATGCCAATCTTTAAAATTCAATAACTTTGTTATTTGTTATCCGATTTTGATCAAGTTTTCAACATTTTGCTCTGTGAATTTTACTCTATTTATTGAGATACAAATATTTTCAGCCCAAGATTATTGTTTGAACAAGATTGTCTCATACTGCTGTATGTACTGTACTGGTATCTAATTAATCCATTTTACACACTGAACCTGCAAATCCCTGTAACTAATCATGAATGATTCAATGAAAGTGCCCCATATTATGTAGGCCTATACAAAAGAGAAAAACCCTTAACCAAGTTAAACTGTAATATTCTGAAAGTTACAATGCAGGGCCTAATGTGTAGGCCATAGTTCCAAAAATTATAAGTAGGCAGACAGACGGTACCAGTTAACCATGTTAAATGGAAAGTCATAAGGAAATGAAAAAGTATAAGAAAAAAAGTAAAACAATTGTTCAACATTTTAAAGTTTATATACTCTATAAAGCCTAGTTAACCTCATGTGGGAATGTTCAGGTTGGAAGACATAATGATTTCCTATTTCAAGGTCAAAACAAACATGAGCATCCGTTGTGATATCCAGGTCAAAGAAGCATTTCCTCGTTATTTTTACAAAATTTTGCACACTTTGGTAGAGATAAAACATACATGTAGGCCCACATATTAGCAACTCTGAACTTTGGGGGCCTTATTCAATGGCTTATGAATCCTGCTTTCCATCTTTTTCCTTCTAATCTTGCTATTTCAATTTATGCTAGGAAAGGTCAAACGTTATATGCATTGTACTGCAAACTCTACAATCACAATGTAATAAAAGTATTTTGAAACACAACTTGCAATCTGAACACTAGGGAACAAAATGAGTAATGTACAAGTAATGGTCAGTTTTTATGTCTTTATGCCTCTGAACTCTGTGATGTCATAGCAATGAAACCGACCCTAAATCTGATTGCTCAGGAGAGTGTTTCGGCCGTGGGGGGGGGGGCTTTCAAGTGGCATACAAAATGCAATATATAGATCATACTCCCTCATCCATTACAAATCCAGAATACCGATACCGCAGAAGACAATCTCTCCAACTATTTTCATAAAGACATCATCTGTTCAGAACTAAAAGGGTATTACCGTATCTCTGTATTATCACATTGCAAGTTAACCTCCTTCTGGCAGTGAAGAGGTGATATATCAAAGAGATATATGGATTTATGGAGACAGTATCCTGCCAATACCCAGCTTGATTCATCCGTTCCATTAAACCAGCCCATCTGTTACCCAAACACATCTTTGGCTCTGTTAAACCAAATAATTTTTTTTACCCTAGAAACAAGGCTTTAAAAAGAAATTTAGTTCAAATCATGGTTGTCTTCAACCAATTTTTTCTATACATGTAGAAAAACAATGTCTTCAAAGAGAAACATGAAATGCTTATGTGTGTGCTTAAAAAAAAGAAAATGCAGGACCCTGGTTGTTGAAAAATCATTATGAAAGCAACAGATAAATAAATTATAGTGGGCCTTCAAACTCCAAGTTGACTTACTGCATACATGTACATGTTTACTACCTGGGTCAAACTTCACAGAATAATGTACAATTGCTAGGATTAAAACGAGGGAGAGTCAACGTTCATTAAAATAAAAATTCACTTGTGCTTGAATGCTATCCTAGACAGATATGGACATGTAGAAGTAGAAGTCTTAATAAAATTTTGATTTGTGATTCATGGTACCACTTGATTGACAGTCTGCTTTTTTATCCATCTTATGCCTTCCACCCTACAATTGAAGTAATATAACTTGTCACTCTATTTTATCAAATATCCCAATTACATTATCAAATTGGCAATTTTTTCAACATTGACTAGATAAATTCACTTTAATAATAATAATGGTATATTTCACCCAGGGTAGCCACTTCAGTTCCAAAAACTGTTCTCCCAGCGGTCCCTGCATTACTATTACCCCAGCTAAGCTGGGCTACCTATTCAGGTGCACACAGCCTTTTGAGGAATTACTTCCTGCCAGTACCCATTTACCTCACCTGGGTCAAGTGCAGCACACTGTGGATGAATTCCTTGCTGAAGGAAACTACACAATGGCTGGGATTTGAACCCCGACCTTCTGTTTCATAGTCCTGAGACTAATCCACTGGGTCATGAATCAATTCACAAACCCCATTACCTGTTCTATACAGCTCACTGATAGAGCAGAAATTTGGCAACAAACGAACAAAGAAAGGAAATGAGATAAAATTGAATGTAATCTGGAGCATAAACATACAGTAATGATTCATTTCGAGTCGAGAATATTTGGGATGGTTCCAGCCAGCTACATGATCATAGTAATCTGTATACTTTGCAGGAATAGCTATTACATAATTTTCCATGCATAATCAACTGATAAATGAAGAACTGTACAAAACATCAGATTAAATGTGTGATGCCATTGCAAACTGGTAGATTTTTAAAACCAATAATCAATAACTACATGATGACTTTAAAATCATGGTGATGTTTTATAAAACCATCAAAAATCAATTCCCCTGGTAAAAAAAAAAAAATTAAGAATGTTATGATTTTTTTTTAAATGTTCTTTTCTCTTGTAGAAAAAAATGCAGTATATCATAAATTGACCCTGTAAAATTTGACAGTTCGAGTGATTTATTTCTCCAAGCAAGGAGGCATGGATCACACCATAATCTGGGACAAAAGAAAGATAACGGGTTACAGTATTTATGAGTTTAATACTTGGCCTAAAAACATGTCTATACACTACATAGATTATTAGATTTCATTCATGACAGCACGTACCATCACAACGCTTATAAAATTCCTTTCATGAATACTAATAGGTTCATGCCAGTGAAAATCCATGTCAACCATTTTCCGGCAGTTGATTAATTTCATCCTTACATGGGGGTAAAAATCGATACAAGTTCAGTGCAAAAAATCATAATACTTTTGTCTTTCTTTTTTTTCTCACAGTGAGGAAATATGGTAATCCATTGTTAGCAATATTTGCATACAGTGAATTCTCTCAGGTACTGCTACATTTTACAATCCTATCCCATTTTACTAAACTTAATTTCACTTACTACTTGCCTCGTTTGACTCTTGCAATTTGATAAAATTGTTTTAATGCAATCGTTTTATTTAAATGATGTATTTCTATAAAGTGCAATGATTTAAAAGTTCACTGCATTGGCGAGAATGACAATACACAGAGGGCAGCGACATTCTGAAATTTCTTTCTCTGATAGCCTTTTCTGTTTCCCACCCCACATTACCGAGCAAAATCAATTCTGAAGTATGGCTGAAACCGGAGTCTGATATGCCACATAAAACCACTACTGAGGAACTGCACTCATTTTTAGCCTGTGATTGATTCCATCTCGTATGAAAACATTTCCAAATTTGAGTGCATGAGTATAAAGTACTGGGCATTCAATGATCCATGATGTGAAATTTGATTTGGGGGTCTACTATTTTGACACCGTTCTCATTATACTTTCTAAAACTGGTTTAATGGAAACCGGTTCAGGAAACCAGTTTGGAAGATCGCTTTGCTAGCGTTCTCATTTGATCATCCGAAAGAGGTTTTAAAAACCACTTCACGTAACGCGATCTTGTTGCTATGGGAACACTCAGTGGGGTGACATGTTTCGCGCACAATTTGAAACCGCAGCGTAGGCATTCTACATACAGTGTGTGGAGTAGCACGCTCGAAATGTGCGAAGATCGTTTCCCGAAGAACAGTTGTGTCCTCACTTACGCTAAAACCAGGATAACGAGTCAAAGCGATCTTGCAAACTACAACTGGTTTGGAAGAGCGCTTCCAAGACTGCTTTGACCGTTCTCACTACACCTTGAATTAGTTTCCAGTAACTAGTTTTAGGATGGAAGTGAGAGTAGTGTCTTTGTATAGTGCAAGAGGTCATGATTCAAATCATGATTCCAGGGTAAAAAGTGGTGCATAAATGCATCCCATGTTGTTTGATTCCATTCAGGAGGGGGGGGGGGGGGGGAGAAAAATTCTACATGAAGGCTTGCTCCACAGTGCCATGAGGATATCAAAACTACTTACATCACAGAAGTATACTCATGGAATCAGAAGTACATACTTGCATGTGATTAATTACAAGAGATATAAAAATTATATTTTAATGTTTAATATCACGATGCAGTTTAAAGAGTGGGTCAATTGAGAGTTAAGCTAATGCCTTGAACTTGCAAAGTTTAGTTCCCTGTGATGAACTATAGCATAAAGAATAAGGATACAATTGTATGGTAGTTCTGTATTTTCACATCGCACATATATGTTTAAACTGGACACATTATGAAGCCTTCTACTCTTATAGCTTTCCTTGAATGGTGACACAACATTTACCCTGCAACAATTGCTCTGGGCTTAATTTCGTCTAAGATTTAAGGATAAGGTTAGGATTGCAATAAGGTTATATGTTATATATTTATACCACGGTCACGGAGCAATTTTCGCAAGAGAGCAAACATCATGGAACCCCTTGAACACCAATATTCTTTGGGGTTTGAGTGAGATGTAGGGACTTTAATTGAGTTATCCATGATCATGGTTAATTGTTAGGATCATATTTTGTTATTTGTATTGTATCTTCATTGGCTTCAATGATATATTTGTTGCAAGATATCTAATTTAGGCCTTTAGTCTTTTTCACACTAACCCAGCCTCCCCATACCATACCAAAGCAGTCAACCCTTCAATACCAATTTGCTATAGGGCCTATAGCATTCCTCAGCATAAGTCTGGATGCATTTTGTTAAAGCTATGGATGATTCCTTCCTTAGGCGGTGCTGCACCATCCCGAGTTTGCTCAATCTCGAGATTTTAGCCCGATCGGCCCTCTTCGCCATTAATCTCGAGATTCAAGAAACCCCGTCTCCACCACAAGAAAAGCGATTCCTGCTCGAGCGAGGCATCGATGCAATATGGTCTGACGCCGTGCATAAAATAATCCCAAGTGCGTCTGCACCTGCGGGATTTTACAAATAATCCCAAGTTGACTTGGGATTGCAATATCCAGATTAATCCTATGAACTAGCGCGATAATTGTGTCTCTATTGCAAATAATCTCGAGATTGTTCAGATTGGGATAATTTGCCAGATCAGAAATAGCGCGCTAATTTGAAAACTCTGGATGGTGCAAACGGCCCTCTTGAGACCAAACCACACTCAGCAGATCTGTGCTAATGGGATGGCAAGCTTCCAACACCAAGACATTTTCTGGCAGAGTGGGACATCTCAAATTTGAGCTTGCACCAGCTAATGGAAAGGCACCTTTTTAAATCCAAATGTTTGTAAACCAACTTGTCAGAGACAACAGCTCATTAAGGGTGGTCTGACAGCCTGTTTACCCACAATTCACCATCGTCCCTAGCAATGGCAGAGTTAATGGTAGCCTGGAAGGATTCAATTCTCTCCATCTAATTATCCTCCTTTTCAGACTTCTGTGTCTCATCTCTTACTCATATGAAGTGACATTCAACATTCCTCCAAACTTTTCAGAGCATCTGATGGCACTACATGTACAGCCCTGTCAGCAGGGTGCACTATTATGCTTTTCACACTACACATATATTTCCCGGGTTTAAGCTTAGCCCACTTTGTTTTCACACTAGGTTTTAGCAAAGTAGGCTAGCACGGTAAATAGTACAGTACTATCTGACCCTGCAAAAAAGCAGAGTTAGCCGGCTAATTGCAGTGCAAGCACCACAACTGTGGTGATAAGAGATGCAGTGTGAAACAAAACCAGGCTAAGGAAGAGTGGGGCTAAGCATTAGCCAATCACAGAAGTCGAAATTGCACATTAATCACACTCTGTGTGGCAAAATCATCAATATTCATGAGCTATGCAATATGAGCTATGCAATAGCTTAAGGCATTAACCCCAGCTAAGCAAATAGTATGGGGTTAAGAAAGACAGTGTGAACCCCCCCCCAAAAAAAAAAAATAGTATGGAGTTAAGGATATTCCAGGATTAAGGTTAGTATGGGGTTAACGAAATGCAGTGTGAAAGGCATTATGTTGGCCTATGTACTTCATCAGAATATTTCCATCTCCCAAAGACTGAGAAATACCTACAGATTCAAGTTTTTGCTGAAGTGAATAGTCAAAAAGAAGGCCTAGAAAGTGGGTACTGTCTTTGTCCGTCTCATAATTTAGACATTTCATGTTTTTAAATTAAAATTACATTGAGTAGTCCGCACCTATGACAACCAAGCATCCCCACCACAATTTATGCATAAAAAAATCATTCAAAGAATGTTTCCAGACTTTCTTTTACCAATCATGGAAAGGGGTAGGCCTATATCTGACTTCCTGGAATCACCATCATATACTCTTTCGATATTTGACTCGATTTTCATGCGATTGAGAATTCCTTGTTTTATAGGGTACGCCTATAGGCTAAACTGACTGATAAAAATAATACATAAGGGAAGATTTGAAAACCTGTGAAAGAAAGTAAGCCTATAACAAAATTATAGTTGAGTTGCTGCCCCTTCTCTACACCCCAACTCCTCAGCATGACCCAGAGGCCAATGTCAATGACACATAAACCTCAGTACACATTAATCAGCACCAGAAAATGGATCAAAATGCAGGGATCACAAAGTATTTGGGCAGCTCGTAAATATCACTGGAATCATATTGCCTTTTGCACAAACACAAGTCATAGCCCATTAAAAATGAGACCTTGACTTGTAAATGGAGTGGTGAATTCTGAAATAAACCACCCCAGCGAAACAATAAATCCTTTATTATCGGACGAAATCCAGGGACTGTACACAAGATTTTCTCCCCAGCTCTTAGCCCCGGGTTGCCATGGGTAAATGACAGCTAATCTCGTTAGAAGTTGGAATTTGACCCAAATACAGGTGATTGTTGAGTAAAACGCTGGTTGGTGGCTGTGGCAGCGATCTTGGGAGTGTATAATGCTCAGCAGAAAAATCATCCGTTACACATCCTCATGAAAGCTGACTGAGGCTGACCTCCTTGGTCAGCACAACATAATGAAAAGTTCTAATATCAAATTCTCTGAAAAGCCCAACTGATACCGCCTCCTCCATTTTAGCCCACCCCTTTATTGGTGAACTGCGGCCTCTCCAAGTCTCCACTCATTCCTGTTTATGTAATACCGAGAGTGCTACATGGGGGTTTGGGTTGGGTTGGGACTGCCATTAATACAAGATGGACACCATACTCGCTAACAAAAGCATTTCATGGTGGGGATACGCATGTTCAAAGAAGAGGGTATCAAAATTTCCGAAATCAGGAAGAAAAGTAGGCCCTGTATGTTACTTTTCAACCCTGGCAATGATACGGATATATATTTCACCCTATTATGTAAATTGAATATTTCAGGCATCATGTAAGGTAGTGAAAACATGAAAATAACTGCTTAGGCTACCTTGAGACCATCTGAGCAGGACTCTTGAGATGTAAGGATGATTTGGTTAGGGTCCATTTTGAATTGAAAGTCTGTGTGATGTGTACAGGCATATTGTCCATCTTCCATGGGCAGGGGGGGGGTATCTAGGCATGATACTTTTCAATCTTCCTTGGCCAGTGTGACAATGACCTTTGACCTAAACAGTGTAATCATTGGCAGGTGGTCCTGCTCATATTCATATGGCCACATACTGGGCAATGGTCATTTCATCAAATGCCAGATCTATCAGAGCAGCCTGCACACTTGATCGGATGTATACCACAGGCACAGAAGATACAAACTATTCCCTACATAAGCCTACAGTCCTTACTGTTACATATTACTACAAGAATTGCTTCAATTGAAGAAGGCTGCCTGCTAAAATGAATTGAAAAGTTTTTTTTTCAAGCAAACTGATGAGAAATTAAAGATAAATTCCAGTTTTGGTAACGATCTCTGACAATTAAACCTGGTTTTACAGACTTTCTCATGAAATCAGTGTTTACTGCAACTACTGGCATTTCTCTTTAAGTAGGTCCTACATACAAGCCTTCATCTAAGCAGAGAAATGTCATATAAGGTGCAAGATCATAGGATTTCAGGTGAAGCAGATGTTACAATCACCATCACCTTTCTTTGTTTTACTTGATTCACAAAAATATGTATTATGTAGGCCCTAATGAATGTTTTCATGGTCCAGGCATATTTCAAAGTTGATAATGAAAACAGTATTGCTAAGGGAGAAAAGCTAATTCATCACATATGTGAAAATGACTTATGTACCCTTTAAATCTACTGATACCCTTTCTACACAGGATTTTCTTAGCCCCGGACTATCGCTAACCCCGTACTATTCTTAACCCCGTACTATTTTTTTTCCTTTTCACACATGCCAAATTGTTATTGCTATCCCCGGATAAGGAATGCTTGCTTTTCACACACGAAACTCGCTAACCCCGGACTAGTGGTAGCTCATGAATATTCACGAGCGTCGATGAGGAAAGTATTAAAACACGAATTCCAACTCGCTGACTTTTTCTCATTGCCGTGTTCGCTTTTCATGAATATTCATTATGCTTACCTCTGATTGGACAACAGGGCCGTTTCTGTTGCGGGGCATGAATGGGAGCGCTTAGCCCACTTTCGTTTTACACTAGCGATCTTAACCCCGTACTATCGCTCTTAGCACTGCAATCGCTGGGATAACCCTGCTTTTTTGCAGGGCCAAATAATCCCATACTATAGGTGGGGTTAGCCCACTTTGCAAAAATGCTGTGTAAAAAGAAAGTGGGCTAAGCTTAACCCCGTACTATAGGTGGGGATAAATGGCAATTTAGCCCCACCTATAGTATGGGGTTAAGGAAATTTTAGCCTGTGTAAAAAGGGTATGAATAGCAAGCAATAATACTGGGGCAAATGCAATCTATAAGTAATCCTGTAATCCAACTGATTGGTTAATCAGTGGTTCAACAAATCTATAAATCAATAAGAGCACACAAAGTTTCATCTGTGGAATCCTGCATCAATGGCAAAACTGAGCCTTTTTGGAGACAACTCCTACATGGTCAATTTTCCTCACCAATAATCATTCATTACTAATCGTTTATTTAACTTCCGAACCATGAACTAACATCATCCAAGTTTTACCTCTACCTCCTTCTGCAACTTGTTCTTCTTCAGTTCACACTCACCTCCAACTCTTGCAGAAAACAAAAAGATTCACATTGATTTAAACATGGTTTAACATCTTTGAAAACTGCTCGACTGCTCAACAAAAAAATTGTAGGTTATTACAGAGAAATCAACTGAACACAGGCTTCCATCAGCACATGACATATTCCAAATATGAAGTCACAGCAAGTTTACAAGGGTATCTAAAAGGCTGATTGATGTACACATACACATGAACTTGGATTCATTTGAGACATCTTGCATGTTTGATCAAGTTTCAGATCAAGGGAATACCCATGGGGAATGACCATGTGAATGTGTCACATTCTCCACAATCTCTGTTCATCTACAAACAACGAATGTTTACTCCAAGCACATAGTCTGAAAACTCACTACTAGTCATACTGGTAGCGATCTTGTAAACTGCACGCACTGTAAAAAAAAACCCCAATGCAATCATCATGAAGAATTCAATATCCTTTGTTGCTTAATTTGAGTTTGATAGAATGAACTTTGAAATGTTCTGACCACACAGACAAAAACAATGAAAGCTATTGATTAATTAATAATTTATCATATCATTGAAAAGAGGCTAAACTATCAAACTCTGAGAAAACAATTGAAAATAATTTTATACACCCCTCAAAAATACGAGGGTGAGATAATATTAAGATGCCTTAAAATTGTTTAAATAATTCACTTTATCCAAATACTCATTCTACCACTGTATGAAATGAAATAATTTATCATCCTGCCGAGTGTCAAGTAAACAACTTTACAACATCATGTAATCCCCAACAACTTGTCACAAGGCAATGATGTACATCTTATTGTTAACCGGGCAGAGGAAAGAATGCCAAGACCAGAGTGAAAGACTTAAAGGTAAATGCTAGTTTTGGTAACAATATCACAATGAGTTTGTATAGAATCCAATGAAATGACCACCAAAGTGTCTGTTGGTATAAATAAAATGCATGTGCCAAAGAATTCTGGAAAAAATTGTGTAATTGCTGAGAAATCAGCAAATAAGCACAGGATTCGGGTAGAGCGTCGGGCCCGACGCTCTAAGCAATAATTATACATTGTCCCACGTGCGCTTATCTGTGTTGGGATCTTCTGTGTGAACATTTTTCAGCGTAGATTTCAAGATTTCACAAAGTTCAGTTAATGTAACTGTATCAGATCTAGATCCTCGATGATATACTGAAAATGAAGCCTTGTTTTACAGACTTTCTCATGAAATCAGTATTTACTGCAACTACTGGAATTTCTCTTTAAGTTTACATTTTTAAGAATAGTGGGAAACTGGGAAATTCTGATAGCTTAACTGATTTTTTTTGAAATGCATATTTAGAAATTGAGCAGTCAAGTGCTTGAAGTCTAAAGAAATTAAAACCCTGGTGATTTATACCACACCTAGACATTCTCCAAACCTACTTAGTATAGGTCCACTGATTTCAGTGAAAGCATTAAACCCACTAAAACCCAATCACCATCCCCCTTTCACCTCAAACACCTATTGATTGGCCTGTTTGCACACATACAGATCACATCTATTGATTTTTTCCAGAGGGGGCAACTAGTCGATAAAAGCTTTTAGCAAAGGACAGCCCTCTTGTGTGTTGCCTCCTCTTTTATACCATCATCATTTCCTCTGATATTGTCTCAAAAGAGGAAAAAGGAAGTGATGATGTCAAATCTTTTCATACTTCAAGATGAGTTCACAGCGATACATCAATCAAAAATTACTTTCACAGATTTTCTTCATACATGAGATGCCATTTAACTTCCTAAGTTCATTTTCACAATTATGAGTTTATAATCATTCCAGTTCTTTGCATGTATAAGGGCTAGAATAACCTTTAGAACAATCTACTCTCGAAGTACATGTTAGTTATGGGAAGAGGGGGCTGCCAAGTGCCAACCAAGAAGAAAAGATATTTTCAAAGTCGAGTGTGTCACTAATACCGTGTTTACACAGTGACACGGCTCGGGGGTTCGACATGCGAGCCGTGCTCAACACGGCAATTTTATGCTGTGTAAACGCGATCAGTGTGATCCGCGAGCCGTGTCGAACACGGCTTTTTTGATCCGTCAAAATCGTAGGTTTCAACCCGCGAGCCGAGTCAGACTCGGCAATTTTTTCGTGTGTAAACAGAAAGCCGTATCGAACTCTCTTGACCAGGTCACTGCGCGCGCTTTCACTTTTGGCATTGTTGTTGTTCGCATGGAAAAGATTCGATTCCGGCGGTGTTTACACATTGACTCGGCTCGGGTGTTGAATCCGCGAGCCGTGTCGAACTCTCTTGACCAGGTCACTGCGCGCGCTTTCACTTTTGGCATTGTTGTTGTTCGCATGGAAAAGATTCGATTCCGGCGGTGAATTTCCCGCGTTTAATTTGTGACGTCATAATTCTTCTTCCGTTCGAGATCCGCGAGCCGTGTTGAACTCGCCTTTTTATATGTACGTATAAACGCGATCTCTGATCCCTTCTTCGCAGTGTTCAACCCGGGTCGCGGATTCAACACCCGAGCCGAGTCAATGTGTAAACACGGTATATGTTAGAGCATAAATGATACAACTTCTGAAGGTTTCCATGGCAAAGAAGAATAGTGTAGTAGGTTTCACGGTACACCATGTATCTTTCTTGGGATAGTGTTGGTCCTGAAAAGGACCACCCAATCTAAGAGATACATTGTGTACCGTGAAACCTACTACACTATAAATGATACATTTTTAGGGTCTGTAGCAATTTTGAATGCACCATATTGTAACAAAATTTAATAAAAAGTGATACTCTCTGAACACCCCCCAAAGTAGATGCCTTTTACATTAATATGAACTCTCTTGAATCCAGCATACACCCAATGTACATGAGAGAGGATGACTGTACCATGATGAACAATCCCTGATGTTTATTCAGAGTGACATTAAATGGATCCAGAGACACATGGAAGTCATGACCAATAAATTTACCAGTAATATTAGATAATGTACTTTTAGATGTCACTTGTAATCAGTATCTTTCTCAATGCAAGAATGCAATAAAGTTGCACAGTATTATACCTATATTTCCAAGGCATGAGCAGTGCAGGGTACACGACTCTAATTATTTCTCCGTATAGGCTCATCTGTTCAAAATGATATTAAATCACTAAAATAAATGTTGATTATAATATCATTCATATCTCATCTGGGGCCTGGCCAAAAAGCTACAAATTAGTAGGCCTATAAACCAGGGCTCCACACTAGCCCCCTTTTTTCTACTGGTCCAGCCTATCCATGTCGGACCAATAGATACCGAGTTTTTCCATTTTTTTTACTGGTCCGAACCTGAAACTTACTGGTCCAAAAAATAAAAAATATAAGCATAAAAAAGACTTATTTTGCCGTCTTACTGCTTTTATTGCCCCCCCCAAAAAAAAAAAACTTACAAACAGTACACACACAACATAACTTGTTCATTATAACTTACAAAAGAGGAGAAATAGGATTTGTATCAGTTTTTTTTTACTGGTCATGTCGGACCAGTAAATCTGGCTAATTTTTAAAAGTTACTGACCCAACAACAATTTTTACTAGTATGGGACCGTCGGACCAGTGACAGTGTCGGGCGCTGTATAAACATCAATTCCATTTTTAGTAGGATTCTTACTGTTTCGTCAATAACGGGACTGTTAAAGCAAATTTAAGATAATTAAGTTCTTCTTTTAATCAAGATAGAACATGAACAAAAAATAGGGTCTAGACTCTAGAGTCCAGTTCTGAATCAGAATTGACTGAGATGAAAATCAGTATTCAAATACAATAGTCCTGAGATTTTTTATTATAAGTGCTTTAACATTGCTTCACTGGTCAGACACAAAATTATTTATTTGAATGGCATGAATCAAGTAATAATAGGTCTGATCTTGAATAACCAAATAATCAAATAAGACCAATACAAACCAAGCATAAAAGACACAATTAAGAACCATTTTGCCAAATGATGGAATAACATTTTCAATTAATCTAAATGTAGATTGAGCACATTCTTGTTGTAAATCAAGGCTATCAGTTTTCTTTCAATTCTACAAAATTAATTTGGTTATATCAGTAGGAATTTCTGATTGCTTTTGTACCAGGTAATTCAAATGACCAAAGTAGTGTGGGATTCTTGCTATATATGTTCACTGAGAGCACTTGATAACCTGTGAGAACTGTACTCTGTACTTTTTTAAGTGAAAATATCGGTCTTTGAAGTTTTCAAACAAATCATGTGACAAAACTTTATCAATACTTTCTACAAATAAACAATTGTTGACAAAAATCAGAATATTTCTTATATAACAATTGGGCAAATCATAAAAGAGGGTTAAACTGCTGTTTTTGGCCTACATACATAAAGGATATCAAATGCAGTAAATTTACTATGCCAATTCTAATAATAATAATAATAATAGCTGGATTTATATAGTGCTTTTTGCCTGAGGATGCAAAGCACTTTCTATTATTACCCCTGCTTTGGCTCAAGCTACCATCACCGGTGCTAACTGCATGCAAGTATTACTTTTTTACATTTCGTGTTCAATATGTACCAGCATTTTTTTTCACACCTTGACAAGGTGTGTAATTATAGTCAGGTTTCTATCATGGGCTAAAAAAAGGATAGATTTCTCCTTGTAAATATTGAATATCCTATTAAACCAGAAACAATAAAAGTAATAAAACCATGGGACAGTGAATTCATATTTCATTATTGATTTAGATAAGGTGCGATCAAGTATGTAGTTACCAATGGGTGTATAATGTGAATCTGCCTAAAAGAAATGAAACTGGTCAAATCTATTGGACCACAGAAAGCTGTTTGAATTTCAGAAAATAAAACTTTAGACACGCTTTGCATACTTTGGTCTGTAAAGCTGCTATGACTTAAGATTATTCACCTCATATAGCTACTTTCACTAGATTAAAGATCGTGCACACATGCCACAAGAGCTTTCAAGATCAGTTGAGCAATGACTGTGACATCTGTGAAAAGTTAAACTCCGCATCATGACTTTGGTATTCGAGGGTCAGTCAAAAGTGCAATTTCGTCAGACAAAAACTTTTAATAGGGACAAATCTGGTCGCCTGAATATCACTGAGGTAGAACTGATTGATTTGACTGGGTTTGGCTGGTGAGTTTCCTATAGCTCCACAATTCATCTTGAAAATAAGTTGAGAGACCAAACAAACCATCATAAGTGAAACAATCAAGTTTCTCAAACATGAGTGGTTCCCATGATATAGGCCTATAACATGCAACAGTAACAACTATGTAATGTATCAATGAAATGGGACTTGATTCATTAATACACACGGGTCAAAAATAAAACCATAGGACTAAAACCAGAAGAATATTATTCCCACATCAAATCACTATCAAGTTTCTGTACAAAACATAATTGTGTAAAACCCAATACTTCATATATTTATTAAAAAATTGTTTCCCAATACTATGTTGTCAAACTAGGTGAATGAAATGTTCAAACTTTGCATACAATCAAACAGTGAGTCTACTGACATAATTTATTGCTGTTAATGCAAGATTCAGATAATTTCAGGGAGTTGGGAGGTACCTACAAGTATTTTTGGTGCAATGATTGAATGAATTTAAGGCACAGATCGCTTCACATTGCATATTTTGAGAAACCAGCACCTTGCTGCTGTCCACGTGCCAAAAGTAACATACCAAAGGTGTAGGACTGTGTATTCACATATTGCCAAGTATTCTTACGATGGTGTTGCACTCTGCACCTGGGGTCCAATGTAAGTGTACACTAGTACTTTAGCCTTGGTGTGAATATCAGTATTTGAATAGAAATGGGGCTTCTCCATTACAACAACCTTCAACCGCTAAATACACATACCATCTTCCTTTGGATCTATACCTGGGGAGTGAGAGGGTTGTATAATAACACAGAGTAATATAAGGACTCATCTGAATAAGAGGATTACAGTAAAGCTTTACCAATGTTATGTTTTCTTATCTTATCAATATTATGTTGTTTAAACTGATCAGAGGAACTTTGAATGGTTGGTTGTTCAAGTAACCTACACACCATGGGGAATCTACCTATATGCATATAATACCCCTTTCATATTGCCCTCTTCATTTTTCACCGGCGAAGTTCGCCGGTGAACTTCTCCGCCTCGCATTCCTCACTTCACCGGTGAAGAAAAAAATGTACCCTTTCGCACTGACATTTTTTCCCTGGCGAAAGTCAACGGGCGATTGTAGGACAAACGAAAGAAAATTGTAAACATTAGGCCTACTTCTTACCTATTTAATACAAAAGGTATAAAAAGAATTAATTACAATATATTTTGGAAGTATTACGAGAAAAGCAAACAATATCACCTTGTTTTTATATTTTAGCGCATTTTATACACATAAAAATTGCTTTTTAATAAATATTGTTTGTAAAAAAAAAAATTATGTTCGAGGGCATCTTGGCTATAGCATTCAGCTGAGCTTGCAACTATCGCGCGCGGAATCTCGGTACAGGGGA
This sequence comes from Lytechinus variegatus, assembly GCF_018143015.1. Lineage (NCBI taxonomy): Eukaryota > Metazoa > Echinodermata > Echinoidea > Temnopleuroida > Toxopneustidae > Lytechinus > Lytechinus variegatus. Next base: position 8,712,774 of record NC_054740.1, on the reverse strand, counting down.
CTTCGGGAGAGAAAAAAAAATGACCTCTGACGTCATTAAAGAGGAGAAGTTCTCCGGTTTGCTTTCATACTGGCCTTTTCACCGGCGAAGTTCTCCACCTCTAGAGGTGGAGAAGTTCGCCGGTGAACTTCACCGGTGAAGTTCTCCTGTGTACCTTTCATACTGGACACCTCTGCTAGCGAACTTCGCCGGTGAAAACCGCAATATGAAAGAGGTATAAATCTCATATTGTTGAGAGAGTGAATAGTAATGATTGAAGGTCATAAGGTACACAGTGGTGCTCAAAAGTTAGTGAACCCCACAAGAAAATTAAAGTGTTAAAATTCTGCCATATTTTAGATATTTAATTGTGAAATTGGGTGATGCACATTACATTCAATAAACTTTGTTTCTCTGAGCTTGCTGAACATTATAGTGTTGTCTTCATGCAACACTCGGCATGAAGGAGTGTATTTTATGGTGAGATTTCTGAGCACAACTGTATATAGTGAGAATACAATCTTAACATGGAGGGAATATGATATTAATAACCCTGACTCTACTATTATAAATAGGTCTATCCCTTATTCATTAGGCATACCCATTAAGATCAAGATTTGGCTAGCCAATATGTAGGCCTGCCCATACCTTGCCCTAGGAGAGGGGTAATGAATGGATATGACTTATGAGGGTTTATTCCACCAACTTCTAAAGTGTTAACACTGGAGAACATTTGATGTTCTGAAGAAGAAAATCGCAATAAAAAATCTAAGAGCATCTTTGCTCTTGCTTGTGATTTCAGATATGAAGCCAAAAAGGACCAGTTTTCATTTCAATATCTTTTCTTTTAACTAATGCTTTTCTATAAATTGAAATGCATGCAAAGGAAATTCCTCTGCTTTTTATAAAGCTGACGTGACATCTTTTCCCAATATCCTTTACAGAATAGGGGCACTTACATTAACGTGAGGTACTTTATCAGAGCACATGAATATAAACAATACTTCTGAAAATGTAGATGCATATTAAAGGGGAAGTTCACCCTGACAAAAAGTTTATTGTAAAAATAGCAGAAAAAATAATAAAAAATATTGCCGAAGGTTGAGAAAAATTTATTAAATAATTAAAAAGTTATTAGAATTTCAATTATTTGATTTGTGACGTCATATGCGAGCAGCATTCCTACATAGCGAATGGTAAAATATCAACGAAATGTCATTTTCTCAGAAAATTGAAAATGGTTTTCATTGTACCTTTTGTATATCAATAGACAAATCATTTCACACCCGATCATGAAAAGAAAACAAAATTAAGTCATCAGGAACCATACAAAATTTGAAATTCATACATTTTATATTACATAACACATGGGGCAGCTGCTCGTTTATGACGTCACAAATCCAAAATTTTGAACTCTAATAACTTTCTTACTCTTTAACGGATTTTCCTCAAACCTTCACCAATATTTTTTACTATTTTTTCTGCTATTTTTACAACAAAGTTTTCTTCAGGGTGAACTTCCCCTTTAAGTGGCTTCAGTTTACTGCCAACTTCAAATGTCAAGTACAAGCACCTTTCTTTTACTAGTTGCCTGTAGGCCTATATACGGTATATCAGGATCCACACTATTCCAGGGATGCAGGACATTTATGTGCCTCCACCAGGATAGAGCATAAATCATGGACAGGTTTGCAAAATTGGTAGTCTGACTGATTTACGAGCAGGGAAGTATTTTTCAATTGCTTTGTACTTTGTAGGTTGGAAGGGAGAGGAATATTATTATCCTCAGGGGGTAAGTCAGGAATGGTGCATATTTGAAAATAAAATCATCATAATTTATGGTTAGGCCAATGTTCTTTATAGAAAAAATCAAAAGTTAACCCATTTTTTTTCTAGTTTGTGAGGGCCTACATGATCAACTCTAGCAGGATGGATGAGAATTGACAACATTCATTGAATGTTTATTTGAGACTAACCTAAAGATAAATGTAGATTTAACAAAATTTTCCAACACTTCTTGACCCTACTTTGGAATTCCATGGGTGAAATCATATATTTACTACATCCATATTAGGAATTATGGTATTTGCGAGATATGGACGGACCAGGAATATTGTCACGAGCAACATTTCCTCCTGTTTATAGATCAAGTCAAGTGCAACAGAGCAAGGAATAGACAACACTTCCTGCAACTTCCAGAAAAACAAGTTTTCAGTTGATTTCAATACATGTAAGAAGACTTTTATAAATTGTCTTACATAAAAACGTTTGTAGATGGGCACTCAAACTTATTATATTCCACAAAGCTTTTTCTTTGACTTTCTTCCACTACTTCCCATAGCATCCCCACTTTTTCCTTAGTACATCTATCTCTCCTCTCATTCATTCCATATACAGTAGAAAAAGAAAGAATATCAATCTGCCAAGTGTATATACCATGCTTGGTACTTTCTATAAACAATGTTCGGCATAGCAACCGCTGAAGTATATCATCTTACTACAATCACCATGGCCTGAAATCATAAATATGACGGTTCATGTTTTCAACACAAGGTACCAATGTCTATAGGGTCACAGAGTCAAGGCGGGGTCAAATGGCCTTGGGGCCAGAGCTTTATTACACGCCCTACCTGAAACCTTGCATGAGTTGTAAATGTATAAACTCTCACAATTCTAATGAATGTAAAGGTCAAAAGCTTGATGCCACTGGTCATTTGTCAATGAAGCAATCTTGCCTTTGTCTGTTTCTCATAGATTTTTTTTTTTGGGGGGGGGGCTGGATTTTGAGGGCTGCATGTAAATCTCTTTCTTATATAATTTATAAAGAAATCCAGTGCATGGTAAAAAAAATAGAAGTATTATGAGGTCACATTTTTATGATATAACCAGAAGCCACAATCATAATTTCAATTAACAAACAAGACTACTGTTAAATGGGTTCGATTTAAATCATAGCTAAGGATTAGGGTTAGGTTGAGCAATGGATATGTGGTCAATAATGTTCAAAATGTTGACATGAAATTTGAAACAAATAAATGAATAGGGGGAGGGTGTGGGGGCCAAGTCCCCTTGACCTGTACCCGCCCCCCCCCCCCCCCCCCGATCTGCCCCTGATCATGACCAACCTGCAAGTAAGAAATGAAAACCAAGTTGAAAAGAAGTCAAGAAATACTTTGAAAAGGATTTAAATAATTCCTTCATTGGTGGTATTTTTGAAAGGGTTAGTACAAAGCTTGTATTTTCAATTCGTTTGACTTTGTCTTTGAGAATTAAAAAAGCTTACGAATTGATCAATTTTCACATCAAGATATAGTAAAAGAAAACAAAACCAGGTAATTAAACCGTGGATACAACTGTATTACAGATGCATGACTGCATTTATTCTAAAACCACGACTATTACAATTTAAATGATGAAAAACAAATTTGATTTTTTTTTCACTTTACTGACTGACCTAGAAGTCGTCTGCTCCTGTTTCTGTTCACGAAGCGATCCCAGGTGTTGGTCTTTAGCCGGACCTTCGGGTCGCGGAGGCTGAGCGATCGCGAAAGAATCTTCGACATGGTAATATTAAATTTCCAGGTCCAAAAATATTCAAAAAATCCTCTGAATTCTCGGAAAATCTAGTGGTACTTTATCATGGGTGGTCGTTCATATCCTACTATAGCTCCAAAAGAAAGGGATGATTGCGAAAGGAATCGAAATCTGGAAAACGTTATCTCCAGCGATATACGAGAGCCAACACCATCTTCGTTCACCGCCTCAACTCCAATAGTGCACATTTTCTGGAGCTGGTATAGTAAACTGTTCGCAGTACACACACACACAAGTACCAGGCAGGTCCAATGGGTAAGGTTTGTTGACATCCACAGAGCAGTGCATGTGCGTTCGAAAGATCAGCAGACGAAGGGGCGTGCGGATGTGGGGGGGGGGGGGGGATCAAGTGTTTTCCCAGGGTTTTCGAATTGCAACAGCGAATGAACCTTGGGTAAATATGCCGTTGTAATTATTATGATATTAAAAGATGTGAAAAGCTCTAAGAAAGTCACCCAAAATTAATATGAAATGTACGGTAATCATGAAACACATGACAGGATTTTTACTTGACTTTGGGTATCTAATCTCATTTTCTATGTATTTTTAATTCATTTAGAGGTAGGGCATGGTGCTCTGTCCCGGCTTTCAATTACCCCACCCCCGGGATCATACAGACCGGGGTGGGGGTGTTTGTCAGATTTTGAAAGGGAAAATTCAGCACCGAGTTTTTTTATTTTACTTGTCAGATTTGAAAAGATGAAATAAAAAAAAAAATATACAAAGGGTCCCCGCAGATCCAATTTTTGCATAATTTCAGGACAAATTGAGATTCTGTCACGAAATTATGCATCCATGGCGTCTAATACCCCCTACTTCCACTCCTTCACGATACTCCTACAGTTTGCATAAGGCACAATGCCCTCAACTTTAATTTTTTTTAATTCTTAATATACATGATACCGGTATACCTGCGTAAGACTGTATTTTTATTCAGTTAGATGACTTTTCATGTTGTTCTCTATAAAAACCATTGAAAATTGATGTTTTAATTGTAGTACTAGATTCTAAATTATTCTTTTCGCCGTGTTTTTTTCCATTTTAAAAAAGTAGAATGGAAACATTTTTAACGAATTCCAGAATAACAAAACCTCTTTGTTTCGGTTCATCGTGCGTAACTATTTTGCGTGATGGTGAGAGAGCCAATATTGACAGCCTACAGCAACTCCCAGCATAAAAACGCTTGGAAGTCATGATGAAACCAAGACACTTTACAGTTAAAAGATCAAGTCGACCCAAGAAAAATGTTGATTTGAATAAAATAGAGAAAAATCAAACTATAACATGATGCTGAAAATATCATCAAAATCGGATGTAAAATGAGAAAGTTATGACATTTTAAAGTTACGCTTATTTTTCACAAAACAGTGATTATGCACAATTCAGTGACATGAAAATGAGAGCCGATGATGTCCTTCACTCACCGTTTTTTTTATTGTTTGAATTTAATATTTCATTCTTACAGAGTTGACAATAAGGACCAACTTGACTGAAAGATAGTATTGAGCAATGCTAATTCCACATGTTCAAGGAGGAATTAATTGTTCGGCTTCACCTGACAATGAGGAGAAAATGAGAATATAGTTCATACCAGATTGATACAAAAGAAATAGTGAGTGATGTCATCAGTCTCCTCATTTGCAAACCAACCAGGATGTGCATATCACAGTTTAGGTAATTAAGCAAAACTTCAAAATGTCTTATCTTTCATATCCGATTTTGATTAAAATTTCAGTATTATGCTTGTTGGATTTCTCCCTTTTTATTCAAATTAAGAATGGGATGGACTGGTCTTTCATATAATTTCCCCGCGCAAACGATGTGAGGACCGAGAGCGACCACTGTTAATGTTTGTTTTTATTAGATATTAACTTTGACAAGATGTTGAAAATAACCATGATTTTCTGAAGAATACATCATTATTGTCTTGACATGTTATTCCGTTTGTATCAATCAACTCCGAAATTAATACCAATTCGTAACCAACACCAAGGGTGTAAAATACTACAAAATAACCATATTGAGCCCTCTTTTGAGCATATCGATATGACTTCTTTTTTTTTGGGGGGGGGGGGGGGTTGGTAGCTATTTTACTTATAAATCATAGATCGTTATTCTCCGTGTTTCTGGATCATATCTTTTAAATGCTTATGTTAAATGTTGTTGTTTTTAGATTCAAACGGGCCTGAAAATAAGTCCTACCATATATACAGAGGCCTTTTGTCTTTTCTGAAATGTACTTAAAAAAAAGAGTAAACGTAAGAGGTGGGGCGAAGGAAAAAAAAACATAAAATAATAAAAACAATATTTTTTCGGGGACGATACAAGATTGTTTTCTTTTTCATCACGATTCATTTTATATCGACAGTTTCGTGCCTAAATCTACATGGCAAAAAATGAAATTAGGTTCGAAAGAGGAATGATATATTTCTTATTTTGCAAAGCGATGACAAATTAAATGGAATACTATTAGTGTTTTTCCCCGATGTTTCTGAAACGTCGTCTTGAAAACACAAAAGCGTACCGCCGAAATAATTTGATGCCCCATCTTCTCTTTCTTTCTCTCTGACTCCCTCTCTCTCTCTTTCCTTGTGCGTTTAATCCAATGACCCGAGTCAAAACCGTGTCGACCTACGGGTAATCGATATGAAAATAGGAATTTTTATTGTTTTTTATTCAAGTGCATTGTTTCACTTTTTATTGGTGTTATAGGATCAAACCGAACCGCTTATAGAAAAATGTCATGTAAATCATGCCACACTTCGCGGTGAATTTCATTTTTAAAGGGATTGTTAGAGGGCTCTCTCAATTTTGCAGTTTGTGAATCGAATTCCATAAGGATGAATTGTACAAGAGAATGATTTATGATCATTGACTTAATATTAAAATCGATGCTAGTTTAAGAGACTATAGGAAATTCGGAATCTACATTCCAAAATTGATGCAGACTTATTATTTTGTAAACACTATATTTATTGAAAAGGTACAGTGATGGGTTCAGAATTGATTTTGCTCTGTGCAAACTTTATTCTTAATTGTAAGCCTATAATGTAGAATGCAATCTGGGAATCGGCAACAAAGTTCCATGAATAAAGGGCGTCAAATATATAGCATGAGGAGTTTTCAAGATTTGAAGCCAATAATTGACCCTATGTATATTTATGGAATACTTTTCATTTATGGATGCTGGAATGAGGGGGGGGGGGGGCATGACAAAACTGTCTATTATTCTTGACCCAATTGTGTTAATCTGCGCGTTTTAATGCCATAATTCAATTCTTTCGATTGCTTATGGCTTGATGTTTCCGCCCGACTTTTCAATACCAATACAGCGGCCACAAAAACCACTGGAATCGAGCAAGGGAAAAGAAGCGGGAACGTAGTTTTTATTGTGTTAGGGTGGGAAAATGAACATGTTGCAAATGGGGCTCGAAATAATACAGGGAGTCGATAATGGTCGTAAAACTTAAAAGCGACACCGCGCAAATTAAGCTTCACCATTTCAAGTAGGGCCTACACAGTTAGTATTAAAAAAGGGGCGTGGTGGTGGTGCCTTCTTTTTTTTTTTTTTTTAGCTTTGTATAGTTATTCTATTTTATTCATAATAATATATATATATATAGGCCTATATATTTTTTTTTTTTTGGGGGGGGGGTCGGGAGTGGCTAAGGGAAAAGAGGTGCTCAATAACACGGCGTATATGTGTGGTTCATTCAAGATATCATTATCTACATATTCAGATTTGTAATGGCGTGTTGAAAATAAAATGAATTTTTTTCTGTGATTATTTTGTTCAATGTGCAATGTGTGTGCGTGTTAGGGCTTACACACAATTGAAGAATCTGAATACTAATTATGATTTTAATATTTCCATGTATGATGAGAAAGAAAATAAAATGTCACTAACACAACATATATAACCGGAAGCTAAAAAAAACTAAAAAGAAGCCTTTTCGCCGCCAAAATATTGAGATAAACTAGGCCTATTTAACATGTATTAATCTCTGATAAATTCAAAATAATAATTACATTTTGTATGGCCTCTGTTTGCGGTAATCGGCAATACGATCATTTTGGTTCCAATTCCCTTTCAATAATTCAACAGCAAGACGATTAAAATCCCGAGGCATAACAGATGGGAAAACAATTTTATTCATATCTAAATTAACATGTTGCAAGGTTATAACAATGATTGTCCATTATCTGATTTTATGAATGGGAAAGGAGTATGGATTGATTAGGAAATGACCAAGCTGTTAGAATTATGGAAAATCAAAGAAACCGCATTTTCATACAGTGAAAAATGAGCTAATAACTAAACGTAATACTGGTCCCATTATTACTTACAATTTTGAAAACAAATATTGTAATTTGGAGGATGGTGTGTTTTGTGAAGGGGCTTTGAGGGGGGTGGGGAGGGAGATGTGTGTGTGTGTAGGGGGGGGGGTTGTATACGCTGCAGCCCCCCCCCCCCCCAAAAAAAAAAGAGGAATACTTTTTTTTATTATTCTTCTTTTCCCCGGGAACAACTTTTGTCTAATGTTGGCCCATATATTTATTCTAAAACAAAAATAAGCTCAAGTGGTTATTGGATTGATTGATAAGACCGAAAAGCAGTTGGACTTGATAAGCCAAACTTGGGAACAGGGTCTAAATTGGGGACAAGGAATTCCCAATAGTTCCACAACCAAGAAGAATATAGACTGAAAATGAGAATATAAAGAAAACGGAAAAGAAAAAAAAGTACAGTGTGACTATGTTTTTAATAGAACGTCAAAATCTATCACATGCAAAACACATTTTTATGTAAAAAAATACCGATATTTTGTTTGCTTGCTCGTAACTTGTTAAGAAATTTTGTCTCATGTGCCATGATATGCCCGCAGCCTGAACAAAATTATTGGCTTATGGTTATTACCCCAGTGAGTAGAGTGTTCATTTGGGAATTAGACAAATTGGATTGGTGGATATAAGAACCTGACGACATACGGGGATGTTGTAGTGTTTGTTTTCATATAAATAACAAAAATCCACAAACAGAACTTGAGGAAAACAAAACTGTTATACAATGATTAAGCCTAAGCCATATTACATCTCCAATTGTTTCTGCTTGCATGTGGGCCCATGTCAGAGCGATACATTCTGGTGCATACACTCCAGTATTTATACTTGTAAAATGTTTTATTCTTTATTTTGAAAAATGATATGAGTTTATTGTATTTCGTTGGTATTATCCCCTTACAACTGCAGACTATTTTTTTGTTCATCGGTGATTTGCATTTCTGATGTGTACGTTGAAAATTGATAAAGAAATGAAATAAACCCATAAATTCGATTTCAAACACATAAGAATTAAGGAAGACTTGACAACAACATATAGAATCTTGCTTCAAAAAGCAAAGGATGAAATGAACAACAGTTATGTGACCGCTGCTTGGTCCATGGGTGGCAAGATTACTGTTTTGGTGAAAGCAACGAATGGAAGACCTGTGAAGAATAAACTCTGTTGATGATCTGAAGAAAAAAGGATAACGTCATCATTTAGAACTGGACAGGCTGATGCGATATTTTCCATGTATCTTTATGCTCAAATTATTATGAAGGCAATATGAATCTTTAATAGCTACTTTATATAATGAAGACTTTCTTCCTGATAACAAAATATACACTCCTGACGAATTTCAAGAATGTACAAAGCATTTTGATAATTGTTCTACTGTTACTTTATTTCATTTTAACTGCCGCAGTATAAAAAGCAATTTCGATAATTTTGTTAATCGTATTCAAGCGTTATATAGACTTATGTCGTCAATTATGGGGGTCAAAATGAAACTTGGCTCAAGAGTGACGATGAAGATACAATTTTTCTCTTCCATGCACATTATTCTTTCTTCAGTAATTCTAGACATGGAAAAAGAGGTGATGATGTAGGAATATATATTCAGAATAAAATAAAAATTTAAAAGAAGACAAGACTTGGAAGTATTATATTATATATTATATACTATATATTATTATATATAGTAAAAAATAGTATAGTTCTTGTTATGTATAGACCACCTCACCATAGTGTGCAATCTTTTCTAAATGATATTTAAGTACCTCTAAATATTATAATGGGTGTGAGGAAGGAAACTATCATTATGGGTGAATTCAATGTTGATCTGTTGAAACTGGATGTTATATCATATGTTAATGATTTAATTGATAAATTTATATCATTTTGTTATATACCACAAATATTTAATCCCACACCTATTACTTCACATTCTGCAACTACCTTACATAATTTTTTTTGGTAATAATCCAGAAAAGGTAGAAATTAGTGGTATTATCACAACAGATGCTATAGTGACCATCTCACTCCTTTTATTATGATCTCATCTCAACCAGATACAAATTATCATTATATGTATTATTCAACACGAGATTTAAGTGATGTCAACATAAATAATTTTTGTTTTAAATTGATGTCTGTTTAGTGGAATTTCTTAGATCATATTGATGATGTAAATCAAAAGTATGAAAGTTTTATTGAAATATACATTGAATTATATGATTGCTTCAGAGAGAAAAGAGTGAAAATAAAGAAACATACAAATATTAAACCATGGAATACAATAGATATTAAAAAATGAGTAGACATAAACATATATTATATAAAGAATACCTTAAAAATCCCACAATCTATCGCATGACAACCTACGTTAAAATGTAGGCCTATGTACTTTTGTATCATTATAATTTTCAAGAACAACTGTCAGTTTTAAAGGCCCACAATCTTGGAATCTCTTGCCAGTTGACCTAAAGAAAGTCAAACTACTCGTAATTTTAGGAGAAAATATAAATTGTATTTACTTAAGTCTGAATAATTTAATTTTCAATTTATTGCCTTTTATGCTGTTTTTATGTTTTTAGCTTTGTGTTTGTAATGTGCTATTTTGTATTATATTTTTAAAGTGGGGTAGATTCGGGGATTTACCTTGGCAGGCCAATGGCCTTTTGTTTATCCCCCACATCCTCCTCGCTTCATCCTTACCATTTCTTTTATAATGTTATGTATAATGTATGTTGTATTGATTTGTAAACTTGATCTTTTGATATTTTAAAGAGATGTGAATACATTTGAGTTCAATTGAATTGAAAAAATTTAACTAATGAGGAAGAGGCATAATAATCGGATGGGGCCTTGTTGCTAGGGAAGGCCAAGGAGGATGAGTTATTGCAGAGAAGACAGCATGCTGGTGGAGGGATGCATGGCATCGTTGCCATAGTTGGGATGAAAGATCTGTGGAATGATAATGCCTCAAGGCTGAAGATGAATCCTCTTGAAGGTTGACTATGAACCTGATTGGACAAGGCGATTTGTTCGAAGACTAGTCTACAAAGACAGACCTTTCGCTGACAAAGCATTCATACCTGGTATGTCATTGGCTTTCTGAATGGCCATGTAGACTATGTACTTCAAAGACAATCCACTGTCACAGCTTTGATTAAACTGACCAAGTAGACCAGGTTCAAAGATTCCATGTTAACATTTCTAATTATCAATTTTCTGTCTGCAAATCTAGACTAGATAGTTTGTTATTCCTTTATACAAGTTAGTTGCATAACATCTCAAATCACTCTCATCAATCCTACTTGTTTATACAATGCACTAATTATGAAGGTGTGATGCATGGGGAATGGTAATGGGGTCTAATTACAAATGGAGAGATGGATGAAGCCTGTATTTACATGTGATCTACAAGCACATCCAATAAAAAGTGTGCCTTGAGACATAGGCCTAGATGTAATGGTTGAGGAACCTTAATTATACAAGTCATCTAGACTTCTTGATTTTTTTGTTTTGCAGTCAGATTGACTGTTTGAACACACTACGTTTCAATGTAATAAAATACTATCTTGATTTTCTATATCATATGTTTCATATTGATCAGTTTCTATCATATACAATCTATGATCATCATACTGAAGGAGAAGGTATAGAAGGCAATGAAAAAACGCTGCTCCCATTTAACTCCTATACCCTTAGTTGAAAATTCAGACATTTCCCAAGTCAAGGGGTATATAACCCTGAACATAAGATGGTTTTTAGAAAGATTGTTTTCTCCTTCAAACATTTCTAGATTACAAAGTGCTTTTGAAACAAGGGTTGGGTTGATAATTTCAGGGTTTTTTTCTTAATCTATTTGAGTTTAAGATCACCTTTGCCACACTTGTTCCAAAACAACTGAAAACAATGCTAATCCCACACATATCGAATAAAACCCTTTATAAATTAGCGGATCTCCCTCCAATAAAGTACCAATTTAGTTTCAGTTTATAAGGTTTCTGTATTTGTTTCATGCAAATAACACAACCAGAAACTACCAGTATGCTTATTTAAACAAGGTTGGTATAAATACCTAAGTCAGATAAACAGTAGACCTATCTCAATTTATATTGGTGAGGGAGATACATCAGTAGGTCCATGGTAAAACTACTCAACCATTACAACACATGCCTAATGCAATGCTTTCAAGATTTATTACATACAAGGATGATACTGTTAAATGATAAAGAGGCAGCATCGAGCTGTTTTATCTAATCCTGGTTATAATTATTTTGATTGATAATGTATTCAACTTGATACTGTAGTTGACAACAATAAAACCAATTGATTAAGGATTATAACGATCTTTAAAAGTACCAAGCAGGGGCCGCGGAATGGTCTTCAAATGGGGGGGGGGCTGACCATGCTAAAAATCACAAGCGTATGGTAATTTTTGCGTTTTTTTTGTGGGGGGCTGAACTGCCCCCCCCCTGCCAAGTGGTGGATCCTGTAGGAAGAGGGGGGGGGGGGCTGTGGGGCCCATCCCTCCTAGATGGATGGTCTACAAATGTAATGATGACTATGCAGGCTAGGAATAAATGAAAGCCCCCTACCCATCCCATTTGTGGTAGCTTTGTTTTATTACCATCCCATTTTTTTTTGGGGGGTGTCATTTTTTCACTCAATGATAATTTTTTTCATAATCCTAACTTTTTGAGTTCAAGACAGATATTCTTTCCAACAAAATAGACAAATTTTCTTGGCCAGCCTGTGATGAAATCCCAGATATACCACTGCATCTAGCAACCGTTTGTTTAAAAATGCATGTAAAACAAATGGACAATCAACAGTTGATAAGTCCACAATAATCAATCTAATACATTGGTTAAAACATTCCTGAGACTCTTTAATGCTGAGTTATTTTTTTAAACATTTTATTGCTATTACTCCAATTCAACATACAATTTAATCAATGCATAGCCCTTTTTTGTTGAATGTATAAAATACATCAAACACACATAGACATTACAGAGAAAGAAATCGGTACTCTCAGTCAATGGGATCTGTAGTATAGATTATGTGTGTCAATTTGATGTGAACTTGAACAGGGAAAACAAATGTAGCAGGTGCACAATATCCCTTCTGTATAAAGTGTTTTGAGCCAGTAATTGATTCTAACACATGTTCAGTGATGATTAGCAATAGGCTATACTCTATTGACTATGGGGCTGTATAGACACATGTTTGAAGAGCTGCGAATATCAGCTGTATAGGAGCACAGGTGTGAATGTGTTGAAAATACCAGATAAATACATGCCCTGACCGTTTGCTAGGTCAATGAAATAGATGCGGCATGTATAGAAACACGGCTATTTAAGAAATTTCAGAATGCAAAGTACAAATCTTATTTTTAAAATAGATTTTAGGATGTAAAGCTTACATCTTTTTCTTTTTATTATACTAAATACCAGATGAAAAATGGAAATTATTGAAGAGTTTTTGTGAGCGTTATGGAAGAGTGACTGAAGAAGATGATTGAAATCTCACTTGAGAATATTTTCAATTGTTTTGATATATTTAAATTTGTTTATTCTAAATTCCCAAATCAGATTTAAAACTGTGAATAAAATCCTCAATTTATCTTTAAAAAGCAAGATCAATACAATGGCAATAATGACATTTATTTCAAAAGCTTCAATGTCCTAGACACATTTCATGAAACAAATAATCAGTGATTTTCACTAACAACTGTTATAAGCTACTGATATCCTTGCAGCTGATTGGCTAAGAACAATTTATTCAGTGAAATTCACTGACAATACGTTTCATGAAACATTCACCTCGTTCTGTAAATTATCCATCCGACCATACTTATACACACATATTACAGACATCAATGGTTTATACAATTATTTTATGATGCTTAGTTATGAAAAATTCTGTGTTTTACCAAAACTTGAATTTAAGTAGAATCACACAATCCATGTCATTATTTTGAATGTGATTTCTTGAAATCTCAAAACTTTCTTTTTAGATATAATGCAACTGTGATCTAAAAAAAAATAATTCAAGGAAAGAAAAAAAATTCATGCACACCTGGTACACTTTTTGTAAGAAAATATGAATTACTTTTAGTCATTAACACAAACACACACAAGAAAAAAAAACACTGCCAATGTATGCTGGTCTAAGAAGCCCATTTTCAGCAAATACCCCCATTTCTCCTTTTTTTAGCTTGCTCAAAAAAATCTCAAAACTTAGAATGAGCATTTATTATGACTATACAATTCAAGACCTTTTCTGGAAAATTTCACTCACCACTTCTACTTCTTGTGTTTGGCTTCAGTCAACAAAGGGGGGGGGGGGGTCATGAAGCATCTTGTCAGTGACTTATACTGACAATTTTGCTCTGAGCCAATGAGATCGAAGCATTTCAGTAGCTTATAACATTTGGTAAATGAAAATCCCTTACTACTTGTTTCATGAAATGCTCTCCCCTAATGGATGATGGGAGTAATGAGCACTGACAACCTACTAAATCAAATCACAGTTAATGTAACCAATTGAAGTGGTTTAGTAATCATGTTTAACCCAATAAGCTACATGACTGTCTGGAGCAGGAGAACATGTACAGAATACTAGTACATGTACTGGCTCCTTGCGTTAAAGGCACATACCTACAAGTGATCGAACATTGTTTTTAATGTGTTTTTTTTAATACAGAGTGTGATTAATATGGTTGATATATGAAATATTCCATGCACTGATTATGAAAGAAAACCATATTTCACAAGATATACCCTGGGAAAAGTACACTCAATTCAGTCTATGTTGCACATATTTTCACATATCTCCCATTTTTTGTCTCTGTGTACATTACCATGGTTACGGTACCTCCTAAACATGTTGAGCTTAGATAGGCCTAAAATCTATACTAGTACTAGAAAATTTGTATAACACAAACTGATGAATTCCATTTAAATGGTATCATTCCAAACAAAAAAAAATCTTTGAAACACCATGAAGAAAAATTATTGTAATTTTTTTTCACACAACTGCATATTGCACTCGTAAAACATTTTTTTCCTTCCTACTTATGGGTGTTGGGGGTAGTGATATGAATGTTGTTTCTAAAACTTTATGTTTTATCAAGTAAAATAGGAGTCCTTTAAGAGTTTATAAAACGTCTTTGGTTCTGACTATGCACAAAATAACAAGTGTGAGGCATCTGAACTAAGTGGCAGGGGGATGTTTTAGCAATCACATTAAATTGAATCAAGTCACCCAGTTTGGCTTGTAATAGGTAGCAGGTAAAACTCTTTTGATCTACACTCTGGATCCAGTCGAAAGGAAAGGAGACAATCTTCTTGACCTTATTTACTCTAGACTTTGGGACCTGGAGAAATAAGGCAAATTATGCAGTTATGAATGGCCTTTTTACCATTCCACAACAACGCCACATTCTGATGAAAACTACCTTCATCCTGTCAATCACACATCTAACATGCCCAATATTGCTGCTCCCTCCAAATTCACCCCCCCCCCCGAACCCCAACCCCTCAAGACAATTTTTCTAAATATACACATAAATGTAACCTTGACTTTTTCGAAAGCTATTTCAGAATTTTTAATATTTCAAAAGAGTGTATATAAACACCTATAAACACAGATTTAGTTTGCAATACACATTATTTCATTCATGACTATTATGATGGTGGAAAAGCCTGTGTGAATATTTTTTGACACCTTTTTTAGTACAGAAAGTCAATTCAGGACAACAGTCAGTTTTCAAAACACACATTGATAAGCACATAGGTAACACTAGCAAATAATGTACATACTAGTCAAGTAATATCTTAAAGAAATAAAAAGTCAGAAATTATTTTTCATAAAATTATTGTAATACAAAATACAAAAGTTCATGAACCTGTAAATGGGATTATTTAACATCTACCTAAGATCTGACAGAAAATATGAAGTCAGTAAAATTTATCATTCTTTAAACAAATTTGATATTCTTTAAAATATACAAACATTACCATAAAGACTTCATGAACCCATACAAATCCCAGATCACACAACACACATGGGGACTACATTAACATCTACCTGAGATTGGCCTAAAATATCAAATCAATGAAATTTCTTCTTCCTGACAAAATGAAGGTACAGTATATCATTTGTGATCTAAAACGGTTCAAGAACCCATACATATCTCTATTTGCACAGCCAGATTAGGACTATGTTAAAATCTACCAAAGATTATTGGTAGAATATGTTTTTCATCAGCAAATCGTTCTTGATCAAAATAGCAAAATTCTTGAACATGGAAGAAAAAGTTCGCGAACCCATAAATATATCGATATACAGCAAGCACAAATGGGGACTATGTTAACATATACCCAAGATCAAGTAGAAAATACGAAACCATGTTTACCATTTTGGTAAAAAATAGTCTGGAACATAAAATAAAAATTTCATGAACAGATACACATCCATATACACCTATTACAGATTAGGTAGAACTATGTTAATATCTTTTCTAGATCAAACAGAGCGAGGTAATCATGGAAATATTCTTAATAAATGTATATAATACAAAGAAGTTCATGAACCCATACATATCCATATACACCTGGCACAGATGGGACTGTGTTAACATCTACTAAAGATCAAACACAAAATACAAAATCAGCAAACAATTATCGAATGTGAAGAGTTCATATACCCATACATATCCCAATACATTAAGCAAATGAGGTATATAGCTGCTCAAGATTAAAAGAAAATAACAAGAAATTATACTTTACAAATGATACTATTCTCATAAAACTAAGGTAATTAATCCTCACCCATCGCTGACAAGGAATAGGTGAAATAAGTGAGTACTTTATTCCTGATCATTTTTATTGGACATAAACACCCTCCTTCAGGCATCCCACTAAAGTTCTCTAAATGCTGTAATATTAACATGCACAATGATCAACCTGTATTAAATCAGTAATCAAGTAATCATTTATTCTTATCAAATCACGTAGATTGATTAAATATGAAGGAGAAACATACATTTGTGTGTTTTTGCATTTTCTGGATGGGGGTAAAAAGCAGGAATGGAAAATCAATAAGAATTCCATTTCATACTTCAAAACAAATTGCATCTAACTAAAAAAAAAAAAAAAAAAAGCATTTATACATCTGTAAGAAGCTTTAGCATTGGGGGAGGCAAATTACCCCCCCCCCCTCTGAAAAGAGAATGGTAGAAGAATACAAATGCATATAACTGATTTATAGCATTACAACAACAATCATATCAAGTGTCTACATACTCAAACACAACTTCAACGTCATGCTTTAAACCAAGCATGTCTTCATGTAACATCATCTCTCCTATCACAAGCTAAATGCATTTGCAAATCCAAACAATAATCTTTCACGGGATGAAAGGTTTCTTGTTCTGTCAATCAACACCTGTTCATTTGGCTCTCCCTCCATCTCCTTGCTGCTATGACATCAGAGAATGATTACATATTCACCAGTAATGCTGGACTGAGGTCTTCCATGATGATCAATTATCATATTTATTAGGTATACTATGTTGGTTTTTCATTCTCCATGACGATATTATATGTCAAGTCCACCACTATACCATTTTTTTCAATTCAATTCAATTCGGTTTGACACATACAAAGTTAACAGAAAAAAGGAAAAATACATTCAATTATATACCTACGAATTAAAAAAATATAAGAACAAGTTGTTTTAAAAAAGTAGAGAAATTCAAACAACACTGAAATTTTCATCAAATTAAACTGTAAAATAGAAAGCTTAATAAGCTACGACATTCTGAACTTTCATTTACTTAAAAAGACAATGTCCTTGCTTATAACATGTTTTGCTGTATACTTATCATGTAGTATCGAGGTTGCCAATTTACATAGCCTTAGTGATAAAGAAGTCCATCAACAATTTACTTCAAATTGAAAAATGATGGCTTTTAAATAAAACTTGTTCCATGATAAATCAACCCAGTTGCATTATTCCATCAGGAAAAAATGGAAATGGATTATATTTTTTTCAATGATAAGATACGTAAGAATAGCATGTGGTTGACATCATCAGCTCCTTCATTAACAATAATATGAATATCACTTTGTTTTCTCTAACTAAACAAAAATCAAGTGTCATAACTTCCCATTTATATCTAATAGTAACTTTGAATGTGCTGTATTTCAGCTTTCTTTTTTTAACATTATCCTTCTCTCTATCTTTCTCTTCCCTGTTTCATATTGGTCTTTCTCTTTCATAAAAATAATAATAGACATTTATATAGCGCCATCTATCTAGAAATATTCTATTCTGAGGCGCGTTGCTATTATTATCATTATTACCCCGGCTTTAGCTCAAGCTGCATTTAAGGAATTAATCCTGCCGGTTACCCATTCACCTAACCTGGGTTGAGTGCAGCACAATGTGGATAAATTTCTTGCTGAAGGGGAAATTACGCCATGGCTGGGATTCAAACCCATGACCATCTATTTCAAAGTCAGAAGACTATAATCCACTAGGCCAAAATGCTCAACTTTTATCTATCATCTCTCTTCATGTTCTTCCTTTTCATCTCCCCTCTCCTACAACCACAATCCCCATTCATCCCACTTGCATGATAAACCCATCACATATGGCTCCAAAACTGCAAAGTCAATCAGCGTGGTGTTAGTGTTTGGTCTCAATTCCATATCATGTTTTCACAAGTAAGACACCATCCCCTTTAGTCCCACACTGATATTGAGATGTGGGGAACATTCTCCCGTCTGTCATCGGAGCATTATCATCTTCTCGCCAGAGTGTTTCGGGATTTGCACCAGAAAAAACATCATCTTCATTCCTCCTGCTAGATCACTTGCCTAAAAAATGTGTCCTCTACAGACATCATGTTCCATAAAAACATTCTTTAACATTCTGGGAGGCTTTAGAGAGCAAGAAACACCCTTGCCACATTGAGCGAACCAGATTGTTTCCTTTGAGTTTGTTTGATCTTACTCTAAAACCACATTTTTTTTCATATTTCTTTCATTTATCTCGAAATTGTCAACCTCCTTTCAAATTCCGTGCATAACATAACCTGATTTCTGTATAACATAACCTGATTTCTGTAGTTATTAATATTTGTCTTTTTAGTGCCATTACTTTGGTGGAAAGAACAGTCACCATGCAGTTAAATAGTATGACAACATTGTGTTTCAAAGTGAAATATGATATAATTTCTTGAATATTTTGTATGCCAAAATCTGCATTACAAAATTATATTTTCATTCTAAAAAGGTCAAACTTCCCCTCACTAGCTTTGCTTGCTTGAAACTTAAAAAAAAAAATCAATACCATGCGGCGTTTTGTGCTCCTTCAAAATTTAGTACTCAATAGCCACTGACACTGTGTAGGTCTACATACAAGCCCAGCTATAATAAAACAACCCCTGATATTTGACACTGCATTTGTCTAATTCAGATTCTGTATAACTTTAATAACATAAAAACAAGTCAACTAATTTTGCCTGAACTTAGTCCACTAATGGTATAATCGAAGTGTATGAATTAGTAATTGCTTAAATTGATAATAAATTGCTGATAAGTTGGTGGGAAAGTAACTTCAACTCCAAAGACCAATGTACTTTCAATTTGCTATAGATATCAGCGAGATTATCAGTGGTGTCCATTGATAGACTGTTTTCTTGTCCTGCCTGAATTCTACACAGATAATAGGTGGATAACCCTAAAATATATCACATCAAAAATCAAGATGGAGACTAAGAATAACTTTTGATCTATTTGCAGTAATTTAAAAAGCTGAAATGTAAAAATCACCATTTAAAAGGGCAGAATAGTGACTCGGGTCCCTTTTAATAGAAAACTAATAACAAATATTTTATCATGAGTTTACAAGTAGCTGATAGCTGTTATAAAAATTTGGGATTGAAACAATTGAAACAATGAAAGTTTCCAGATTTTCAAAATGTGAGATTATATTTTGGTGGATCCTTGGACAGAGCTTAATAGTTGGTAACTTGATTTTTCCACATATTTCGTCAGGGTCAATCCATCATTTTTGACAATTTGCAAATCTTGGCTCGGCCATCTCAAATGGTAATTTCTTAGTTCTATTTTAGCTATGAGAAAGGGTATCAAGGGGGGGGGGGAAGTCTGTACAAAAACCCAAACAGAGATACTTTTTTGACCTTTGATGTTTCTAGTTTT
The DNA here is from genome assembly GCF_018143015.1 of Lytechinus variegatus. Lineage (NCBI taxonomy): Eukaryota > Metazoa > Echinodermata > Echinoidea > Temnopleuroida > Toxopneustidae > Lytechinus > Lytechinus variegatus. The sequence goes on along the minus strand of NC_054740.1, from coordinate 8,692,635 downwards.
CCCAATTAAAAAAACAGATGTATGGGTGACTTTGGGGAGATGGGCCTAAGGAAGATCAAGTTGAACTCTTTCCTTCACAAAATATCACTTTAATGCATGAAGACATTTATACATTTAAATATATATTTCTTTTAAACAAAATATTCAACCTCGCCTATGTTCAATGGTTCTGATTTGTTTATGTGGCTTATATATCTATGTGTCTCAACCCATTCCTCCAAAGATAAAGTTATTGCATATTAAGTTGAATAGGAGGGGTTTCAGATGAGCGCAGAATGCATCAATTGAATTGTAATGCTGAACTGGAATGACGACACTATATAGAATTTTTTCCGCTCACATGGCTGAGGAGGCATCACGAAATAGAAATTTGATTAAATATTTCCATACAGGAAGCAATAAATAGACATTGAGCCTAAAGTTTAAAGTAGTAGATTGGTTACACCTTTCTCTTGCTTTAGTCATGAGTTTTTCTTGTATGGAGCCTCAACATTTTCAACTGGGATTCCATTACAGTAATAAACATGACAGGAAGAGGAAGAAGAAAAAGAATATCAGGAAAAGAGAAGGTTAAGGTGTATAGTAAGAAAATAAAATGTTTAATTAATCATTGAAAATGTGACAAAATCACTATTTTTGAAATGATCAATACTGACATGTTTCAATGAGTTCAAACAATATCAAAATGAATCCAAGGAGCATGAAACTTCATGTTGAAATGAGATTATTCCCAAGTTATTTATTCATGAAAAATCAACATTCTTTGCTGAATTTTTTAGTGTACTTGAAGGCAAAGTGCAGGACAAGAAAAAGTAAGGCTTATATACACCGAATATGAACAATTGATTTTTCAAAGGAATAAATTCTAAATGCAACAGCTGGAACCCCCCTTTCATAAAACTTGTTATAATAACAAATTTGCAATAACAGTTATAAGCTACTGAAATCCTTCATCCTGATTGGCTGATAGTAAACTAGTTATATAATTTGTGCATTTGTTATAAAAAGACTTTATGAAAATGAGACCCAGAACAAGTTTCTGTCTCTAACAAATGGAATATGTAATAATTCATGTTCAGTTTAAAACATAAACTCATTGTCCTCGGACAGCAATCAGTGACAATAGGAATTTGACAACAATTGCTCATCCATCTATCAAAATTAACCTTTGTTGTGACCTTTCCTTGACTGAATGTTAAAATCCAGGCACTCAAGAATGCAATCCATCTTCCCATTCCTCCAGTGTTATTTGGCTCCTGCCTTTTGTTCAACAGCTGACAATATGTGACCCATCTATCATTTAACTCCTAGAAGAATGTTCATTTCAATTTCACCATGAACACCTGTTTAAAGATAAATACCAGTTGTGGTAATGATCTCAAAATGAGTTTGAACTGAATCCAATGAAATTACCACCAAAGAGTTTGTATGTATAAATAAAAAATATGTGCCTAATACCTATGGAAGAAAATACGTAATTGCTGAGAAATGAGCAAAATAGGCACGGATTTCCATCAAATGTATATTTTTCAACGCAATATTAATACACTATCCCATATATGTTTTTCTGTGTCAGTGATTATCAGAATTATCATCGAATTTGAGCTAAGATTTCATGATTTTTACCTAGATAAGTTTACAATAACGTATCAGTTCTAGATGTATGACAATTAAATTTGATTTAAAACACTTTTTCATGAAATAATTGTTTGCTGCAACTAGTTTATTTTACCTTTCAAGGTCAAGTCCACCCCGGGGAAATGCTGACTAGAAGGAATAGAGAAAAATCAAACTAGCATAGTGCTGAAAATTTCATCAAAATCGGATGTAAAATAAGAAAGTTATGACATTTCAAAGTTTCGCTTATTTTTCACAAAACAGTGATATGCACAACTACGTGACTCAGTCAATGATGTCCATCACTCACTTTTTTTTTCATTTCTTATTGTTTGAATTCTACAATCTTTCATTTTTTATAGATTTGACAATAAGGATGAACTTGACTGAACTATATAGTATTAAACAATGCTAATTCCACATGTTCAGGGAGGAATTAATTGTTGTATCACTTGACAATGAGGAGAAAATTAGAAATTAGTGAGTGGATGACGTCATGTCTCCTCATTTGCATACCAGCCAGGATGTGCATATAACTGTTTTGCGAAACTTTTAATGTCATAACTTTCTTATTTTACATCCGATTTTGATGAAATATTCAGTGTTATGCTTGTTGGATTTTTCTCCTTTTATTCAAGTAAACTTTTTGTTGGGGTGGACTTGTCCTTTAAAGAAAATTTCCAAGGCTCCTAGATATATATATCTCCTCTCCTATATATATTTTTAAAATATTTTTTTAATGTAATATATTCATTTTTGTGTAGGCGTATGTGTTTGTGAGGTTGTGTGCTCGTGTGCGTGGATGTTTATGCGTGAATGTGATTAATATTTGAAGTATAATACTATTTTGTTTTGTTTATTATTATGTATTATGTAAGGTTTTACTTTGTAACTTATTGTATAAATGTTTTTATCTGTATAGACAGGGCCCCTTGGCAAAACAATACTTGATATTGAAAGGGCTACCCTGTATAAAGAAGACGTAATAAATAAATAAATAAATAAATAAATAAAGTATCATATCAATAACAGACAAAAAAGCTACTTCGGACACCAGTGCCTGGCATGACAGGGCCTACATAGAAAAGTACACAGATGTACCCATTAAGCACTCACACTAATACAGGGTTTATAGTATGCTATATACAGTAAGGAGACCTTTTGGTTGTTCTCCAAACTAATAGTTCATATTATGTACAGTTCATTTAAGACTAGGAAGTGTTCATGAAACTGGAAATAAAGAGGTCAAAACTTCAAGCATCATCATAATCAATACAATCTCAATTTCAAAAATGACTATGAACAAAAATGAAACAAAGATGAATTCAAAACGGAGTTGTTTTAAAATATAAGATATAATATAATAACTTGGGGATTGCACAAATCTGTGCATCTTCATATTATGTTCAAAAGCTTCTTCCCAATCATAACTTTTTATTTGTGGAAATTAACAAACATTTCATGAGCTGTAAAAACCACATCCATATAACATAGGAACAATTTGATGAATGTAAATATTATATGCTGCACTCAAACCAGAATGTGAACATAAAATCATTGATGGCCATATCCAGCCTTTCTAGTTATATATCAATCTCGAAAGTGCTTTATCTTCTCGCCTGAAGGCCTTATCAATTGAGAAGATATATTCGGCTTGAAAGATAGATAAAAGAAAAGTAAAGGTGTGATAATATTTGAAATGTCACCATGGCTAAAATTGGACAGATATTTCCTTGGTTTTATTTGATAAAGTCCTCCCCCATAATGGAATGAGGATGAAAGAAGGTGTAGAGGATAGAGCAGTACATGTTTATAGGAACATTAAAGTCAGATTAGCATATTGAAATATCAATGAAAATGTCACAGCAGAATGCCATTTGAGATGATAGATTTGTGGGAGCTCAAGAATGTGTAAGGGTATTAATAGGAAGAGCGGCTAGATGCATTTCAACCTAGACCAAGACAAAAATAGATTTGCATACAGAAAAATTCCTTTAATTGGTAGATTCTAGCTTTATATGCCTTACAACTGTTCTTTTGATATCCTTTGAATTCTTTTAATCTCTTGTAACATTATTCTCTTATATCTAAACTATAAATATTTCTGCTTCTTGCACGCTCTCTCTCTCCCCGCATCCATCACAACTACTTCACTAGCACGACTATGGCCAACAAGAAAAAAGGGAAGAAAAAACTCCACATGTATGAATTGATGCATCTATCGCTCTGGTATGCTTTAGATAAAATCACAAAAATAATGGATCCACAGATACAACTGATACATCTAGGCCTAACAATCGGTTTCACCTGCCAAATTGTAAATGGTACGCAAATCAGAATTGGTCAATGACATGGGGGGAATCCCAAATCATTATTCAGAATCAGAAACCTTTTCCAAACACTGCTACAGACACTTTTTGAAACTGATACATGATAAAATATTTTGATGACAGATATTGAAAGAAAATCCTCCTAATTGTGTCCCAGGATGATCATCAAATGTCTGTAAAATCAAACTGTTTATTCACCCAGTTTCTACAACTATGGAACATGTGAGAAACATTATCCGCATGACTCATATTTTCTTTTCTATTATTTTTTTTGGGGCCAAACCTAGTTTTTACTATTATTTTCCTGATATGAATAACCATACATGTTTTCTGCTAAAATCAAGTGGTGATTTCGTGAGATTTTAGGTCCTTCAAGGGAAATGAGACAATCCACTCTCATATGCTGCTGTACAAAAAATTGAACTTGATGAAATTCAATTTAAAAATACATTTTAACAATAAAATGACCATCCAAGTATATGTATATATACCAGTTTGTAGTTCATTAATTTGAACTCAAATGGCATGGTGGTTTAATATTCAATGAGATAAGCACCAACTTTGATGTCTTGATTATTCATAAATACATTTGCATTGAGCCTTTGATCAGATCCACTGGAAACAACAAAGCTTACCACTTAAAGGGATGCTGCATCCTAAAAATATTTAATCTAAATAAATAGGTTGAAATTCACCGAGCAAAATGCTGAAAATTTCATCAAAATCTGATAACAAATAACAAAGTTAATGAGTATTAAAGTTTATAAATATCTTGCGAAAACAGTTACATGCACATGGTCGCAAATATTCTATAGGTGGGCTGATGATGTCACATCCCCACTTTCTTTTTCTTATGTTATTACATGAAATCAGTGGCGGACTGTGACCCGGAGGAGACAAAGCATTGGGGGGGGGGGGGGCGCACAGCATTGTTCACAAACAATGCAGTGCCCCCTTAATGCTTTGTCTCCTCCGGGTCACGGTCCGCTACTGCATGAAATCATAAATGTTTCCTCTTTTCATACATGTGTTAATGATGCGTCTCTGTTATGATGAAGTAAGCTGCAGCAATAAATAATTAATGCACTTAAACAATTGTCTATCTAATTGTTTTGAGTTCTTGGTAGAAAATTTTTGAATGAACCTAATTTCTTATAATAAAATACAAAAGAACAAGTGGGGATATGACATCATCAGCCAACCTAATAAATATTCATGATGACATGCCTAGAACTGATTCACCAGAATAATGTAAGTCTTTAAAATTCAATAACTTTGTTATTTTGTTATCCAATTTTGAACAAATTTTCAGCATTTTCCTCTGTGAATTTTACTATATTTATTGAGATAGAAATATCTCCATCTTGGACTATCCCCTTAATAGTGACTGATGTTGGCCATGTATGTTGTAATAGCAACATGCTAATGCATTCAAAGTAGAAATGGAACATTAATCAAAAAGTTGTCATTGATGTGCTATTCTAGTCATATGGTCTGTACAATATGTGCATCCTGCTATGTCAGATATGCTTACATAATTATCTTGCTTTGAAATGTGTATATCCTATTGAAAGATAATAATGAACTGGTCTAAAAGTATGATTGAAGTCAACGTTGTAGAAAATGAATAATTGCTCTAAACAAGCAAGCTATTAAGCAAAGCCATCTGTCAGGATTCAGGAGGCGGATAATTTTTTTAATGGTTAATCGATACACGGCCGTCAGATGGTCAAACGGTCTATCTCGAAAATCGCTGTTCTGAGAACAGTTTAGAGGTTTGACCTTTTTATGAGATGGAAATCATGCATTTTTAGCAATGGGAAAAGAAGAAGCACAATAAACACTAATAACTGAAGAATTTTTAGCTTAAATGGGGTTTTATTCATGAAATAAATGAGATTTTTGTGGAGATAGACTGCTTAACCACAGCACACGTATACACTCACACTACATAATGAGATGGTAAAATGGTCCATCTTTGAGACCATTTTACAATCTTTTTCCAATGCGCAACATTCTTCAGCGATTTTCGAGCTGTGATGTGGCAGTAAACTGGTTTAACTCGAAGATAGACCATTCTACCATCTGACAGCGATGATTAAAAAATCTCAAATAAGACGGTTAAAAGGTTAATGTTAAAGATAGCTCGTTTTACCTCCAAACGATATTACCTACAATGGGCTAACTCAAAGATAGACCATTTTACCATCAAATCTGAAGGAAAAATACAAAAATGTACCAAGATAGCGAAAATTATTTCTAAATCGAGACATGATCGGATTTTCTCGATAGCATCATTAGAAACAGTGCCCTCACATTACCAGGAAAGTAAATTTATCTCAAAAAGTCAAATTTTCGAGCTAGAGCGTTTTACCATCTGACAACCGTACAGGCCATTTCTCTCGGAATTGTCTCTCAGCTCAACAGCTCAAGATGTTTTCTGGTAAAATCACAGAATATGGATGAAAATTCAAGTGAGGAAAACAGAAGGCCTGGAAAATACATTAAGAAAACTATGGCTCTGATTTCCATATCAATATCTTATTGTTTTATAGTGTAGACACATGCTCCAAATAATCCTGTCAAAAATCGTAAGAAAACTGATAATGTGCATTTAAATCTTAACTTCATAAACAAATATTGCAATCATCACTTGAGAACATTTTTCAGAGTTACTTTCAAGAACTCACCCCCCTTTCATGGGAACGAAATTCAAACTATTCCACTTCTACATCCGATGAATGCCATGGAGAAAATGATTTGCATTATTGGTGGCTACAGTTACAAAGACAGAATGCAGGATTTTCAGCAAAATATCCCCTGACAGAGATCCATGACCATTTTTCTTTCAAGTTTACTTTCCATGGTCTAATTTTCTTTTGGCAAAACAAACATATATATATAAACCTACTGGAAAGAGCACAGTGTACCACAGTGTGTGCTACAGTGTGTTCACAGTGTGGAACACAATGTAAAATCCCTTCCACACTCTTAAATTTGAGCATTCCAACAGTGTGAATCGCATATTGACATCATTGACCATGTGAACACGTTGTGAATAGTCACACTGTCGCGGTGTCCACAGTGTGAAAATATCTTCACACTGATGACTGTGACCATTTCAACAGCGTGAATAATGTTTTCACATAGTCCACTATGAGAACACACTTTGATTACACTGTGTTCTCATCAGCAGGGATACCTTGATTGAAATAGATTACAAAGGGAAAATGGCAGACAAATGGAAATAAAGCTTGTTGTCATTTACGAGACTATTTTGAACAAATAAGAACTCATCAGTCCTGCTACCTGTCACCTACCAAGATGATCAACAACAGTTGCGATGGTCACTACATCCATAATCTTGATATTGTGCCAACAAAATCTATTAAAACTTCATATTGCATATCTTTAGTAAGCTAAATATCTTGTGGTTTGTCTCAGTCCAAAAGCATAAGCCTGGGTTGAGAAAACCAAGAAAGATTAATACCTTTGAGATGCAATGGACTTTACCAGGCAGTCCGATTAAATTTTATATTTCAGGGAAAAAGGGTCCTACTAGTTCATGATCTTCTCTGGATGAAGGGTTCAACAAACCTTTGATGCAAAATGGTGAAGGACCCGTTCACATTCACTTTTCTCAACTGCTTCTCAATAAATGGGGGGGGGGGGTAATTTCACATAGTATAACCTGAGACCCCTGTTACATCTGAGAGATTCCCTACCTCGGGCCGGCCCGGGGCCTACCTCGGGTAGGAAAGAAATCAGATGTAAACATCCCAAACCTACCTCGGGCCACCTTTTAGCGAACCTACCCGAGACCACATCCAGAGGTAGTCTCGGGCCGGCCCCGGTCCACCGATTCGTAGATGTAAACGCACACAAGCTTTCGAACCTATCTCGGTCCGTTTGCCAGCTGTCAAATTACGTCATAGCGCACGCTATCCCCTCCCCAGCCCCGTCGTTCTTCGAATGTTTTGCGGCATGCGACATGTGAATTGTGATTTATAAAGTATTTGATTTGAGTGGAAAGAAGGAAGCATTTTAAAAGTATCCTTTTCAAGTCGATCAATGATCTGACAAATGAAGCCATGTCTTTGATATATATGCAACTAGACATTTAAGTGCTACTCTAAGTCATAATCTAAGGCAAAAAATTTGTGAAACACCCCCCTGATCACTAAACTGGTGATTACTTCTTTATACTTCTTTAGCACTCACTGCAAAATGCACACCCTTTCCCCCTAATTATGTGCTTTATGCTTATCTCAACTTCATCTGGAAAATCAACCCCTTTTATTGTTTTCTTTTTCTGGATTTGAATGTGTATGACAATATTGTGATCCATTTCCTTTTATTCAAGTGTTGTGACTGAAAATGGAATTCAGAGAATGCAAACAATTTTCTCTTTTTGTCAATTCTAATTGCAAGTGTGGATATGTGAGTGTTGTAATGAGGGAAGTTGGGGGAAGCAATCTTGTATAACCAAACCCATAATCTGTCTTTTGATTAAAAGAAGAAATTTCTCAAACAGTGACACTATTAAAACAGTGACACTGATTATTAACTGTTATTTTTATTTCTAGAATCAAGAACTAATATTTTACCAAAATTTTGAATGTTTAATCAAGTTTTTGGTAGGCCTACACTTTACTTTGGGTATGGAAACTGGGAACATAAAGAATCTTTATCCATGATACTGTTTAAAGCATGGTATACACAAAAAAATGTTAACGAAGAAGGGGGGGGGGGGGCTCTGTTGGACATTTGGGGGCACATTGCATTCACAAATAAATTTTGCCTGGGTGGGAGCAAACACAAAGTTCACCTAAATATTCTCTCCTGCACCCACCCCATCCCTTGTAACTCCATTTCATTGCTGGGCCTACAACCTAGTTAACCTCATCATCCCTTATCATCATATTTCCCAAGATGAAATTTGAAATGATGCAATATGACATTATGGGGTCAAATACGCCCCACTCTGACCACAAACCAAAAGGTGTATTCAGACCGCTTCAAAGTTTGTCAGTTCCAGGTATTTTCTGACCAGGAAAATTGCCGCGATCTACCCCGATCCGAATATACCTGGTCATTTTGGCAGTGTGAAAGCAAAATAAATAGTGGTTACTTTTTAAAATATTTACAGGTATTTTTCCAAGGTAGCAGGTATTTTGGCAGTGTGCAGAAAACTTACAGGAACTTTCTCAGTCCAGCGTGTACGAATTTTACACGTGCCCCTTGGGTGGCTGATGAGCTAGCGATTTTAAATCTTGCACGTTGGCCTGCTTAACACTATCAGACCATACTGCGCATGCTATTAATTTTGGGAACTTACCCTGAAAGGGTCTTCTTCAGGGTCTGTATGAATGTGGGAAATAATAATTGGGTATTTCAAATCCTGAACAAGCTCTGATTGAACGTGTTCTTTGGTGATAGAGGTGGTCTGAATATGCTTAAAGAGAGACATACCAGGGAAGGGAATGTGATGACCGGTATGAAATACCCTCAGCACAACTATAAATAAACAACAAAGTAAATAGTGTGAAGGCTAATAGGAACCTGTTGGGACAATATTTCATGATTTCGGAGAATCAAAATCCTTCAGCTGTTTGTAACGTTTCACCTTTGAGTGCACTACAGGCAAAGAAATCTGAAATTGAAATGGTCAAATTTTTATTGTTATAAGGGAAAATGTGGTATTGATAATTGTTACTAGCACAGAGAGTAACTTGTTGTTTTTAAACCCTTTTAGCAAAATGGCTAGAAACAGGCAAATAATGTCAATTTAGTTTTGTGTACAGGCTTCATTAAAGGAAAATCAAACCTTTGGAATAAGATAGCTTATACGAAAACAGAGAAATCAAATACACAGATCGACAAAAGTGAGAGAAAAATTGAATAAATAAAAAGAAAGTTACGAGCTTTTGAAGTTTAGATCACTATTTTAAAGTAGATCCTCACATTTGGCAATGCAACAAAGATGTGTGATGTCACATGTGAACAATTTTCCCATTACTTTTGTATATATTTAACTTAAACTGGCTCTTTTTTATATCCATTTACCATTAGGTCTCGTTTTCTTTCTATAGAAGGGCATACAGATTTTCAAAGAATACATTATGGATATTATTTTTTGTATCACCATGGGTATTTTATAGTCCATCAAAAGAAATGTTGTTCACATGTGACATCACACATCCTTGTCACATTACCAATTGTAGGATCTCCATAGCATTAGTGACTGCAATATTCAAATGCTCATAACTTTCTCATATTTATCTGATTTTTCTCAACCCTTTTATGATCTTATTCTCTCATTTTTCTGTTTCCACATCAGCCCACATGCTCCACAGGTTTCATTCCCCTTTAATATTATTTTGCTCGCTGTTTCAGATTTTGTATAGGCCTAATACCACCATCTATCAATAGATAAAGGACATAAAAAAATACAAAAAAATTAAATCAATATTTTTATTTCTCTCCTAAGTCAATAACAAATTCCTATACCTTAACTACTCCAAAAGTTCAATGTCTCCTTCAGCCACAGTAAATCTTACCAGGGGACTTAGAATGGGACCCTTTTCTGCTTAAACATGACATCAAAGGCTAAACAGATATTGAAACAGTTTAGTTGTACTTTCAAGTTAAAAGGGAAGACAAAAATCAGCCTTGGGTTCCAGGATTATGCTGACATAGTTCTGACAAAGTTTGGAGAAGGTTACTTGCTAAATATTTAGCTTTGAGAAGGATCAGTGCCATCTCTGTACACTGGTGATGGATGGCAGAGATCTAGCCTTTGGTGATTAGGGGTCATGCTGTATACAAACTGACATTAAAGATGGAATTCTACTTGGAGGAGTAACCATGGCAATGGACCAATGACAAATCATTAATAGGCTAATGTGTTGGGGGGAAATTTACAGAAATGATATTTGAGTATTAAGTAGCGAGTTTTCTCATCTTACATTCGATTCTCTGGAATTCTATAAAAGGAGCCGTGGTTTAGTGGTTCTGACTCTCGCCTAGTAAACAGAAGGTCGTGTGTTCGAATCCCACCATGGCCTGGCGTATTTTGGCAAGGCGTTAATCAACACTCTTGACCCAGGTGCTAAATGGGTACCCGGTAGGATGTGAAAGTCATTGTAGATTGTCCAGTACTGTGTGCACCTCACTGGCGACTGACTGGAATACTCCCCAGGGAGTGGAGGATGTGCACACATTGTTTGCGGGAAAGACTGATTGCATCCGATGACCGGGGTAATAGTATATCTGTAAAGCTCTTAGACACGTCGTACGGATGTATTAAGCACTATATAAAAGCGGATTATTATTATCATAAACAAAGGATTTTGTATGATATTCTCAAATGTGAATTTAAAAAAAGTCACTTCCATAGAAATCTTGAAATTCAAATGAACAAGATTAAGGAATAATTCAATTTTAGGTTCATGATTTGTATAAACATTAGAAATATAATTGAGTAAATGTTATCTGTAAAAATGGCTACGGGGGAGGGGGTTGAAATTAGACAATAGCTCCAATAATCCAGTACGTCAACCTAAATTTTATCAACACAATTGAAATCAAAGTGTCTTTTGGGGCTGACTTGCCTGACTCTTAAAATTATATTATCCTCCCCAAATGCCCTTGTGTACACTACAGAAGACTAGAGACAGAGAGGGATTATCCCTACAGGGTATCATCATAATCTATTGGTATAACAACACAATGTGCTAAATGGACCATTAAACAACATTCAAAAAGAATTATGTGCTCTATGCTGAATGATAAAAAATGTTAACCCCCCCCCCAAAAAAAATTAAAAAAAATCTACCAGTCCCATTTTCAAAAAGTGATCAACTCTTTCCTTCTTCTCCACTTCCCTTTTCAAATCATCTACCTGTCTGCCTCTCTTCACCTCACCCCCATCTCCATATATCTCTTTTAACTTCATCATTTATCTTGGCAACTTTGCTTTTAGGCTCCTGAGCCCTGTTATCATGATACTAAGTATGATGACAAAGGAACATTTTGGTATGTTTTTATGTAAATAAGTAAATAGACTCCAATGAGAGAGTATCTCAACATCAAAACAAAATTGTAAACACTGATTTTACATGACACAGAATACAACTGAGAAAAAAATGGCTCTGTTCATAACAAAAATACATGGCCTATGGTTCTACAAGGGGAACTTCTTGATTTTATTAAGATATACTTTAAAAACAATCACGTATTCCATCGCATGCATGCATTTCTTTTGGCAGACTTTCCCATCAAACTTACCAGCTCTTTGTTTGGCTGTCTTTAATCTGCCAGGGAGTGCCTGCAAGTAGAAAAAAAGGTAAAAAGGGGGGTATAAAAATGACATGAGTTAATTTGATAAAGTGGCAGATGACATCTTATTAGCTATTTTATGTGCTTAAAATGTGTTTGCATAATAAATATTAATGATACAAAACAGCATTAATGTCTCTATGTGAGAAGAATTATGGGGAAAATGAAAATGTTCAATGAAAATTAAACATACATTATAAACATCATAGAATATCAATATAGATTTGACATCAGTAGGCATTGTGAGAAAGGTATGCCCCTACGTTTGAATTCTAATTTGAATAAAGTTGGGTAATATTTTGTTGGAGAATTCCAAAGTGCTGGTGCAGCTTTCTGGAAAGCCCAATCCCCATAGGTGTAGCCCTACTGTTTTTGATTTTTAATTTATAAAGTAATTTCAGATAAAAAAGGCCAAACTGGGCAAAAAGTACCCCAAACAGAAACCCTTTATTCTCACTTTTTGCCCCCTTTCTTAAAAAAAAAAATCACCCTTGATATGTATAATGACAATATAACCTTAATACTTTTCCTTTCTTTATTTCTATTATTTTTATTTTTGTATAGATTTCATTGTATTTTTATCAATATTTTTTTCGGAGGGGGGGGGGGGCTTCCTTTTGTCAGCGTTATGGTGGCATGCACCGCCCCTTTCCCTGCCTCCCCTTATTCGGTTCATCATCCAGCTCTTGGTGCACTCTGAACTATACCTCAGACCATGGACCTATTACGAATAGGTCCATGCTCAGACAAAGTCCAAACTTTGAGCACATCCTATCACAAGTTTATGAGACCTCTTCGCTGGAAAAAAATTGACCACACATTATGATTCAAATGGCATAAGGAAGGACATTTACAGCCATGTTTATTTCCACTTCTAGAGGACCAGCTGCCTGAGTTTGCTGACATATTATGACTCATGGAGTGTCCCTCTTCCATGAAACTCCATCGCCATATATCTGTCTCTATAGTTTTTCAAGAAAACAACTTCATCAAAATTACTGTGGATTTCTTTTTTTTTCTTTCATAATACATCATCATCTTTTATCAGCTGGTCATCATCCATCTAAAATGCGGCTTTTGTTTTTGCTTTATTAGTATTTGGAGAGCTGGGAAATGAGATAGGCTGTTCTCACCATGCTCCTAAAACTAGTTTACTGGAAACTAGTTTAACGTGTAGTGAGAACGGTCAAAGCGGTCTTGGAAGCGATCTTCTAAACCAGTTTGGAAAACCACCTCGCAATGTAGTTTTCAAGATCGCTTTACCTCGTTAAACTGGTTTTAGCGTAAGTGAGGACACAACCGTTCTTCGGGAAGCGATCTTCGCACATTTAGAGCGCGCTACTCCACACGACAGGTGTAGAATGCCTATGCTGCAGTTTTGAATTTCACGCGAAACGTGTCACCCCATTGAGAGCGTTTCCATAGCAACAAGAGCGCTTTACGTGAAGTGATTTTGAAAACCACTTTTGTGTGATCAAGTGGGAACGCTAGCAAAGCGATCTTCCAAACTGGTTTCCTGAATCGGCTTCCAGTAAACTAGTTTTAGAAAGTGTAATGAGAACGGCCTCATTGATATATTTTGGGTGGTCACTTAATTTCAACCTATACTGCCACATAAACCAGGGACAGCATGCCATAACTAAACTCACATAATTTCTTCTAAAACTAGTAAATAATGGATAGGTAAACAAAATTTGGAAGCAAATAAGTTGTAAAATGGAACACACAAGATGAGCAGTGGATAAAAATCATATACAAACTTAAAAAAGAAAATGGAGACCAAATGCATTTCATACAGATGAGTTCTATTTGTAATGTTTACAAAGAAATATTTGGAAATTGGGCCTTGACCAGAGGGTAGTATTTGTTTAGACCTATGTATTTAAAAAATTAACAATATAAACAATATTGTAAAAATAAAATTCTAATCAATGATCATGAAATACCTAATAACTTGGCATGTATTGGCGAGGCTATTAAGTCTTTTATTTTCAAAGAGATGACTGAAACATCCAACAATGTATTCTAAGAAATCAATGGAGTAAATGTGTCAACTTAAATTTATGCTTGTTTATTTCATCAGTGAAGTCTCCACTATAACACACACACACACAAAAAAGCTTGAGGCATTTCTATGAATCTATAATCGAATGAATGCAATGACAAGTCTGTTTGTGAAAAAACTTCTGGAAAGTATCATGTCACCATGCCCAACCCCCCCCCCATGATGTAAAAGTAACAAGTTCTGCAAAAATGTAAACATACTCTCTTGGAAATCTACCAGCTCTAAAGTTCAATGGAACCCCCTGCATTAACAGTGGTCCTGAAACATAATGTCAGCAATGCCAATGACATACGACCGGTTTGTTCATTCACTCCTTACTGCCCGGGGTAATTCAACATGAATTTCAGTGAAAACTGTCAGTTGGCTACTCTACATCATTCTATCATACCCATTCATTAGAAGGATATCAGGTATTTCAAGTATTTCTACCATTCGTTTTGAAATGACTTCATAGTAAAAGAAAGCATAGGCAGGAAATGGACTGGAAAAGTAAAAGAAAAATATAGAAACATGGAGCATACAAGATATAGACTGGAAAAAGGCCACTGGCTAACACAATATATCTTCAACGCATTTTCCATAACAAAATGTTCTGGTTGGTATATGTTCAAAAAGTAAAATTAAGAAACAGGAAAGAAGAAAATACTAACTGATGTTCGGCAGATCAGGGTTGCATTATTGGCAATGAACCAGGGTACTGTTTCATTGAAGTTGTTTGAAATTTAAAGGTCAAGTCCACCCCAGGAAAATGTTGATTTGAGTTAATAGAGAAAAAAACAAACTAGCATAATGCTGTAATTTTCATCAAAATTGCATGTAGAATAAAAAAGTTATGACATTTAAAAGTTTCGCTTATCTTTCACAAATAGTTATATGCACAATTTAGTAACATGAAAATGAAAGGGTCAATGATGTCCCTCACTCACTATTTCTTCTTTTTTTTTTAATTATACAATATTTCCTTTTTTACAGATTTGACAAAAAAGGACCGAACTTGGCTCAACAAAATAGTGGTAATTCCATTTCATATAATAAAATACTAAAGAAAAAGTGAGTGGATGATGTCATCAGTCCCCTCATTTGCATACTGACTGGGATGTGTATATAACAGTTTTGTGAAATTATGCGAAACTTAAAAATGTCATTACTTTTTTTAATTTACATCCGATTTTGATGAAATTCTCAGCAATATGCTAGTTTGATATTTTTCTTTGTATTCAACTGAATGTTTTGTTGGGGTAATTGGTCATATGACTGATCATACATTAGTATAATCAATATAAGTAATCATAGAAATCAACCACATAACAAACCAATTGATGTTTAAAGGACAAGTTCACTCCAACACAAAGTTGACTTGAATAAAAAAAGACAAATCCTCCAAGCACAACAGTGAAAAGGTCATCAAAATCGGATGCAAAATAAGAAAGTTATGACATTTTAAAGTTTCGCTTAATTTCACGGAACAGTTCTATATTCACATTCCGGGCGGTATGCAAATGAGGGAACTGATGACATCACTCACTATTTCTTTTGTTCTTATATGAAATATTCTCATATTCTCCTCATTGTCCTGTGAAATAAAGGTTTATTCCTCTATAAACATGTGGAATTATCATCGTTTAACTTTTTATGGTTTTGTCGAGTTGGTCCTTATTGTCAAATATGTAAAAAATAAAATATTGTACAATTCAAACAATAAAAAACAAAGGAAATAGTGAGCGAGGGACTTAATTATTTTTCTCATTTGCATGTGACTAAATTGTGCACATAACTATTTTGTAAAAAAAGCAAAACTTTAAAATGTCATAACTTTCTTATTTTGCATCCAATTTTGATGAAATTTTCAGCATTATGCTTGTCTGATTTTTCTCTGTTGATTCAAATCAACATTTTTCTGAGGTGGACTTGACCTTTAAAAAGTTGAGTGCAACTTCCATCTTGTTGTTGTTGCAGGCAACTATCACAATGAACTCCCTGAATATGTAGGCCTATTAATACACATAATGTGTGAATAGCAAAGATTTATTGACCAATTCCAAATATTCTTATTCCAGTTGGATTGGCTTTGTATTTAAGATGATTAACTACAGAGATTATCTTCTAATACCTGAATAGTGAAAGTATTATATTCCCCAGGGTCTCAATTCCCATGATTCTGCAACAAATTGGTGACTTCATGGCAATGGAATGCGGACGTTAAGTTTTGACTTTCTCCTAACAATATCGTCCTTTCAAGTTTATAGTCTGATTCAAATCCAGCCGATTATTGACAGATTTCTAAAGACTCAAGGGTATTTCTATTTAATAATACCTATATTTGTTACATGTTTATTATATTTCTACTAAATATTGTACTAAACTAACTCCATCTTTTATATTTTTTAGTAGAATAATGCAGTCAAATCAACATGACTATTAAAAATGTTTATTATTAAGTTAATCGGAGTGAGTACTCTACCACAGGTGTTTTGTCTAAACATCTGTTAATATGACTACATTAACTAATCCACTTAACGTTTGAATCTCAGCAGCTTCATAATTCTTTGATATTTCTCAGAAGCATAAATGTTCTTTTATTCTAAAATGAAAGAAGAGTTGGAAAACCAACCTCCTCCCCATGTTTCAGAGAGGGTGGGTGCGGTCTGGAGACAGGCTATTCTCATCCCAGACAGCGAAAGGAGACAATTCCGTCCCAGAGATATCCAATCCAAGCAACTCTTGATTTGTTATGAAACCTGTCAAAACCGAGACTTGATTTCCTAAATTCTTGTCTCACGTTTAATATACAGAACTGTACTCATTAGTGGGGACCCACTCTCACTAATCTTCCATTTGGACAATGTCCACAAGGAGCCTACAGTCTCCAAATCTCAACTTTTTGCAGCAGACCAACACCTGTCTTCTGGCTTGAATGCAGGACTTACATGATTGAGACATCATCCCTGCACATTTTGAACATGCAAAATATGTGAGAAAAACAGCAGTGCCCCATGAGTTCGCACTCGAGGTTTCTCTCTCTCCTCCAAATTTATTTCTGAATAACTCATTCAAGAGAGATTGAAAGTACTTTGCCACTATTCACATTACAAGATTGGGACAAAATTACTTGAGGTGCTTAATTAATACCCCTACCCCTCAGAAATATTGTTAATCTGGGATTTGGTAGCAAGTCATTTTCTAGAAATTCCCTACTGTAAAAGAGATAGCGCCTATGTATATGTATCTGTCATTTATACAATGAACAATACAAAACTATCATTTCTTGGAGTCATATCATGACTAGCAACTCGCTACTTAATTCCTGGACTTAATTAGGATTATGACCAGTGACACCTTTATCCCATTATAAATAGACTCTCTTCTCTAAAAGACAGTCAAACTGAAGTGGCCCTGCAGATATTTTTTTTCAGTTATTATAACACCAAAGGTGATCATATAAGGTTAAAAATTTCAACATTTTTTCTTTTTCATATAATAAAAAAATGTTCATTTTTTGCATCATGAAGCAATAAAATAGAATGTTTAGAAACACGCCCCTCACAATATTGTTGAAAAATATTGTTAAAAAAATTCACCAACTTCTATTCATTCATATTTTGATCACCTCTCACTTTCCAAAAAAACACCTCAAACAGATTGACAGGACCATTCAAAATTTATTCAAGATGTTTGAATTTTAACAGCAATTCTCTCTTTTTTCCAGCCATGCAAACAGAACTATGAAATATTCCTATACATGCAATCCAAAATTTACAATTTTAAAATTTTAACCTAGGCCTACTTATTTTGTGTGATTGGAATGTTGTTTTCAAGCAAACTGACCTGTCCTCAAAAGTACATTTCAGGTTGATAGTTACTTACATGGAATTTCTGACAAATTGTTCATGTCCCACACCTTTGCTGATAACTGAAGCCCAACCCCAAGTCATGCACCCTTTCAAAAAGACCAAGCAAGTAAATATCTAGAGGTGGCACCACATCCTGAAATGTTTTCTCTTGCTCAAAGATTTTGTTTTCTGACCCGTAAATAGCATAAGTAAAGTGTATTTTATTTCCCCCTGAAGAAATGCAAAGCACATTATATTTTTCTATTAAAGATTCAAAATGGTAGAAACCTCTATTATTTTCATTTCAACTGAATTCAATTTATATCATGCCATTTTACATTCTGAACCTGTCTCTAAATTTTGTTTGTTCTATCCAGATCAACTTTAAATTATCTCCAACATCTATGAGGCTGTAAGAGATATCCCCGCCCACTTTAAACATGTTCCCACTGCCTCCCACCAATATTTTGCACAACACTTACAGAAATGAGTATACTATTCAATAAATACATGCACACAGAAATAGCCACTGTATAAAAACAGGCCAAATAAATATTTGAAAACCTATTTCATTAGGTGGTCTGTCTATGACAGATCACCTATTGTTTTCGTCAGAATTTTCTTTCTTTATTAGGTGGTCTGTCTATGACAGATCACCTATTGATTTCGTCAGAATTTTCTTTATTTCTTTCTTCCTATCTTTATTCATTGTACCTATTTTTTGTCGCCAACTTTTCTCGAAATTGGCTGAATCAATTTTGCTGATTTTTTTGTCATATATAGAATCTATCATAGAGACGGCAAAATAAGCTTTTCAAGGTCATATGGTCATGATGACGTCATCTACGCGCCATTTTGTAAAATTCTTCATTTGATCATATCTTCATTATCAATTATCAAAAATTAACAATATTTACATGACATTAACTTCATGTCAGGGGTCAAATGCCAATGTCATCAAAGGTCATGTAGAGGTCATGACGCGCGCGTACGCGCGCGTCAAAGGTAAAAAAATCGTCCAAATGACCTATAAAATTTTTTGGGTACGTTTCAGGTCATTTTAAGCATTTCAAAAATTTGCGCGCGCGCACATATGCGCGCACGTTTCCGCGCGTTACACCTTAACGCAACGCAGAAAAACCGTTTCTTTTAATATCATTGCATTGCTAATAAAATTCTGAGCAATTTGATACCTTGATCAACCTTCTACAACCATTAATAACGAAATTAACACCCGTTAAACTTTGCAGCACGTGTGCGCGCGAGCTCTCACTATAGGCCATATATGGGCAAAAACATGCCTATTGCAAATTCACTGTAGCTCTTTAAATAGTCCGTTGACCCCCAATTTTTTTTCATATATCGATAGATTATGAGTTGTAAATTTGATTTCATGTCACCATTGTCCCTAAATTATCTCGTGACATCATCAAATAGGCGCCCAAACTAAAAATTTCATTTATTCAAAAATGACGTCATCAAATTTATGCAAATTTGGCTGTAACTTCTCGAATATAAATCATTTTTCGCCCAGATTTCGATATGTTGTAGTTTAGAAGGTACTCTTTCTCCTCAGTTACATGAATATTCGTTTTGAGGAACGCATCATTACGTAAAACAGCGATGAAAAGAAGCATGTCATTTTTCCTCATTTTGCGTGTAATCTCTATGGGACATGACTTTTTCCCAAAACTAGATTCGACATTTCTCTATTTCGTGAGCCATATCTCCATTTTTTCTTGTCAGCTTTCCTTGAGCTTTTAACATGTTGTAGCTGAGATTCTGGGCTATCGGAAGTGTGCCCTTCATTTTTGGATCAGATGCCGGGATCATGCCCGTATTTCACTTGCAAAATTGGAATTGTAATTTTCAAAATTGCTTACGTGTAATCTCTATGGGGAATATCGTGGCTCAATGGATAACGCATTTGACTTGCTTTCTCGAGGGCGGAGGTTCGATTCCTGGGGTAGAAAAGATGATTTTTTTTCTCTTTTTTTTCTTTTTGCCACCTCTTACATGATCCTTTATGATAATTAAAAGGTATGAAAGTTAAAATTTAGCAAGATAAAACAGATTATAATTGTTTTTTTCATATCACATGTATTTTGTGTGTAATCTCTATGGGACATGACTTTTTCTCAAAACTAGATTCGACATTCCTCTATTTCGTGAGCCATATCTCCATTTCTTCTTGTCAGTTTTGCCGGAGCTTTTAATATGTTATAGCTGAGATTCTGGGCTTTCGGTAATGTGCCCTTCACTTTTTGATCAGATGCCGGGATCATGCCCGTTTTTCACTTGCAATATTGGAATTGTAATTCTCAAAATTGCTTACGTGTAAAGTCTATGGGAAACATTAATAATCACATTGAGCAATGGTCAAAATTTATTCTTAGGATGTCTAGAATCAAGATTATCAATCATATCTAAATTATTCATTTTATACACTAGCCGACTCTGAATGAAAAATCATGACAGACCACCTAATTCGTCCGCATGACGAATTAAATTCTAGTTTATTTCTTTCTTTATTCTTGGCACCTATGTTTGTCGCCAACTTTTCTCGAAATTGGCTGAATCAATTTTGCTGATTTTTTCGTCATACATAGACTCTATCATAGAGACGGCAAAATAAGCTTTTCAAGGTCATATGGTCATGATGACGTCATCTACGCGCCATTTTGTAAAATTCTTCATTTGATCATATCTTCATTATCAATTATCAAAAATTAACAATATTTACATGACATTAACTTCATGTCAAGGGTCAACTGTCAATGTCATCAAAGGTCATGTAGAGGTCATGACGCGCGCGTACGCGCGCGTCAAAGGTAAAAAAATCGTCCAAATGACCTATAAAATTTTTTGGGTACGTTTCAGGTCATTTTAAGCATTTCAAAAATTTGCGCGCGTTTCCGCGCGTTACACCTTAACACAACGCAGAAAAACCGTTTCTTTTAATATCATTGCATTGCTAATAAAATTCTGAGCAATTTGATACCTTGATCAACCTTCTACAACCATTAATATAGAAATTAACACCCATTAAAGTTTGCAGCACGTGTGCGCGCGAGCTCTCACTATAGGCCATATATGGGCAAAAACATGCCTATTGTAAATTCACTGTAGCTCTTTAAAAAGTCCGTTGACCCCCAATTTTTTTTCATATATCGATAGAGTATGAGTTGTAGATTCGATTTCATGTCACCATTGTCCCTAAATTATATCGTGACGTCATCAAATAGGCGCCCAAACTAAAAATTTTATTTTTTTCAAAAATGACGTCATCAAATTTATGCAAATTTGGCTGTAACTTCTCGAATATAGATCATTTTTCGCCCAGATTTCAATATGTTGTAGTTTATAATGTATTCTTTCTCCTCAGTTAACATGAATATTCGTTTTGAGAAACGCATCATTGCGTAAAACAGCGATGAAAAGAGGCATGTCATTTTTCCTCATTTTGCGTGTAATCTCTATGGGACATGACTTTTTCCCAAAACTAGATTCGACATTCCTCTATTTCGTGAGCCATATCTCCATTATTTCTTGTCAGCTTTCCTTGAGCTTTTAACATGTTGTAGCTGAGATTCTGGGCTATCGGAAGTGTGCCCTTCATTTTTTGATCAGATGCCGGGATCATGCCCGTATTTCAATTGCAAAATTGGAATTGTAATTCTCAAAATTGCTTACGTGTAATCTCTATGGGGAATATCGTGGCTCAATGGATAACGCATTTGACTTGCTTTCTCGAGGGCGGAGGTTCGATTCCTGGGGTAGAAAAGATGATTTTTTTTCTCTTTTTTTTCTTTTTGCCACCTCTTACATGATCCTTTATGATAATTAAAAGGTATGAAAGTTAAAATTTAGCAAGATAAAACAGATTATAATTGTTTTTTTCATATCACATGTATTTTGTGTGTAATCTCTATGGGACATGACTTTTTCTCAAAACTAGATTCGACATTCCTCTATTTCGTGAGCCATATCTCCATTTCTTCTTGTCAGTTTTGCCGGAGCTTTTAATATGTTATAGCTGAGATTCTGGGCTTTCGGTAATGTGCCCTTCACTTTTTGATCAGATGCCGGGATCATGCCCGTTTTTCACTTGCAATATTGGAATTGTAATTCTCAAAATTGCTTACGTGTAAAGTCTATGGGAAACATTAATAATCACATCGAGCAATGGTCAAAATTTATTCTTAGGATGTCTAGAATGAAGATTATCAATCATATCTAAATTATTCATTTTATGCATTAGCCAACTCTGAATGAAAAATCATGACAGACCACCTAATTCGTCCGCATGACGAATTAAATTCTAGTTAGCACTATTATTATTATTGTCGATACTGTACTTCCATGATGCATTTTATATGCCCATGTTCAAACAAACTTACAAAGACAAATTCAGAGTGGAATTGGGTATTGAGATGTGTTTTGAAGGTTTCATTCAACATTATGCATTTGGTAAATACATATATCATCTACAAAAAATATGAGGAAATTAATAATACATTCAGTTGAATGTACATTTCTTTCAAATCTTGAAATATTTGGCCATTATACCCCTTCCAAATTCATGGAGATAGAAGTGACAAATAAAAATTCAAATTGCAGCCTTGATGAACAAATTTCTTTATGCTTAATCTTATCCTGTAAACATTCAATCATAGAAAATGAATTTGAATAAGCTTATGAGGACTCCCTCTCACCTTCCCAAATGGTGAGACAGATCTTTTTTTTTACATTTCAATTCTTTAGAAATAGCCGTCTATATTTCAAGACAAGCTGTTTTTTTATTAAGGAATAACACAAGGCAGTAAACATACATATTCTTCTTTCTGGTTGATAATTTTTTTCACAAACTCTGTTTCACTTCAGAAGATTGAATTAAAACATCCTGAATTGTCCAAAGTGATTGCAGCAATGGCACTGCACCTAGGTGGATTCCAACGTTATGTGTCAACATAGAGTGTGGAGAATATCACACTTATTCAATATTTACTCTTCACCCCTAATTGATATTAATGTGTTGCCGCTCTCCAAAGACCACTCCGGAATTAACAGCTCTGTCACAAAATGCATTTGACCTCGACTTTTGGAACTTCACAAATATGCAAAAGACAGGGAAATAGAAATATTTGACTTTGAGTCTAGAAAAAGAGATAAAGAAGATTTCTGAGATAATGGTGATTTGTGAGATGAGAACGTTTAAAAAAATGATTCACAATGGAGATTGGCAATCCACATTCTGCATGGTTACTATAATCAACTCAAGGACAACAATATTTCAAAGTTAGACAGGTTTTGGTTGAACTTGTTCATAATCTAAGATTTGTTATATAAAGTTCTGTATCGCCATAATGCAGCAAGAGGAAACTTATGCTATGAAGGTTTATCCTCCTCAATGAATAATAAACAAACAAGATATGAAATATAGTCTATAATACAAATCCTTGCTCCAAGAATTTGATCTCAGTTGTGGATTCATTTTTTAAATCTGGTAGACAATTTTCAATCGGCATATAAGTCTTCTCAATGTCAACAATTTATAAAGCCAGGAGAGCCATCTTTTCAATTCAACATATGCCAGTAAATGATCTAAAAACGAATTTGAAAAGAATCTAATAGCTTTGTTTTTTTTTAAATCAAAATGTTGTGAAGATGAACTTTAACAATAACACCCGGGGGGGGGGGGTACTCATGAAATGAGGCATAAGGGGATGTGCCGCTGGAATGGGTCGCTTTTTTGGGAAGAAATCCCTAAACATGGGGTAAGGTTTTATGATAGAAAATCCCTAAACATTGCCCCAATTTTTAGACTGGCCTTAAACATGGTTCCAATTTTTAGATACTAGCCTTAAACATGGGTCCATATTCTCCTCCAATTTTGGATGATAATTTTTTTTGCTTGTCAAATTTTAGTAAATCCTTAATAATGGGTACCTTTTTAGCCAAAACGACCCAAAAATATGAGTATGGGTTTTGAACCTTCAACCGCACACCCCCATCCAAGCCATATCTTAAGTACCCCCGAATAACATTCTCTTGTCTTTGCTGCCAAATTAGATTGTGACATTCGCTTCTTTGCCAATGTAATTCCTTTGCTTTGTTCCTGTCTATCTTACTTTATCATGTTTGTCTTGTATACAGATATATAAGTGGATAAACCGAAAATGCACGTTTTGAGAAGTGAAAATAAATTTACACAAGATTCTTCCATTTCTCTCTGATTCCTCTCCTTATCCGTTACACCAGATTAAGATGTCAGTTGGTGCATAAAGTGGGGTGTATTGTTGGGGGAGAAAACTGAGATATATCCCTATTAATCCCCTGGCACTGGGACGAAACTGTATCTGGGATTAAGTAGTTCTTTCCCCCCTTTCATCATCCACCCCTGAAGTACCCCTAAAGACTGATATCGATACTCCTACTGGGGTCAAATGTTAATTTGATTTCTATTTTGGGCAAAACACTGACTTTGAACTTGTTGTGTACTTACGTGTTGTCAGGCTTGTCATGAGGCAGGTTTCAAATATTTTGTGGAAGAATGTGATGTAAAAGAATGTATTCCCTTTTAATGTTGTAGGCCACTAGTTTTTCTTTCTTCTTGTCAAAAGGAATATTTCACATCCCCCATCGTCTTCCATTAAAAAAATTAAATCAAAACTTGATTTGGTTGAATATTCTACTTCTTTAATAAGAATAATATGGAGAGTGCGCTGAAATCAATTTTATCTATAAAATTAGAATTTTGACCAATAGTTGTTCAATTAACTTACAAAGTGAGATTTGAATTAGGAATCTCTATACGTAACCAAATAAAAAAGCTATCAACTTGGAGTATTTTTTTATAGTAAGTCATAAGATCATAAGGTTGTCCCACCAACTAACCTCAACCGATTTAACGAATGCTTCAGCTCAATTCCATATAGAGTATGTATTCAACTCCCTATACGTGATACCAGTGGTGTACCAAGGGAAGGGGGGGGGGGGTTGTTACAGGGGATCAAAACACCCAATGAATTTTTCTATACCCAAACCCCCACCTAAGAATTCAAAACTTCCCCCTAATCTTTTTTAAGACCCTTTTTTTTTGCTTGTCAAAGTTTTTTGACTTACGAAAAGACGTGAAATTTGTGGGAAGACCTTTTATTTTTGGTCGTAAACATTTCATTTAGCTTGAACCCCCCCCTCTTTGAAAATTTGTGCGTCCGCCACTGTGTGATACTTTTCCTGCAATGTAATGTCTGTTTTCTATTTCATACAATAAAATGTAATTCTATGAAATTATCATGGCTTGACTCCTTCATGAAGTGAAATAAGAATGGGAAATAATGGAAGTTAGATGTAAAAAAAAAGTTATTGTTTCACAGAATTACCCTTTAGTGACATGATTTCTCCTTAAATAATAGTACAAATTCGAAAGCAGTTAAAGGTCAAGTCCACCTCAAAAAATGTTGATTTGAATCAATAGAGAAAAATCAGACAAGCACAATGCTGAAAGTTTCATCAAAATCGGATGTAAAATAAGAAAGTTATGACATTTCAAAGTTTCGCTTATTTTCAATAAAATAGTTATATGAATGAGCCAGTTACATCCAAATGAGAGAGTCGATGATGTCACTCACTCACTATTTCTTTTGTTTTTTATTGTTTGAATTATACAATATTTCAATTTTTACGAATTTGACGATTAGGACCTCCTTGCCTGAAGCACAAAATGTTAAAATAATGAAATTCCACTTGTTCAGGGAGGAATGAAACTTCATTTCATATGACAATGATGAGAAAATGAAAATATTTCATATTTCATATAATAAAATACAAAAGAAATAGTGAGTGAGTGATGTCCTCAACTCTCTCATTTGGATGTAACTGGCTCGTTCATATAACTATTTTGTTGAAAATAAGCGAAACTTTAAAATGCCATAACTTTCTTATTTTACATCCGATTTTGATGAAATTTTCAGTGTTATGCTTGTTGAATTTTTCTCTTTTTATTCAAATCAAGTTTTTGTTTGGGTGGACTTGTCCTTTAATAGAACATAGGTGCTCTAATATGAAGAACCATTGCACAAAATGAACAAAGAGGGAGCTAGAGAGGAATTAATCACTGCCAGAAAATGAAGTTGTGCAAAAGATGCAGGGGCAGACCAGGTTTGAGGCCCTTGATTATTGGACATATTTTTTAACATTGGATTCTACCCTTCAGAATAACATTTTCAATAAATAGTATCATAAATGTTATTTTATTCATTTTAAAGTGAAATATTTCATAAAGCAAAAATATCCACAGCGGCAGTTTCACAGAGCAATTGATTATTTTTTTTGTCTGAATAAAATTTGGTTTTAGTGGTGACAGCATTTAATCCTTGAGGCTAACCACACTTCCTAAAAATGCTCCAGTCAGGTAATTTAAACTTGTTTCACAGAGAATTTTCTGAATGTCCACGGACCAATATCATGGAAATAGATGTTCCGTTTTTACCTCCACACTAATAACTAGCTCTGTACGGGGTTAATCTATTTTAGTTTCTTAATTTTTTAATCTATTTCATGTTACTGAAACAAAATTAGCTCAAAATTTGATTGTAAAGAATACAAAGCTTTTAATATGCCAATCATTAATGCATTGTTTAAGTAATATCAAATAATATCAAGTAATATCAAAATATATGGTCATAATTGCACAAAACATGGTTCCCCCTAAAGGTTTTCACATTGGAATTATGGAATAATGTTCTTGTGTGAAAGCTTCTGGAAAGTGACCATAATTTGTTTTTCTTTCATGGGGGTGGGATGACATCAAGCTCAATCTATAATCATTTCTTCTGATCAAACAAAACTACTGTGTAAAGGAAACCAACTTCTCAAATGATGAGTTATACATTTCACAAAATACATGAAACAGAGTTTTACATTGTACATAACGTACAATGAACAGACGCATCTTAAATAAATTTACAATAAAATACAGTAACACATTTTTGGAATACAATAATATACAGTGGGTGGCACACACGACTGCCATTGGTAGCATGACGTTTATAATGGATGGTGGCTTTTTAATGAAGATTTGTGAAAAAAGAGAAAAAATGAAATTAATGTAAATAGGAAGGCTATACATTCATAGTGATAAAGCAAAGTCACAAATACCTAAGTATTATGATGTTGTATTAACCTGCTGCACTTGGTTGATTTTGAACACTCAATTTGAAGGAGTACATTGACCGCATTTGAAAAACAACTTTAATTGCTTTTAAGGATTGCATTAAAGGGTTTTGATAACTTACGAAAGTATGATTAAATAATTTTTGACATTCTGAATCAGATGAGTAAAGGCCTAGAAGTTTCTAGAATCTGTTCTAAATCTATTGTAGTAGAACCTGGACTATGACGATTTTTATTATAAAGATATTCATGACTGAATGCTGCACGTATTAAAAAAAATACTGGAGTGTGATGTTCAGGATAATGCATTCTTTTTTTGCAGGAGTTTCTGCATTTTATACATAAATCAATAACAAATGAAAAAAAAACTTGATGCATTAACAATGACATAAATGAGTACATTTTTGCATAACAATTGAAAAGATAAATAATGTCTAAGAGTGAAAACTACATAAATGAAGCATGTAAAATAGTAAAGTGTGTAAAAATGCAGTGGCCAGTTATAATAAGCAGGTAACTGCTTGAAACAATAGCAGCTATGAGGGAGGGCTACATGGGAACCGTAATAGTTTATAAATATAATTCGATAAAATGGTGTCATGAAATAGAAAGTATGAAAGTTTAGATATTTAGTGGGGAGAGATAAGATAAAGTAAAACAAAAAGTGCGAGTGAGTGCTCATGGGTGAGAGCAGGTGATACATTTAAGTGTACTTAGAAATAAGAAACTATTTCAATGAAGCTTTAAAAGAAATAAAAACTTTAAAATAAATGGTGCCTGTAACTTATATTTTATTCATTTCTTTTTACATACAGTAAATCATTAAAACGTTGATGAGGGTACCCTTGAAGTGGCTTTTGAGGGCTTTGTCTTTTATTCAAACCATGTCTAATTAGTGGTTTAAATGTGGTTGCCAAATGTTGCACAAATCTTTTAATGTAGTTTTTCAAATACTTCAAGTTATTCATTTGGCATTTAATATTTCAATACTGTTTGGGCACTATAACTAACATCAATTTTTTTTTAAAATTAAGACGATGAAAGAGCCAAGTAAACATAGGAAACATGCTGCATATACATTATTAAAAGAAATCCTTGGGTTCCCATAAATGTACCACATATTTTAAGAAATGAACATATACTCGAATTTAAGCAGCATTCAGAATATCAATCTATATATTACACACATGTAGGCCTACAGAGCTATTCAGCCAATATTTTCTGAAGTTAGAATATCCCTTTAAAGAGTTCTGTGGGAGGCATGGAAGATTGATAGAAGCTGATATATAATGAAAAACAGAATTGTATACATAAAAACAAATAATAGATACACTGAATGATATGAAAATGGTAGCATGTTGAATAGAGATATTTTAGGGGGGCGGGGTTGCAATCTACATCCCATCCACACCCCCTCAGTCACCTTAACTGTTAATGGAATGCAGTTTCCAATTCATAACTAATCACTTGAAGTAATTATCCCTCATATTTCATTTCAATCATTTCTCTATGAACACATTAATCAGCATTGGTTTATTTTGTTATTTGGGTAATAAATTTGATGTTAATTAATACAAAAAAAGTGGATAAAATCTAAGTGGAAATACTTTGGATCAATTGAAATAGAATCTAAATAGCTCTTTTAAATTGACACTTTTCATTAGAGTGTAATATCTAATAACTTTGATAATGTTGATTTATAAAAATTAATAAAAGTGGATAATAAAGATTTGGAAATTCTTGAATTAATTGGAATCTAGAATCTAAAAAGTACCTTTTTAATTGGCACTTTCCATTAAAGTATTACAGGGAAAAGGCAATAATCTGAGAGAGCAAAAATGCTGCAATAGGTAGCAGTTTCATAACAATAGGTATGCAAAATTGGGGGTGTCTTGGTCTAGTGGTTACCACCCTTGTCTTTCAATCAAAGGGTCATGGGTCCAAATCCCAACCATGGCGTACTTTCCTTCAGCAAGAAATCTACCCACATTCTGCTGCACTTGACCCAGGTGAGGTGAATAGGTATGCAGCAGGATCAATTCCTTGAATGCACCAATCGCCTACAGGGAGCTACAGACGGGGTAATATACAGTGCACCATAGAATAGTCAACTAGATACTCTGCGCTATGTATTATCAAAATTGTTTTGACAATTTACTTCCCGGGGGGCCACTTACATTGACGAGTGGATACCATGCGCGACCAAAAAACACGTAAAAAGGATGTCTTTTTCAAGATAGGGCACGTTACGTACATAACGTGATAAGGGTGTCAAAAACACAAAAATAATGAAAAAAGGGTATCTATTTCGCTAGGAAAGTTACGTGTTTAGGGCCAAATTTGCGGGGATGATGAAACAAAATTAAAATGTTTTATAAAAGATGTTCTTTTAGCCCCAACACTACGTGTTTAGAGTCCGATTTGCACAAGGTGTGGAAGGTGGGGTTGAACTAAACCAAATGATGTGTAAAGGTACAACCGACGACCGAAGGACCCATGATATAACAATAAAATATTCCTGTACTTGTTTAGGGGTTCATTTCAGGGAATACTTGCCAAGAGTATCGTTTTGTTTCCAATACTTGTTAAGGGTAGGTTTTCACATGCCAATACTTGTTAAGGGGTGCATTTTCAGAATATGGAAAATACGTGTTAGGGTGCTTTTCGAGACCCCATTGTCGCGCATGGTATACACTCGTCAATGGAAGTGCCCTCCCCCCGGATATACTTGCATTGCCAGCAATGCTATTTTCATCTAATTCAATCAAAGGTACAAAATAAAACTGCATAAATAAACAACATACAGGTCCTATGTATATTTTCTTTTCATGAAAGGGATATGGTTCATATATTTTTTTCTTCTTAAGAAAGGTTTAAGGTATAAGGTATAAACTGAATGCAGTACATCGGCCTAACTATAACATTTAAATGGAAAGAGACTAACATTCATGACGTGACAGATTAATCCACAACACTGATGTATACTCACATTCAGGCTCTTTGCTCTCCTCAATCGAAGCATTTTTGAAAATATTTCCCTTGCACGATTTTCCAAGATGAATTTAATTCCTTTGCTTGGCCTTCAACCTTACACAAAGTGTTTTTAATGAATCTTTCCTTTTTTAATTTTATAAAGATTCAGTCAAGTTGTCTCAGTTCTTTTCCAAAAATTGTTCACAACGTCCGTGCAATAAAGTAATAAAAGTAGCGAATACTCCCTAATTCCACGCCATTTACAATGTTTGTTTCCTGATATACATTTCAATGGAGAATTTCTATGGTAGAATTCAGCAAGTTGAAAGATTCCATATAAAGTGATCCAGGTATATGCTGCCGTATTCAAAATCAGCCAAAACCATTTCATAAGCAGATTTCAACACAGAGAAGATTCAAGAATTTAAGTCCCCTAAAAGAAGATTGCAGATGTTTCCCTCAGTTCCGTAAGAGAATCATAAAAAGCAAACAGCAAAATTACATTTTTACTTAAGTAAACACCCAATGAGTAGTTTAGTTATTGCGATTAATTGTTGACTATAAAGCAAGACCTTCCAATCGACACTAATCGTGTACTTGACTTGCATTTCTTTCAATGTTAACAGTTTAGAAACCACCAGCAAAAATAATGTAATCATACACTAATGGCTTATTGATAATCCACTACAGAGGAAAAAGGATGAAAATAGCACCAATACGTGAGTTACTGCATCGCTTCAAAGCACAAATCATAGAAACATTAACATTCTCTATCCAGTACCGATTATTCCACAATTAATCTGATTTATATCCTGTCAAATGAAAGATACATACAATTAGTCTTGTATGTGTGTTCTTTCTATAGAAGTTGATCCTGGAATTTCAATCTTTCAGAAACATAAACACTGTGAACTGCCAGAAGACAACAGAGACAACATGGTTCGATGATTTGAGGAATGTCAAAATATTGTCAAAATTTGTCTCTTTTTTATTTGCTTTGTTTGTTCCTTTTTGACAAATAATCAAAGTCCAACAAAATAATTTTACTGAAAAGAGCAGCAGGAGACTTCAGAATGCAGTAACACCCCCCATATCCTGGATCCACCCCTGCATGGCTGCTTTCAAACTGCTCATAAATACCTATAGCGCTTGTGCAATCAATGAAATTCCTTTATTGATGGCAAATTATTTGAAATCCCTGTACTTTGTACTGGCTATTCAAGAAATCACTGGACATTGTCCAAAATCTAGGCTGGAATTTGTTGAATTTATGAAACTATTGTTGCATATTGTATAATATCAAAAGTATGACAAGTAAGTTCTTTTCCCTGAAGTCAGAGAAATCAGTCAACCTCCTGATTATCCTCCTTTTTTACTACACTGAGCAGAGAATAGGGGATTGAAGTCATAAAATGAAATAAAATAAGCGGGTCCCCTTTCATGCATGCAAAGATTTTTGTTATATATATTCCAGGAAATTTGATTTTAATTGGAGTTTAGACAGACTACAGAGAGATCTGCAACCAACCTCACTCTCAGTCTGATTTTTTTTTTAGATTGCAAGATTTCCTTATTTTGGATGTGATTCATAAAAGTTAATAAATCAATTTTCCATAATGAACTAATACAATCAATCTAAATCTGAATATGAATGTCTGATTGCAAACTTGACTTTTGTACTGTACCGGGGGGGGGGGGGGGGGGGTACCCAAGAAATAAGGCATACAGTGATGTGCCGCTGGAATGGGTCGCTTTCTTTTGGAAGAAATGGGGTGTGGTTTTATGCTTGAAAATCCCTAAAAATGGCCCCAATTTTTAGATACTGGCCTTAAACATGGGTCCATACTCTCCTCCAATGTCTTAGGTGCAAATATTCCTGCAAATCCCGGATCAAAATGCCCAGACAAAATGTTGGAAACCATCCGCTGTTTCATCAAAGTATGTAATGATCCCGTACAATACAACAATTTGTTGCCTTTTCCCGGGCGGCTCCCCCTTGAACGTGATAATTAAAAACAACCTGGAACCAGAACAGCGTACGCATGAACATACTTCTGAACAAAGAATCGCACAGATGATTGCAACTTAGGCTACAAATTCTTAAACCGACCCTAAAACATGGGCCCCTTTTTGGATGAAATTCCCTAATAATGGGTACCTTTTTAGCCCAAAAGACCCTTAAATATGGGTATAGGTTTTGAGCCTTCAGCTGCACACCCTCGTCCAAACCAAATCTAAGTACCCCCCCTGTAGTACTGTACTGTGTTTTTGAACAACCATATTCTATAACGTCAAACTGAAAAAAAAATCAAAATGGTCAAAATATTACTTGATCTATGGTCATACATCTTGCAGTCAACTCAGAGGTCTAACTGATGAAAAGTCATCTTTATCAGATATAAAGAGTTACTGTCTAAATGAATCAAAATGAAATTGATATGAAGTATAATCAAAATAGCTTCAAAGAGTGGCCGGCTTTGTAACATGTTTGTAGGAAAATTGATGTTCTATTTTGATAGTTGCCATGACATCAAATTATACTCTTCTGTATGAAATGAGGGACAGGGGAATAAAGCCATAAAATCATATCACTCAAATGATAAATAGTAATATAACATTGGTTGGAAAAGAGGAAAAAGGAATCCATAGAAGTAATACATATTTACAAAGACCATTGGGGTTGGTTTTATTGTTTGAATTTTTGCTATAATGAAACACTCCTTGTACAAAACCAAGAAATTATATTCAATTCTTTTTAATTTATGCCATATTCTTTAAAAATGAAATAATGTCAACATCAATTTTGGTCACGAAAGCTTTCTGTCTACTATATAACAATAATGAGGAGCAGTTCATTTGGGGAAATGTGCGGTTTCTACATCATCATAAATGCATGACATTTTTATTAATGACAGGTAAATATAAAATGCAGATGATGATTAGAAAGCTAAATTGCTTGGGCCATCAATTATACCCCCACCAAAAAAAAGTAAATGTAATTCATAATACATGTACATACAATCATGTTGACCTACAGAGCACCTTGCATGCGACTCTGTAGAAGTGATACTTGCAATAAATGATTTTTTTTCATTTGTATTATTTTGATAAAGTAATATTGTGCATTAGGCCTACTGCATCCTCAAAATAACATTTTAAAAATTGTAACAAATTTTATCCAGAATATTGTTAACGTTTTGAATATTGAATTGTTAAATTACGATGGGTTTTCCAGAAGACAAGTATCATAACATTTTGTTTTTGTGATAAATGGTAAAATTGTGATGATTTTCTTATCTATAGTTGACATCTTTCCCTTTTCTTTGAGATTCTCCTCCTCTTCATCCTCCCTACCAATCCTCTCCCACCCACTTTGCATGGATGTTGATCGGGGGGGGGGGGGGGGGGGATATATCCCCAAATATTTTTGAAGTCGGGGGATGGCCTGTGTAATCATCCCCCCAAATAATTTAAGGTCAAACATTATATTTTTTCAAAATAAATCATATGACAAGTTATTGTAATAATTGTTATAAATAAGATATATTCTTTAAAATATGTCAAAATCTATTACAAAATTAGATTTTGTATAAAAATGGTCACATTTACAGCTCGCTTGCAGCTCTTTAAAATTATACATTTTGCATTTTATGCCAGTTCTGGCCCCATAAAAAATGTTAGACCCGTAATGCCATGCACTGCCCCCCCCCCCCTTTCAAACTAACTTAAAAAAAAATCCGTCACAGAGAACAATATTTGTGTCAGTCACCCCCTACCCAAACACCAATCAACACCCATGCCTCTTTCTATCCATAAACCCTCACCCCCTGTATCCCCTCCCTATTTCTCCAACCCTTTATTTCATTCATCACTTGTTAACATATTTTTTTCTCCAGACATCCATTTTGACATTGCAATATAACAAACCCCATGACTTATTGCACAGAATTGAAGCATGAGGGCGCTAGACCAATCTTATTATTTTTCTGGATTGATCCACCTTTATTATGTTCGTGAAACATAATAGTGTTCGGTTATAGGCCTCGGTACTAGTAATGAAGGAAATGCTTCTTTGGTGTAAGTAAATCAAGAAAACATAGATTTTAAAAAGGGGGCAAATTCAGAAAGATTTAACAAAGGAGGGCCTTTTATTCTTTTAAACATCTACTAGAGAGATCTTGCCAAATTACACATTTTAGCTATTAAGGTATGATCTAATCTGAAAGTGTGCAAATCATGACATTCATAATATAGACCCTGATATTTCATCGTTGTATTCAGCCTTCATCAATTTACACCATGATAAAGCTAAGACTCCCTTTACAGTTAATTTTCCAACAAATACAAACCAGTTTTCAAGATTTCAGTCTGTAAAGGTAATATACATGTACAGGCTAAATTATATCATACCATGAAGTGCGAATACTGACATAAATACAATAATTTACTTTTCAGTGTACAAAAGGGAGAAAATGCAAAATAACTACCATATTGATATTTGATGCATGTTAACCCCCCCCCCTTCATTTTCAAAATCATTTTACAGCCCGTTTGTTTGCAGTCTGAGTCTCGTAGAGGCACTGTACAAGCTCTCATATGCCTTGGTGTGTGTGTGTGTGTGTTAAGGAGGTCGTGCAATTTAACATCTGAAAGCTGAAAGGCAGGGTTATATGATTGATAAATCAATAGAATATCCAGGGTCTTGTCAGAGACCACAGGACACTTTATACAGCAGCTTCAACATTGCCCTTCTTCCCATTCCAGGTACTTCATGAACCACCAAAGGGTAATAAACCATCAATTGCTCCCCTCAAGGTGGGGGAGAGGAGGTCTGGACAGATGCAGGGAATGGGAAAGAGAGAGAGGAAGGAAGAGGGAGAAAGAGGAGAGGGAGAGAGATAGGAGGGTTTGGGAGATGAAGAAAAAGAGAAAGAAATAGAGAGAGGGGAGGGGTAGGGAGATATATCTATATAGAGATAGAGAGAGAAGGGGGGGGGGGCTCTGGATAGAGAAGGGGAGGGGGGAGGTTAATAGGAGGAAGAAGCACATTATTGCATTTGGTCAATCTAAATTAGATGCTATAATCATGCAATGATAACATTCCAATTGTATACATCTATGCTTATATCCCTACTATCTGGACATTTTGTTATATAATACCATTAACAATAAAAGGTCAAAGAGAACCTACATTTTCTTTCTATTTTTTGTATCTATTTTTTTGTATCCGTTTGAGTTTGTTGCACAAGGTGATTTCTGATTTGCTTACCTTGAAAGATTTTGGTATTGCACCAGAAGAGATATCCAACCATTTCCTCTTCTTCCTCTTGCCCTCGTCGTTCACATCAGGAGAGTGTTGAGAGGAATGTATGCTACTACAATCAGCACTGTGCAGGAGAGAGAGAAACTACATCAGAGTCCAGTTTCACAAAGATTTGTTACAATAACATATGCAGAATTTCTATAACAAATTCATTATCAGCCAACCAGATTGAAGGATTTCATTTTTTTCAAGCTTGTTACTACAAAAAGGGAAACAGGGGGGCGGGTTACAATAACACAGTATATGTTTCATCTGTTGCTATTTTGACAAGCTTGTGTCCTTTGTGCCAATTGCTGTAGAGATCCTACCAAGATGCCTTTATTAATGGGTCATGATCAGTTTTTTCATAACAGAGACAAAAACCTGAAAGAAACCCATTTGGATCTGGTGAGATTTTTTTTTAAAGAGGAATGAAACCTTTGGAACAAGTAGGCTTATGTCGAAACAGAAAAATCAAAGAATAAAAACAAAGAAAGTTTGAAAACAATCAGACAAATAATGAGAAAGTTATGAGCATTTGAATATTGCAATCACTAATGCTATGGAGATCCTCCCATTGGCAATGGGAAAAGGATGTGTGATGTCAAATCAGTGAACAACTTTCCCTTTGATGGACTATAAAATACCCCAAAAATGTCTCTTTTGCTTTTACAAACTCTTTATCCATAATGTATTCTTTGAAAATCTGTATTACATGCCATCCTATAGAAAGAAGACATCATCTACTGATAGATGTGATAAAAAAGGCATTTTAATTGAAATATATACTAAAGTAAAGGGGAGAGTTGTTCACAAGTGACATCACACATCTTTATCGCATTGTTAAAGGGAGGATCTCCATAGCACTAGTGATCGCAATATTTAAATGCTCATAACTTTCTCATTATTTGTCCGATTTTCCTCAAATTTTTGTTGATCTTTTTCCTTGATCTTTCTTTTTTCACACAATAGCCCAGTCATTTTAGCCCAAATTTTGACCAAACTTGGAACAAATTGCAACAGAATTTTTTCTATCACAATGCATTTCTGTGAGGTCTCTAGTACAACATACTAAAAGTCCCAAACTTTCCGAATAGGGGAAAGGGATCTAATTTGCATAAATCCAAGATGGCTGCCAAAATTAATTGATATGCCTTATCCTTAATATTTTTTGTACAGATAATGGAAAAATCTTGAAATGAATACGGAATTCACTATGATTAAGATATCATAAATCGATTGCAATCGTTTCCGGGACTGCCCGGTTCATATTTTTTGAAAAATGTGAGAAATTATGTCGAAATTTCCATGTTTTCGGTCAAAAAATTGCATGTGCGTTGATATTTTTCTGTTTTATCATTAGCATCAACAACTAATGCAAAATATCAGCATTCGACAAGAAAGGGGATATATCAACGAGAAAATTGATATGCTTCATAACAGTATTAACGTCTTAACTTGCTTAGATTAAGCGCAAATACATCCGAATGTATAATGCGATATTGCGACAAAGTGACACCAAAAACCAACCTCCGTGTCCAGTCATTCTTTTATATCGACTACAACGCGATCGCTGGCATGCCTTTGAAGATAGTACAATATATTAAATCGGTCTAGCCTCTCCTTTGTTGGTGTGACTAGCACGCGTAAATACAATGACGTATAGCGATAAAAAGGTGTATATTACTTAAATTGATGTGTGGACAAAGGGCTTTTTCTGCATATTAAAGTAACTTTTCTGTTAATGAAATCTCTTAGAAAAAGTTAGAGGATGCATTGCTCTGCATCCTGCATGCAATTACGTTCAAGAACATAACAGCATAGCCCCGCAATAGCTTGGCAAAGTTACCACCCTTATCCGTAGCTCAACTATTAAAAATATCATGCTTTTTGGAGCCCCCAATGTGACAAAGCGGTATTTTGCTACAAAGAAAACACTTTTATTGTCTTGAAATCACTTGGAGGCAAAAGAGCAGGCTTTTCTCTATCAGTTACATATAAAGAAGTGATGGCACAGCAAGTCCTACCCTTTCAGGGGTCTTCCGAAGTCACGAAACCCCTCTATGTATTTTGCTCATTTCTTGGAAAATTCGCACAATTTTTAGCCCCATTGAGGCAAAAGGCGTTTCCCCTTTGCAGTAAACCGATTTAATTGTTTTGTATGCACTTGGGGATGACAAAATAGATTTTCTTTTATGAGATAAGTCTGGCACAGCAATTAAAGTCTATCCCCTACGGGGTTTGCTAAAGTCAATTACCCCTTTCCATATTTTGCCAATTTATGGAAAAATCTATAAATCCGGAGCCCTCATTGAGGCAAAAAGATGTTTCTGCTACAGTGTAAGCCACTTTTGTTTTAAAACCACTTGGAAACAAAAAAATAGCCTTTCTTGTATGTGCTACGTATAAAGAAGTGCTGGCACATCAAAGCCTACATCCTTTAGGGGGCTGCTAAAATCACCCCAACCCTTTTGCGTATTTTGCCCATTTCTTGTAAAACTTTGGAGCCCCATTGGGGTAAAAGGCATTTCCCCCTTTGCAGAAGACCACTTTTATTCTTTGGAACCACCTGGAGATAACAAAATTAGATTTTCCTCCATCAGCTACATACAAAGAAGTGCTGGCACAGCAAACCCAACCTCTCAGGGGTTTGCCAAATTCACCCATCCCTTTTCCATATTTTGCCTATTTATGGAAAAATCTATCAATTCGGAGCCCCCATTGATGCAAAAAAAATTGTATATATATGTATATATAGCAAACCACTTTCATCGTTTCGTAACCACTTGGAGATAAAAAAATCCTTTATCAGCTACATATAAAGAAGTGCTGGCTCAGCAAAGCCTACCCCATCAGAGGTTCCCTAAGTCTCCCCACCCTGTTTGCCTATTTTCCCCTCCTTATTTTATTTATAATTTATGGGGAAAATCTGCCAATTTGGAGCCCCTATTGGGGCAAAACGTTGTTTCTGCTCTATAGCAAATTTCTTTCATTGTTTCGTAACCACTTGGAGATAAAAAAAGTAGATTTTCCTCTATCAACAACAATAAAGAAGTGTTGGCTCAGCAAAGCATACCACCCTTAGAGGTTCCGAAGTCTCTCCACCCTTTTGTGCTTATTTTTCCTCTTTCTTAAAACAAAATTGCAGTGTTTGACCCCCCCCCTATTCAGGCAAAAGGCATTTCTGCTATATGGTTAAGTCACTTTTATTATTTGAAACTTAAAGATGAGTAGGTTTAGTTTATCAGCGTATCGAATTCCATCTTCAGAGACTCCAAATTGACAGATTTCCCCATAAATTGGCAAAATACGGCGCATCGACCCCTTCCCTCTTCAGGGGCTCAAAATTGACAGATTTTCCCATAAATTGGCAAAATACGGAAAAAGTGTGACTTCGGTATATAGTTTAATAGTAGTATGATAGGATGTGGTAGGTCTAATAGCTACATCTTATTTTTCTCTTGAACAAGCAAGCAGTAAATGTCATTATTTTGGTGTACAATGTCACGTGACTAGCATATGATAGCTTCCGTGCCTAGACCCTTTCATGTTAAACAATTGATAGAGTCCAAACAGAATCGAATTTATGTATTTAATGTTAATGGTAACAATGTTCTTGTAGTATAAATTTTTGCTTACTGATATTTATGATATAGCGATAGTTTGAGGAAGTCGATATTTATAGTATATCGAGGCCGGAATTGATATGATTTGTAATCGGGTCTGAGTACATAGTATACACTAGCGTCGTCTGCTACGTAAACTTAATGAGCGAATATGGCCAAAATTAACCATTATGTTTATGCAAATTAGAACACTTTCCCCTATTCGGATTTTTTGGGACTTTTAGTATGGTCTTCTATGGACATCAAAGAAATGTTCTGCATTGGAATAAATTCTGTTGCAATTTGTTCCAAGTGAAAAGTTAAAATGACTGGACTACAAGCTATCTTGTTCCAAATGTTTCATTCTCCTTTAAAGTTCTGATTTGCTGTCCTAATGAGAGATCATAATTCTGCCACTTCCTTGCCAAAGTCAGTGAGAATCCTTGATCTTTTCAAGATGTCTTCCTTTTACTTTCTGTTTACTGTGACATTGCTTTGTAACCGTACTTTGACTGCATCATGAATTATCTATCATTAGGCACCTTCTCAAAAGTGATTGAGGAGATTGAGAATCTTCAATCTTCCTCAATCTTCTTTTGAAGAAGATTGAGGAGTTCCAGAAAGAATAGTGTTTTGGGAAAGGAAATGGAAATTACAAACAAAATGAAAACGGGGGAAACAGAACACTCTAAAATTAAAATAAAAAACATGAAAAAATATTACAAAGAGGCAAAATAGGTGGGAGGATATATGAGGGAGAGAGAGAAATAGAAAGAGAAAAGTAAAGAGAGAAAAGGAGAAAGAGCAATGGAAGGAGAAAAAGAAAAGGAGAGAGATAGAGCAAGAAAGAGAGATGGAAGAAGGGAGATTTTGAGAGAATGCAGACAATAAAAACACTGTTTAAAATTGTAATCAACACTATTTATTGAATTAACCCTCCATTAGTTGTTTAATAGTTCAAAGAATCATGCTTACTATGAGAGTTTTAAATATGAGAAAAAGGGTGTTTAAGATTTTAATCACTTTTGAAACCGTTTAAACAACTACTGTAAGGTTCATATGGCAAACAGCATTGTTTAAGATCTAATAAACAGCATTTTTATATTCAGAGAGAGAAATATCATGGTACAAAGATGACAGTCATAGACAACTCCAGGCACAACCTGTTCTTCAATAGACTGAATTTAAACAAGGGAGAGAGAGAGACAAAGAAAAAAAATTATTTGCATATCGATGCAGCGATCGTCCATGGAAATTTGCAGGCTGCATGACACACCTACCCTGGAGCTATGTCTCACTTTCCTCTCGCAACCCCACTCCGCACCTTAAGTTACATACACCTACATGCCTCTAGACTTGAGTCCACATATTTCAGAAGTCCTTGCTTATATGTAGTCTTAAAGGGTAACAAAACTCCTAAGGAGCTACAGCACAGAGATAATTTCATGCCATAGGCTCATTTGCATTGTAGTCATGACAGATCTATTTCACAACATAACAGAAATGTGTGGCTTGTATTTAAAAACTTAAACAAAATCTCAGCACAATTACATTGTAATATTCTTATCGGTTTCAATTCTTTGCCATAAACCATTTTTTTTAGTCCAATGAAATACTTCAAAAATTCTTTTTGCCCAATTAATCATGGGCCCAGCAGCCACTGTGCAGTGCCAGATCAACATAGCTCTAGCCAAACATGGTAGTAGCAACTCCCATCTTTTAATGAATTTTGGTCTAGCGTGGCTGGGGCTTGAACCCCCGACCTTCCGGTTGTGAGAAGGACACTCTACCAACTAAGCCAACACAGTGATATAATGGGGAATCGTTTTAAAGGGCAATAACTTTTACATTGTTTTGTACAAAGAAATTGTTTGGAAATGATGGCTTGAGCACTGAGGGTGTTTGAAATGTAGGCTTTTCAAAGCATAATTCAGAATTTGTTAGAAATTTTAAGAAAGCAAAACATCTTGGTACTGCAAGGAATAGACAAGTGAAACCCCAAGAAAATTAAGAATATGGTGAATTCTAATCTTACTGAATGTATATTATACACAGAAATGAGTATCATCCTAACCATCTACTATATTCATATCTTTGTAAGATGTCAATATAATGTCAATTATAATGGATTAAGTGTCTGTAGATGTAGACTACCATATAAATGCATGTATGTTGTGGTTATCCAGTTATGTACACATGAATGCATACATGTAGGAGATAAGAATAGCAATTATGATAACAAAGTATATACTGTCTCCTAATGAAGACCATCGTACTGTGTATTCATAATCATGGCAACTATACATGTACAGTAAGGTATTGTCTGCAATTGCAGACTATATGATGTTATCAAACCTGGTTATCATTATTACATGACATTAATGTAACAAACAGATTATATTACAAAAAGGCATTTTTCCAGGTATGTTGTCATCTATCAATGCCATACATAGTCAGTGTTGTCATTACAGTGGCTGAGGCGCTGGTGGAACCATAGGGTTAGGGGGGGGGGTGGCACTCGGCCCAATATGACATGTGGTAGGTATGTGCCACTGGAAAGTCAAAATTAGGGGGCTCCCGAACTGCTCATTATGAAAGTAAGGAGTCCCTGGAACTACCGGTACTTAAAATGTTGGAAAGAGAGGGTCCCTGGAACTAAATCTTTATGTAAATATGATGCCCTGGAACTAATAAACATGACAAAGCATGGGGCCCTGGAACTGGATTTTTAGTAACTGTTGATGCCCCGGAACATGAATGTGATGGTCCTATGCCGTCTGCGTCTATCCCGGCTAGCTGTGCTGTATCTATGATACGTACCTATGATACAGCACCACTGCACTGCCCCGTGCTGCAATGCATGTTAGCCTTTAAACAAGGCCCTGTATCTGTTGTGATGTTTATATCACATACCTACCGACTGGAAAAAAAGACTATTGGCAAAAAAAAAAAACGAGTGAGTGCGAGGATTTTGAGCTCGGTCACAGGGCCTTTTTGAATCTAATTTGGATTTCTTATGTTGACCATTGTTTCATAATCGGAATCACTACCTGAGAACAAACCCGGTCCCATGACGTCATAGACACCGACGGCGCAGATTGGCTCATCGGCCGTATCAGCATGCTCATGAATTATTCATATATTCACGTCTTCACCAGATTCCAAAAGGCTTCACAACTAAAGTCTCTTACTCTCGCGCTCACTCAGGTATCGCCAGTTCTCTTCATTGGCTGCTAGTTCCATCTCAGCCACCGCTTGAAGAGGAATAGATCCAAGTAGCAAGGCCTTGTCAAAAGGCTAACTACATGTAGACAGCTAGTTCGCCACCCATTTGAATTCGTATAAGCTTTACGCATGAAGGCTTTGGGCCGGCTTTGCGAACCCATGAATCATAGCCGCGAGAGCAGAATCACCTCGGAAAATGCTCAAAAGAAGACATCATAAACTACGGGGCAGAACAAAAACAGTATCCCCTGACAGGAAAACAAATCCTCGTTTCTGAGAATGTGTTTTATTTGGCACCTGGCTGCCGAGGGGAAAATGGTATGCCCTGAACGGAAAATCAAGTGTAAAAATGGAGGTTCCCTCTGTGGCACATACCACACAGTCCACAATATACAGAGTACCCACCTCCCTGTCGGAATTACTTATAATATTTCTGATCGGAAGCCAATGCAACATCATGAACCCCCATTGGCTGTCTGGCACTGATTTCCCTACTAACATGGATAATGATATGAAAATGATACTTTCATTGGGTTTTTAATGTTTTTTTCCCTCGAATTCTGTATATTCAAAGCTAGGGGGTCAAAAAAAGCCAAGTAGGATCCTGCATCTAAATTATGAAGGTGCTGTCCACCTGGACATTTCAGCTAGTGTATGCATATACATGTAGCAAGCAGTTTTCTCCTTTAATCCCTTTTTTTGATATCAAGCATTGCATGTTTTTACAACAAAGTACAAATTCTTCATTAAAAAATCATTTTGTGTTGTTAACAAAAGGCAATTCTTGATTTCAGGAAACGGGATGAATGGCACAACATATGCTGGTTAAAACATTCTTGTGCGACAGCTCCATTTAACTTACCTGCTTCCACATTCACTCCCCTCTATCATCCTCTCAAACTCCATTACCCCGCCCCCATCCTCCTCCAAGAGTATCTCATCCATCACCTGAATCGAGGGCACCCCACCCCCAAATGGGTCAGGGGTGGAAGCTGCCCTTGGGCGCAGCACCCCTTCCCCATCGCGGTACATCCCATACTCGTGCGCCGTGATGCCGGACGACTTGCTGCGGGGTCTGTTGGCACCATTGCGTGCCTCCGAGCCAATCACGGTGAAAAGGCGGCGCAGGAGACCTCTAGGAGAGCGGGAGGACCCCGAGGAGGCTGACGATGGGGTGGGGGAGACAGGAGGGTGCTGTTGAGCTGTTGGAGGAGGGGAGGGTGACGGAGTTGGGGGAAGAGACGGGGAGAGTTTTGGTGACGGAGTTGGGGGAAGAGACGGGGAGAGTTTTGGTGATGGTTGGGG
The DNA here is from genome assembly GCF_018143015.1 of Lytechinus variegatus. NCBI lineage: Eukaryota > Metazoa > Echinodermata > Echinoidea > Temnopleuroida > Toxopneustidae > Lytechinus > Lytechinus variegatus. Next base: position 8,648,866 of record NC_054740.1, on the reverse strand, counting down.
TGACGGTGGAGGCTTGGTTGCAATAAACAGCGGTGCTTCTGCCATGTTGGTCCAAAATTAATCATCACTTGGTATGTATGTATCCTTTATCCTGCATGCAATAAAAGAATAAGAAAAATCTAGAAATAACAAAAATAACAAAATTTCATTCAAATTTCTTATTATCTATTTGATATAATTGAAAGATATTCATACTCAAAGGTTACATTCATTCATAAAGTAAAGACTGATATTATACACGAAGAAAGAAAGCATTTTGTGTTCAAAATGATAAAGATGTTACCGATGATAAATATACAAACATTATAACAAATACTAAAGATAATGATCCTGATCATGATAAATATTATGCAAAGAACTATTGCTTACTTAAAGTCTTCTCATAAATTAATAATTTGATTAATTAATAAGTTTTCAATGCATTGGAGCAAGTTTAGATATGAAAAATAACTGGAGATATTTCAGGGAGTTCATTCAAAAAATATTTGAATCAAGCCTATTTGGGAGAATTGTGAATGAAAAGTAAGAAGAAACAAGATAAATCAAACATGATAATGCTGAAAATGGTAATGATGACTTTGGCAATACAATAAATATGGTTAAAATGAATATACAGTGCGTATAAAAAAAAACGGGACAGATTTGAAAAGTCTATAAAAATTTTTGTTTCAAATCATGATCTCTATATTTTGGTGTCAATAGTCGCTCTGAAGTCTTATTCTTCAAATGCCATTAAAATAATTTAATTTCATTCATGCTTGAGCAAACATGGAATGTTTTTGTCTGGGGTTAAAAAGGAGGCTTGCGCCAAAATGGCATAAAATGATGAATATGATGGTCGGACTTCTTGCTAATCAGCAGAATTCCTCTTCACCTTTTCATTATCTTTGCCATAATTTTCGAATTATCCGGTCAAAATTCACTTCCAAATCTATTTATTTGCTTGAATTTATGTTGTTGTTCCTTTTTAATATGTTCTCTTTTAGCTTTAAATACCCCTTCTTAAGGCAATAACATTTTTTTTTTAAACCGAAGTATGTGAGAGCATGTTCATTGTGTGCTACAAAGGTTATGGTGCCTTTGAACAGTTGCATACTGATGGGTTGGGGCTCGGGGCGCTCCCCCCACAAAAAAAATAAAATCATGACCAAGAAAAAAAGTGGAAAGAAAAATAACAGAAAACATAGAAAACTAAATATGATATCATCTTCTCAATATTATGTCAAAATCACAATATTGGATATTTTGATAAAAAAGTGGAAATTTCTGCTTGCTCGCTTCACAGCTTTTTAATACATTTTACCCGATCTGCCATATCTTGCTCCTTCAAAATTGACTCAATACACCATTGCCATTGAAATACATGAATCCTTTCCCGTTTGTCCTGTCAAGAATATAATTAAACTTGGTGATGGATTCAATAGCACCTTGAAAATAGGACTCATGTCTTTTATAAGTATACCATAACATAATTTGTTTCACTTAATAAAAGGATTTGAATAATTACAAATTCTCCAAATTAATAATGTAAATCTTCTTACTTGGGTTGACAAAAAGTCTTCTTATCTTACTCATGAAGGAAATTTCAAAGATAAAAGAAGTTTAAATGAAAAACAAAATAAATCAGGTAAATAAATAAATAAATAAATTTGTAAATCAAATTTGACAGCATAATTCAAAAATTATGGCAAAGATGATGAAAAGATTAAGAGAAAGTCTGCTGAATTAGCCAAAAGTCTAATCATCAAACTTCTCATTTCTGCCATTTTGGCGCAAGCCTCTTTTTGAACCCCCGACAAAAACGTCCCGTGTTTGCCCAAGCATGAACATTTTTTTTTTAAATGGCATTTGAAAGATAAGACCTAAGAGCATCTATTTACATTAAAATATAGATATAATATTTTGAAACAAATTTTTTATAGACTTTTCAAAACTGTCCCGTTTTTTTTTAGGCGCACTGTAGTGATGATGGAATGGTGATTATGCAGCTGCTGATAATACAGACACCATCAAATTTCAAGAACGTGATGAAATAGGTTGAAACATATCACACAAGGAACATGAAATCTATCTCTAATTCCACAGCTGCAATATATAAGAGATCATAAGACAGCTGTGAGTAAAAAGTCAACATTCATGCCATTTCATCTCCCGCACACATGTTAGGCCGAAGTCTTCTACCTTTCTGGCAGCATGTTCTCACTGGAGCAGCTGATGACCCTTTCTATTTTGACTGTAGAAACCATTCTCCATTACTCTCATCCTGATTATCATGGTATAATGTACACTCTATTATCACAGGAGCAATGACTTACCGAATACGGGGTATATACACAAGAAAGTGATCTAGATTCATCTACTCTTCTGCTCCAACCCATCAATTCTCATCTACTTTACAATTCTTTTATGGCTTCACCTTGTATTAGGATAACTCTCACTATTATTGTTCTCTTTCTCACCTTTCATCTATCATTCCATCCTTCATCACTTCTTTATAGGACTAACCCCCCCGGGGGGGGGGCACTTACATTGACGAGTGGATACCATGCGCGACCCCAAAAACACGTAAAAAGGATGTCTTTTTCACGATAGGGCATGTTACGTACGTAACGTGATAAGGGTGTCAAAAACACAAAAATAATGAAAAAAGGGTATCTATTTTGCTAGGAAAATTATGTGTTTTGGGTCGAATTTGCGGGGATGACAAAACAGAATTAAAATGTTTTAAAAAGGATGTCCTTTTTGCCCCAACCCTTCGTGTTTAGAGTCCGATTGGAGCGAGGTGTAGAAGGTGGGGTCGTACTAAACCAAATAAGGTAAAGCAGACGACCAAAGGACCCGTAACAATAAAACGTTCCTGTACTTGTTTAGGGGTTCATTTCAGGGAATATTTGCTAAGAGGATCGTTTTGTTTCCGATACTTGTTAAGGGTAGGGTTTCACACGCCAATATCCAATTGGTATCCAATGGTGAATGGAAGTGGCCCCCCCCCCCGGGGACTAACCACACAGTGAACATTAACCCTGCTGGATAGCACATAGTGTGTTCACATTGTGGACTATGTGAAAAAATTGTTCACTGTTAAAATGCTCAAATTCATCAGTGTGAAGATATTTTCACACTGTGGACACCTTTACAGTGTGACTGTTCACAGCAAGTTGATGTGGTCGACTATGTGAATATGTGATTCATGGTTTTGAGATGCTCAAATTTAACAGTGTGAAGGTGATTTCACATTGTGTTCCACACCGTGAACACACTGTGGCTCAAACTGTGGAACACTTTGTTCTTTCCAGGAGGGAACCCTCATCTAGTTATCTGTACAAGCTTGCAAATATTAAAGGATCACAACAAGACCATAAGACCATAACAAGACCTCATACATAAAAAATCTTTGTTACTCAAAGTGTAAAAGAAAAATACATTTTGATGACTTTTTCCCTCCTTACAAACTGAAAGGGAATGTACATCCCCAGTATGTTGAAGAGTTAATTGGAGGTGCTGGTATCCAGACTTCACAGATGGGATAATCATTTCCAGTCTGATGCCTGGGATTCATCCTAATCACATCCATCAAACTATTTCATTCTTCTTTCTCTCCTTTCACTTTGTTTGACCATCAGAATGCTACAATTATCACCGCTAATGAACTTAACCTTTTAAACAGAAACGGCTTTCAATTATACAGCAATCAGAGCACAGGAATGCTAGAGACTGGAGTAAATAGCATTCCTCTGCTTTGGTCCACCACCAAAGCTGTAACTAAGCAACCACACACTTTAGAAAAATTAGTGTCATCTATGGATATGTCATCTTTTATTTTACTCATTGGACACTTTAGCACTCTGATATATTCTGTGATTGGGGTTAACATGTAAAAAGGTTAGACATTTCCAGATTAAAGCAATACAGATACAGCACTATATTCAAACTATATTCTATAAAACAAACAAATTCAATGTGTGTAGATAATAAATAAACTTCATAATGTAATTGGAAAAAATTCTTTGACTAACTCCAAGAAGCAGTGCCAAAAAATGTTCATGTTTATGAAATATCACAACTTTTGTTCAGAAGAATAACCAACATTCATTTGGTCATTTATACAAAATGATATTACCCAAAATATTGACAAGTTATTTTTTTCTAAAGAATACACTTAAGTGCTCCCTGAATTTACCATTTATGCAGTGCAGGCCTAATTAAATTTAAAACAAAAGTCCTATTAATACAACTGAATTCTAGAAGAAACTAAAAAGGAAACTCCCGAAAGGTTTAACTCATCAAAACAAGAAGTGAACTCCGTTTTGATGCTACTCACATTCATTGCTGCACCCAGAAATGTAATATATTTATGACTTCAATACAAATTCCAGCAATTTCTTTTTCTCCCTACATATTTTGAATGTTTGGCAATCTAAAAGGCAATCCTTTACTTCAATAATTCATATTCTTCCTGAATGGCATGGCATGACTGTATGGAATAGTTTCTGCGCTCTATAAATTTATATATTAATAATATGAAAGAAACTGTTCTGAAACTCACAATTATTGCTTTCAAATTTCAAACAAAAAATAGTCCCTTTTAAGAAAAATTCATAACAATAATAATATAGGATTTGTATGGTGCACATACTCAACCTTGCCAGATGCTCAAGGCGATCCTATATTACCCCGGCTATTAAGCTAGTCTACTGATTCCGGTACTCACAGCTTTTTGAGGAATTACTTCTTGCCGGTACCCATTTACCTCACCTGGGTTGAGTGAAGCACAATGTGGGTAAATTTCTTGCTGAAGTAAAACAATAACACACCATGGCTTGGAATCGAACCCACATCCTTCAGATTAAAAGACGGGAGTCTTAACCACTAGACCACGACGATCAGTCACTACTCCACTAAAGCACTAAGAGGATAATGTAAAGACCTTGCCTAACTTGGCATCCATTACTCTCAATCAAACCACGATGTGACATTCAACTATAGCTTATAGACTGCATACCATGAAAACAACCTTATCTATAATTAGCACCACTCAAAAAAACAAACCGGTGCAATTTGCTGGATTGTGTCCCAGCTGAAGGACTGGGATCCATTTTGAGGACATGATGCCAGCTTGATATATGAGGATGTGCAACTGATAGGCCGACTGGTAGCACCAACCAAAACATGACATTCAGACCGAGATGGTAGAAGGGTAGGTTGTTAGAGCCTAGACCTACTGCTCTTAAATGAAGGGGTACATGTTAGAGGGTTCTAAATTTACTCTACACATGCAGATTTACACTATAGTTTGATTTGTTCAAACATCTAGAACATAACAGTTGGGCATGTAATCATATGGATTGTTTGAGCCAGATATTTAAGTACATCACGAAATAGCAATGTTTTTCACCTAGATACACATATTTCATTTTAAGACGAGAAATATATACCACACACAAATCCAATGTATCGATAGGATGGTCTTCATTATATAGGTAGGAAATTATGCATTGTCAACCTTTTTCAAGATTACATTTTAGATAGATTCTACATCTTAATATATTTTTGTTAAAAAAAGTTGAATAGTAAGAAGATAAATAGTAATAAACCGTTATTTCATCAATACAATTCTAGCCCAAGTCATTCTAGCAATGTATCATATTGGATTGGGATAGCCATACATTCCATACTAATTTTATGACATCCCAGTTTTTAAGCAGACTAATAATGGTGGTTTAGCACCATTGATTACAAGGATAGCTCATTTCATGAAGGAGCTTTAAGGTCTCTTTATTTTGCTGAGCCAGCTGAGACTAATAGGATATCAGAGTTCCCAAGAACGAATATAAATCTCTTGTGTTATGGAGCAGTTATGAAACTATCAGGTGCAGTTGAAAGGTGATAGAGGAGGGGAGAGAAAGATAGAGAGATAGATAGGTAGGTAGCTTTGAAATACATGTAGAATGGCATTATGGCCTCAATGTATTTCGTCTCCAGAGCTGTGTTCAATATAAAATATACATAAATACCTTTTACAAAAGATTTTAGCTTAGAATGTTTACACTCAAACGACTTTCATCTGTCATAAAAACACGTTTTACATCTTTCTAAATGCAAAAAATGAAACTCTGAGAAGACACTTTTAAAAAAACATTCCCGTAAGTCCCCTGGGCACCTTGACAGAGAGCTTAATTCAAAACGATTCTTTAACATCACTGCTACACCCTAGATGTATAATAATAGGCAACAGGATATGTACATATTGATTATAGCTTCAAACACCTTAAATTAACATAAACTATGTTACAATCTACTTTAGATAGCACTCTCACAAAATGGGAATTACTCAACCATACCACTACTATATTTTAATGGTATGAAGAAGTAAACATATGTGATGTGATGAGTACAATAAAGGGGGGGGGGAAGGGGAACACTCATGTTTTATGACAGTATGGGTATAATTAGCCCTTGATGCCCCTTTCCATGCTTTACCAGCAGTTCCAAAGCACATCATGTTCAACTTTTTCATTGACCAACCCATTCTCCCCTGTTCCCAAGCACTGCCATTAAGTTATTCAGTTCTTAAATATATGGTTTCAGATTTGGGGCCACACAACCTTACCCTATCAAAACCTGAGTGCTTAATTCCCCCACCCCTGGATTGCAATGAGCCCCTTCTTGATATTTATTAATTTAAATTTGTTGCAGAGTGAACACTTGGGCCTCATATCACAAGGTTTTGAAAAGAATTGCTACATGATTAGGGCCAATCAAGTTCCTTTCATGAATATCTTGCCAAGGAGCCAATCAGAACTGCCCATTCATACTTGCAATCAACCATACATCTTTGTATAACAGGGCCTTGGAAGAGATTCGTAAGGATTAGGAGACGGAGCTTGAAAAGTAATATATATGCTAACTACTGTTTATCCTTTCAAGAGTCCAGAAAATGGATGAGGGGGAGGCAAGCAGAACAATGTAAATGAATCATGGATATTCCACCTACACGTACAATTCTACAAGGTAAAGTACTCAAATCCACAAGTATTTGAAAAGAGACATTCACATGACCCTAATCATTTTTGTAGAGTTAAAATGTGTTCATCTTAACAGTAACATTGTACTTTTTTGTTTTTCTCACCGTGTTCCTTTTTTCTGTTATTTTTTTGCCCCGTTTGTCAAGGTAACATTTTCAAATCAGTTGTTTCAACTGGTTCCACTTGAGGATCACTATCAATTTACTTTCAAGTTAAAAAAAAAGATGCAAGATGTTTAAATTTCTTGAAAAGCAAGGAATTGTTGTTTTGCTCGTTTGTGAATGCAAGACCTGTTTCACAGCAATTTCTGGGAATACTGTATACCTTTTAAAGAACTATGCTGAAAACAAAATGCACAATACCTTTAGGTGAAACCACGAAAGAGCCTGTTCATACTCAAAATGACCTGTGCTAATTTAAATGAAGCTTGAAATGGCATGCTAACCCAAAGCCTGTGGTTTGGGATGTCCAAGCCAGATGACATTTAACCCTTCTCAGATTGCTCTTCATTTCTTCAAAGAGTCAGTTATAAAAATCCTTCAAACAGATTTATACTTTATTGTAGATTGTTGGTCCAGACAGAAAAGCTTCATGTAGTCAAGTTTCTAGGAGCTACATGTAACCAAAGACAGGTTACTGGCTTACAAAAAGACAATTTATCTTCATCTTTATTTTAGAATGACCCCCCCTCCCGGGAAGATGTAATATACAATATACAGTAAAACAATTACCCCCATCCCTTCCATTTTCCTTCCCCTTAATAGATAGGTGTACTTGTTTTCTTGTGTCTATAACACACAACTATGGGTCTTGCGAAACCAATCTATGAACCCCAAAGTGAACCTGGATATCAAAGAGAATACGACATTCGAACCATAACATGTGGTAACTCAAAACCAAATCAAACCCTGCAATACTGTCATCACTAGACTGAGAAAAGTGCCATGAAATTTTTCGCAAGAAACAAAAGAACAAAATGGCATGAATGTGCCAAAGAAGTCCTCATGAAATTTGTAATCTAGATCAATTTCATCATTTAAAATGCTGGCTTTATAAAGTGTTCAAATAGAATTTGGTTGCTATCAAATTTCGCAATCATAAAATCATTTAATTCCTTTCAATCAAGATTAATTAACTCTACCAAGATTAAATTATTTAAGATGAAATTATTTATATGTCTCATCTACACACTCTTCCGGTACTTTCATCTTTTACACTGTGTACTTTTGTCTTGTTTCGTATTATTTGACATATTTGACAACGTGCATTTACATCATGGGTCATCAAGCTAATTCAGAGTTACCAAATCATTTACACTTAATAAATCATGAACAAAAATCACTATAAAGCAGAGCCGAGGGACATTTCATCCAGGGTCCTCACTGAAAATAACAATTTACAAAGTAATAGGAAGTTTAACCAAAGAGTGTCAGGAGGAAGTGTTCTCTTCTATTTCTTGTCCCACTTTTCATCTGACAGCCTGTCCCTTGTGGAAATGCTAATGAGAGAGGCAGAGTGTATTTTCTTCCCTTCTTCCTTCTACACCTTGCCATGGGGAGTGGAGGTTTTGAATAGACAATCGAATTAGAGTTCACACATCGGCTTGATGCGCTAAAGGGGCTCTGACTTGTGGGTTGTGTTGGCTAAAGCATAGAATGAGCAACAAGAACTCTGATACTTATGCAAATGAGTAAAAAGGAGCTGTGAAAAATATGAATATTCCCCTTTGTATTTCATGAAAAGTAAGTTTGTTGAAAAAGTATAGGTCTCATACAAGATAGTGTCTTTGTGAATAATAATAACAATAATAATAAGAACGACAACAACAACAATGAAAATAATATCATTTTAATTGTATCATTTAAATACCACTAATTACTGAAAAGTTGTCAGAGATTTCACAACAATGTACAGGTATGAAGCTTAATTGCTGTGAAAATGATGTCCATATGGATGCTTCAGCTAACATTGAAGCTATGGATGGAAAATAATTCCATTGTTTCTAGTTGCGAAGCGTGTAATGATGCTTATAAAATAACATTTGTATAGTTTCTTCTTGAAACATTATTGCATGCACTGATGTCATGTACGGCCCAACAGCTCATCTTTGGCAAGTATCCACAAAGTTACTCAAGCCCTTTAACTGACAAATGGAATACACATCATTGTAAAAATCATTCCCTTCTCCATCATATTGCATCCTCTTCATATTCCATTACCATGGCAATGCATATGATGATGCTATCATTCTAGTAGTGTGGTATTTGCATTAATTAAGAGCAATGCAAACAAAGTAGTGATGGAAATAGTCATAAAAATAGGGGCATCTAAAATGAAAATATCCACCCAACCTCACATTAATATAGAGTTGAATATAAGCCCTTGAAATATATTCTTTAGATGGTGTTGATATTTACCTTATATAATTACATACAGATATACAGTGCATATAAAAAATTGTAAGTTTTGAAAAGTCCATCAAAATTTTGTTTCAAATTATGATGTGTAAATTTTTATGTTAATAGATGGTCTGAAGCCTTATCTTTCAAATGCCATTTAGAATAAGTTTTGTTCATGCTTGAGCAAACACAGAATGTTTTAGTTAGGTGTTTAAAAAGAGGTTTGCACCAAAAATGACAGAAAATGAGAAATATGATCAGACTTCTTGCTAATCAGCAGACTTCCTCTTAACCATTTCATTGTCTTTTCACAATTTCTAACTTATGCTATAAAAATTAATTCACATATATATTTATTTACTTGATTTTTTTCATTGAAATATGTTATCTTTTGGCATTGAATTTTCCTTCACGAGTGAGAAAAGAAACTTTTTTGTAAAAATATTTTTTTCATGAACTGGTAGCTATTGAAATCAAAGTATAATTATGTTTGCGCTTTGATCTGACACACATAAATTTTTATGATTGACAAAAAACATGACTGACTTCAAGCAAACATTGTTTGAACTGATCTTTGTTGTTCCTTCGATAAATGTGAAAAGTAAACACTAAACACTTCCATTGTCCCAAATAAAAGTTAGATAATTGGACACACCTTCTTTTAGGTGGGTTCTTTTGTTTTGTTGTGGATATTTTTATGTGGGTTTCTTTTCTCCCACACAAAAAATAACAAAACAAGCAGTACTTTTCAAAACGTTAAGCAGAGAGCATCCTCCTACTAGCAACGGAAGAGCAGTGCGTCACTTGGGATAGGGGGTCTGGTCTGTTGCTCTCATCTGTTGCCATGGGATACCGGGAATGATGGATGATGGACAAACAGTTTACCTCTCCCCAAAGAAATGCCATGTCAACATCAATAGGTTAACATAGTCAAGTTGGTTGGCATTATGATGCTATTATGTTTACATCATGCTTAAGTCATAGAGGCTACCCCACTTGAGCCCAATCAAAAGCATATGCACTTTCAATTTTTGGGAGAGTATAACACCTTGGTATAATCATGGTTTAGGCATACACTGTGTCCTTAAGTTTCATAAAGTGGTAAAAAAGTTACCAATAAGTTGAGCATGTCTGGTGTTATTGTGCGAAATTAAACACATTTCGCCCTGGGTGCTTTATAAAAAATGAGACATAATTACATTTACCTATTTTTCGTTGAAAATTAATGTTGCATTGAGATGCTTGTCAACAGTCAGATCAAGGGGCCTGTTTCACAAAACAATTAAAATCTACTGAAGTCATTCAATGTGATTGGCTAATGGTAAGCTTGTTATTATGACAAGTCTTCATAAAATGGGATCCAGATCCAAACTAACATGTTGCTGATGGGAATAAAAATATGTTAATATGATCTCGTGCCCATAATTGGCAAGATTTAAGACTCAAAACCAAGAGTTCAACTTGTTTAATTCACCGCAGATCTGGAAATATTTTACATCCATGAAAACATGAACATGAGTGTAAAAATTCACTCTCTTTTATTCCATCTTTCTTGCAATGAGCACTTATTTAACTCTTAACATGCCACGCACACTACTAACCCAATGCCACAGTGCTAATCCGATGCTAATCCCCTGTGCCAGCCACAAAACCCCCGTGTGCCACATTGATTTTGGGATCGCGAGTCGTATTCACTCCTTTCAATAGTCATGATTACAATTGCTTATAACTCTCTAACGATTAGTTTATCCACAAAATATTGTGTAGTAAAGTTGTAGGAAATTTCATACCCCTTATAGTGGTCTCCTCATTATATAGATTGGTTATTATCTTTACCGCTAAAATATGAGTTGTATCAAGTAGTTCCATTTAGTGGAGTGTTTTGTATGGATCAAAAAACCTAGGTCTCTTCCCTCTCAGAGGCGGAGCCATATCTTGTAAAAAATGTAGAAATACTCGAAAAAGTCGAATGTAAACCGCGTATAAAGTTGATCTGTCAAAAAGCAGAGTTCGCACTGCACACAATAGTGCTAATTACGGCATGCATGCGATGCGCAATACAATGCAAAACGGCGTAACAATGATTGTAATTCCGAATGTGCGCAGTCATGCACGAAGCAGGCAAGGGTAGGAAACAATGCAAGCACAAAGCAATCAATAGTAGGCGTGCGAGCACGAGTGTGGCATGTTATAGTAGGATACGTAGCGTGCACGAAGCACTCAATGAGTTAAGTTGCTTCCAGCAAATGTACTCTCTTTTATTCCATCAGTCTCTTAATATAGTAAAAGAGGAATAAATTCAGATGTGTTTTAATTGATTTATCTTCATGCAATTTTTCTCCGTACAGCCAATAGGGTTAAATTGATCAAACTGATCAACTTGTATTCAAATTACTCTCATACTGGTCTTTTCATTTTTTAAGAAAACAGAGCTCTCCAATCTAAGCTGAAATAGAATCTGTATGCCAGGGTTTACTCCAGCAAGAGCCAACACAAACACATAAACACAAACAAAACAAATCCACTGCTATAGTCTACTTCAAATCATTGTCAAAAAAAATATATTTTCAAACATAAAACACTGCAGCAGTTTGTCAGATCAACCTGCATGTGCTTGAGGAAATAAATGTTTGAAATGAAAGAAAATAATGCAGAGAAGGAGGTATGGGGGAAGGGATTAATGGGGAAGAGGGAGGGATTGGAAGATAGAGGGGGTGGGTCAATGTCAGAAAGAGCACTAGAAGGATTGAAGACTGAGAGATGTTGTGGAGAGATGGAGGGAAGCCACAAAAAATCAGGAGAGAGAGATCTGATGCTGAAAATCCTCAAGTCATACTGCAGTGTTCAAGATGCACTTAAAAGCAAAAAAGAATACTGGTCAACAAAACTCTGCCCTATGAAGAATTTGGCCAGTATCCTAAAATTGCTGTGGCATGTCCTTGTTTTTGTGAACTTGTCTTTGTTTTTTCATCCTTATTCTGACTGACCAACACTGAGTACAAACATGTAGCTCTACAGTAATCATCCCATATCTTATATATGCCTACCAAATGTAGATGATGATGGTGGCGGTGATAATGATGTGAAGATGATAATGATGATGATGACGATGATGGTGATGATAATGATGGTGGTGATGATGATGAAGATGATGATAATGATGATGATGATAATGATGATGCTGATAATGATGATGACAATGATGATGATGATGATGATAATGATTGTGATGATGATCATTTTTACAGTCAAATAAAAAATAAATCAAAGACAAAAATCATCAAAACTTTAGCACTCTTTATTTAAAAAAACCCCATCAATTGCCATGAGTACAGGTAAGCCCTTCTTCAAAAAAAGTATATGTGACTTTCTTTGCTATACAAATACATGTAGAGTTTGCCAAGAAAATACAATGAATGCTGTGTAATCTGTTGGCTTTTTTGGAAACCAAACACTTTCTTATAACCAGTCTCTTAGATCATTTATTGATTTTTTAAACTCATTCAGTCATGTAAAATATCAGATATTTTTTGCGAGTAACAACAAGATTCTTGTAATGAACATGATAAGAATGTACTCTTTAAATGGGATATATCTAAACATGGCAGATCCAGGATTTTTCAAAAGGGGGGCATATGTTCCCGATGGAAATTTGACAAGCAAAAAAAAAGTTTTCACCTAGTAAAATTTTAAGGTGATTTCTCCTGCAGAAAATTCAGAAGCAAAAAAAAAAAGAAAGAAAAAGATCATCACTTTCAAAGGGGGGGGGGGGGGAACACACTTAAGTAAAAACGGTATATTATTTGCATTACAAATTTTGATTATGGTTCTCAAAGGGGGCTGGGCCAGCTGTGCCCCCCTGGATCCCCCACTATATCTATATAAGGTGACAGGGGTATAGGCTGTGTGAAAGCAAATGATGATAATGATGGTGATGCTGGTTATGATGATGATGATGGTGATGATAATGATGGTGGTGGTAATGATAATAATAAAAATGATGATGGTGCTGATCTTATTAGTCATCATCTTATCAGTCAGATAAAAATCAATCGAAGACAAAAATTATCAAAAATTTAGCACTCTTTATTTAAAACCATCAATGAGTAAACCCTTCTTCTAAGTTATACAAGAGTTAGGAAGATTAACAAAAAGCCCAGTTAAGAAATCCAGTAACTTGAAAAATAAGCAGCATGAATGCCTTTTTGAAGAAGACAAGTGCAACAATTCTGGAGGGGAAAATAAAAAAATATGGCCTTTCAGATGAAGATCAAGGGATTCCAAGCAATCATCATTAATGCAAACAATTTTTTTTATCTTTGGCAAAGTTTTTTTCCATGATGATGAATCTGACAGAAGCCATGTAAAATCCAGTTATAATTATAACCTTGTTTTGCAAGAAGTTTATGAAATGGGAGACAATTTCATAGTTATTACACAAGCTGTTGGTGTTTCATAAATCTTAAGTTTGATTGTGAAACTTAAAAATATGAGCTTATAACCACTGGATACAAACATTATATCATAGTGTAAAATGATTAAATTTGAATAATCCCTACTTCAAATGAATGAAAAAAGTAGAAGTGACTTGCTTCGCAGTATATGTCTAATAAAATAAGGGTAGTTATACAAATACATGTAGAGTTTGCCAAGAAGTTGCCAAGAAAACACAATGAATGCTGTGTAATCTGTTGGCTTTTTTGTAAATCAAAAACCTTCTTATAACCAGTCTCTTAGATCATTTACTGAATTATTACACCCATTTAGTCATATAAACTATCAGATATTTTTCCCGAGTGACAACAAAGTACTTGTAATGAAAATGATAAGAATGTACTCTTTCAATGGGATATATCTAAACAGGGGCAGATCTAGAATTTCGAAAGGGGGGCACATATTCCCCAATGAAAATTTGACAAGCAAAAAAAAAAAAAGGAAAAAGGTCATCACTTTCAAAGGGGGGGGGGGGAGACACACTTAAGTAAATATGGTATATATTTTTTGCATTACAAATATTGATTATGGTTCTCAAAGGGGGGGGGGGAGGGAGCTGGGCCGGCTGTGCCCTCCTGGATCCCCCACTGTATCAAGGTGGCAGGGGTATAGGTTGTGTGAAAGCAAATGATGATAATGATGATGGTTATGATGATGGTGGTGATGATGATGACGATGGTGATGCTGGTTATGATGGGTGTGATGATGGTGGTGCTGATGATGATGAGAATAAAAATGCTAATGGTGCTGATGATCACCTTATCAGTCAAATAAAAAACAAACGAAGACAAAGATTATCAAAACTTTAGCATTTTTTATTTAAAACCATTAATTGCAATGAGTAGGCCCCTCTTCCAAGTAATAGGAAACTTAACAAGATAAAGATATCCAGTAACTTGACAAATAAGCAGCATGAATGCCTTTTAAAAGAAGACATGTGCAACAATTCTGGAGGGGAAAAATGGAAAAATATGGCCTTTCAGATGAAGATCAAGGGGTTAGAAACAATCATCATTTATGGAAACAATTTATTTATCTGTGGCAAAGTTTTTTTGTATAATGATGAAGAATTTGAAGGAAGCCTTATAAAATCCAGTTATAACTAATAGCCTGGTTTTGCGAGAAGTTTATGAAATGGGTGACAATTTCATAGTTATTACACAAGCTGTTGGTGTTTCATAAATCTTAAGTTTGATTGTGAAACTTAAAAAATATGAGCTTCTAACCACTGGATACAAACATTATATCATAGTGTAAAATGATTAAATTTGAAAAATCCCTACTTCAAATGAATGAAAAAAAGTAGAAGTGACTTGCTTCGCAGTATATGTCTAATAAAATAAGGGTAGTTATACAAATACGTGTAGAGTTTGCCAAGAAGATGCCAAGAAAACGCAATGAATGCTGTGCAATCTGTTCGCTTTTCTGTAAACCAAAAACCTTCTTATAACCAGTCTCTTAGATCATTTACTGAATTATTACACCCATTTAGTCATATAAACTATCAGATATTTTTCCAGAGTGACAAAGTACTTGTAATGAACATGATAAGAATGTACTCTTTCAATGGAAAATATTTAAACAGGGGCACATCTACAATTTCAAAAGGGGGGCACATTTTCCCCAATGAAAATTTGACAAGCAAAAAAAAAAAGGAAAAAGGTCATCACTTTCAAAGGGGGGAGGGGGAGACACACTTAAGTAAATATGGTATATATTTTTTGCATTACAAATATTGATTATGGTTCTCAAAGGGGGGGGGGGGGGAGGGAGCTGGGCCGGCTGTGCCCTCCTGGATCCCCCACTGTATCAAGGTGGCAGGGGTATAGGTTGTGTGAAAGCAAATGATGATAATGATGATGGTTATGATGATGGTGGTGATGATGATGACGATGGTGATGCTGGTTATGATGGGTGTGATGATGGTGGTGCTGATGATGATGAGAATAAAAATGCTAATGGTGCTGATGATCACCTTATCAGTCAAATAAAAAACAAACGAAGACAAAGATTATCAAAACTTTAGCATTTTTTATTTAAAACCATTAATTGCAATGAGTAGGCCCCTCTTCCAAGTAATAGGAAACTTAACAAGATAAAGATATCCAGTAACTTGACAAATAAGCAGCATGAATGCCTTTTAAAAGAAGACATGTGCAACGATTCTGGAGGGGGAAAATGGAAAAATATGGCCTTTCAGATGAAGATCAAGGGATTAGAAGCAATCATCATTTATGGAAACAATTTATTTATCTGTGGCAAAGTTTTTTTGTATAATGATGAAGAATTTGAAGGAAGCCTTATAAAATCCAGTTATAACTAATAGCCTGGTTTTGCGAGAAGTTTATGAAATGGGTGACAATTTCATAGTTATTACACAAGCTGTTGGTGTTTCATAAATCTTAAGTTTGATTGTGAAACTTAAAAAATATGAGCTTCTAACCACTGGATACAAACATTATATCATAGTGTAAAATGATTAAATTTGAAAAATCCCTACTTCAAATGAATGAAAAAAAGTAGAAGTGACTTGCTTCGCAGTATATGTCTAATAAAATAAGGGTAGTTATACAAATACGTGTAGAGTTTGCCAAGAAGATGCCAAGAAAACACAATGAATGCTGTGCAATCTGTTCGCTTTTCTGTAAACCAAAAACCTTCTTATAACCAGTCTCTTAGATCATTTACTGAATTATTACACCCATTTAGTCATATAAACTATCAGATATTTTTCCAGAGTGACAAAGTACTTGTAATGAACATGATAAGAATGTACTCTTTCAATGGAAAATATTTAAACAGGGGCACATCTACAATTTCAAAAGGGGGGCACATTTTCCCCAATGAAAATTTGACAAGCAAAAAAAAAAAAAGGAAAAAGGTCATCACTTTCAAAGGGGGGGAGACACACTTAAGTAAATATGGTATATATTTTTTGCATTACAAATATTGATTATGGTTCTCAAAGGGGGGTGGGGAGGGAGCTGGGCCGGCTGTGCCCTCCTGGATCCCCCACTGTATCAAGGTGGCAGGGGTATAGGTTGTGTGAAAGCAAATGATGATAATGATGATGGTTATGATGATGGTGGTGATGATGATGACGATGGTGATGCTGGTTATGATGGGTGTGATGATGGTGGTGCTGATGATGATGAGAATAAAAATGCTAATGGTGCTGATGATCACCTTATCAGTCAAATAAAAAACAAACGAAGACAAAGATTATCAAAACTTTAGCATTTTTTATTTAAAACCATTAATTGCAATGAGTAGGCCCCTCTTCCAAGTAATAGGAAGCTTAACAAAATAAAGATATCCAGTAACTTGACAAATAAGCAGCATGAATGCCTTTTTGAAGAAGACAAGTGCAACAATTCTGGAGGGGAAAATAAAAAAATATGGCCTTTCAGATGAAGATCAAGGGATTAGAAGCAATCATCATTTATACAAACAATTTATTTATCTTTGGCAAAGTTTTTTTTTTTAAATAATGATGAATCTGTAGGATGCCTTAAAAAATCCAGTTATAACTAATAGCCTGGTTTTGCAAGAGGTTTATGAAATGGGTGACAATTTCTCAGTTATTACACAAGCTGTTGGTGTTTCATAAATCTCAAGTTTGATTGTGCAACTTAAAAAAAATATGAGCTAATGAACACTAGGATACAAAAATTATATCATTGCATAGAGTAAAAGAATTGAATTTAAAAAATCCCTTCTTCAAATGAATGAAAAAAAGTATCTAAACTTTGATTTTGGCATTTAAAGGGGGGGGGGGGAGGGGTCCACTTTTCTTGCATGCTCGTAACTACAATAAATGTATTTGATTTAGGCAGGTCTCATCGGGGAACAAAGAGTCAAGATTGATATGATCAATTTCAAACATTAATCAATTTTAAGTAAATGAAAATTAATGTCATAATTTTTCTACAGGAAATTTGCACAACATCCTTTGTAAACAATGAGAAATACACTGAATTTTCACAAAAAATAAAGCAATGAACATATGAATTACCAGCAAATCTATAAATATTTGTAAACAAACATGCATCTTTATAGATGTTGGCATTGCCAGCTTTCCATATTTGTGGTTGATTTGATACAATGGACCTAGCTAGGTCCATGGTAAGACAGAGCACTGGCATTTAAAGTACTGGACATGTTTTCATTATTTGTGACGTGGAGCTGCAACACAAAAGCATCTAATATCTTGAGGAGTATTTCATAAAAGAATTTCTCTGTGATTTTCACTGACTAATTGACTCTCCACCAATCAGATGCAAATCATTTCAGTAGCTTATAACATGTGCTGGTGAAAATAATTGACACAAATGAGGGAGGATGGACCTGATGTGAGGCCAAGTTGCTACTGTAGTTTAGGCAAATAAACATAACATTGCGTGCATGCTTTATCTAACTTTTCACCGTGTCTTTCATTGCCTCTCATCATATCTCAAGCCGTCTGCATTTTTGCGGGGTATTTCATATCTCTATCTGTCTGCCTATCTCTCTCTTTCTTTCTTTATCTCTATCGCCTAGGGATGCCACTCAGCATTGTGTCCAAGCATCGCGATGTAGAGGTTCCACCACTCACTTCATGATCAGTGGGTCGTCTGTTCAAATCCGAACACCAGGTTCAGATGGCCTAAACAATTACATCTGTAAAATTTCAATGCCAAAATCAGATGGCCTAAAATATATCTCAATTATTATTCCAATTTTCTTAGAGACACCATTACTATATCAACTGCTTTTTTAAAGTAGATTATTTCGATTATTGCAATCATCATTATTATCTATTTTAGGATGTAGTTTAACTCAGCTAGACTGGGCCTTTGTCTAAAAATTGACATCCCTTCTCTCATCATCATTCACTCTTTGAGATTTATCTTCAATGCCATCTTCAATATTGTCAAGTGCTTGCTTCTCATGAAGTTGTGATTTAAAAATGAAAATCTTTCCATGAATGTGACACAAAACCTATACAAATCTTGATTACTGGCATTGTACTTTTGTTATCTGATTGATTAGTTTCATTTTGTCTTCAGGCCTTGAATAAAATTGTAAATTTTAATGATGGGTTGTTCATAGCCACAGTAATTGTTGAACTGTATTGGCAAAGAGTGTTTTGAGACTGATAAAAGAAAATAATGCAGAATTATTAACTACTATAATTGCTTTGACAAATGTATTGATTTTTTGTGGGGGGAGGGGTTGCAATTAAGATAAGTGCATAAAACAGTTTAACAACATGACATAATGAAATGCGAGTTTGACGCCTCTGTTTTAAATTACATTACAGGCCTCATAGAGCGATATCTAAAATCAATTCATTCTCCAATATATGAATTTTCAAACAAAAATAACACTTTGTGAGTAAAATCTACCATGAACCCCCTTCAAAACATCAGGGCTGAAATATTTTGTTCTGTTAAAGCAGCCACTGCATACATATAGGCCCACAACAAGGCTTACATACACCATCAATATATTAGTGAAAAGGTCAACTTACTATCAATTCAGGACGGTCCAGTGTTATGTACAAATAACCATATTAATCATTCTGCTACTTGAATTGGTAAATCAGTAGAAATAGAGTCGTGGCGAATAGATGAGGGTGGGGGTGGCTATGGGATGGCAGTATAGACACACTGGTGCATGAAGCAATGAGGGGGGGGGGGGGGGGGTGGCGGCAGGCTATTGGGTGGTGGCATAGTAGTAGGCTGTATCAACACACATGATAGAAGCGTTGGGGGAGGGTTGTAGCATAGTAGGCTGTATCAACACAAACAGAAGAAGCGGGGAGGGGGGGGGGCTGGCTATTGGGTTGTGGTATAGACACACGGGCGTATCAACACACAATTAAGAAGAGCAATCTACAACAAATCAAGGACCTCAGGGTATTGTTTTCATTTTCGAAATTAAACCTCATTGCCTGCACCTGATTTTTCACTCCGATGGATTTCAAAATCAAGGCTTTAGTGTCACATGGGAAACCAAATAGACTACACCTCAGGCCTATATTCTGTGCATGTACATGGAGCCAGGACGCCACAAGTCACATTTTCTACATGTAGTTGTGATCTAATAATGAAAAATAATAATCCATATTCAGTGCATATAACATGACTATGATGACTCTGTGTTTACTAAAATTACAGAAAAATGACATTATAACCTTAACTTTTGGAAAAAGGCTTCTACACTGCTTATATACATATACCATGGAACCTACAAACAAAAGAAGTATAAAGCAATAAGCAGTCACTATAATTGCTCTGCCAAGTATACACATGGTTCAAAGAAAATCCAACACACATAAATTTCTTTGTGAATTAATGAAAAGTGTGACTAAAATAAAAGCATTAACCCATTGGCAACTGAATGATTTTAAGTACTGTAACACCCGTTTTCCAGACTCCAGCCGACATGTATGTAGACTCAGTGTCCAACAGGTTAAGAGTATGAAGGGGAAAAAAACACTTTCTTTCAGGAATTTCAAATTGACCATGTCACTATTATTTTGCAGGGGTGATACTCATATTAATTTGAACACAGATTGATTAATTAATATTTCATATTTTTTTCTAAATGTTATGCTCATGAGGGCTTAAGTGCAAAATAATATTCCCATAAATGTAGATCGGCCTTAAAAAAAGGTGATTCACCACTTTCCTATCTCATATTTCCTACATGTCATATAACTTACGTGTTTCTATATGATGTGAAATATAAACTTGAATAAACTTAATTAATGGAAGAGCTGCTTCAATCCCCTGTAACAATCAACCCCAAATTCTAATTCAAATATTGCTATATATATTAAGTAACCTCATTTAAAAAAAAATATGTCCTTATTCTATTTTTCCTAATAATTTTACAAATTCTTCAAAACCTCTTCCTTTAATCAATTATCTCTTTTAATTTAAGTTAATTGCATTTCAAAGCAGATTTACATCTATTAAAATGAATGCACAATACTCAATTTGCTCTGATCTGTCCTTTGTTTCAAATTTGTCAATGTTCAGGCTAAAAAAAAAATACTTTTTTCAATTTTGGGGGCTACTTTTTTTTTTTTTTTGGGGGGGGGAGGGGGGGAGAGGGGGGGGGGGTAAATCATCCCCAGCCCCATTGTAATTATTAATATTTTTTCACTATGTTTAAAATATACCTCTCATCTGTCTTCCTTTCTTGCATGTGCAATAGATTTAGAAGCACACTTCATACCCCCCTCCCTTTTCTCCACACACTCTTTGCTTCATCTGTTAATCATATTACCTGTTCTGGAAAATCATATTACCTGTTCTACTCTTCCAGTACTAATCTCAATTTACATCTGATTCTGCCTGAAGCCGGATGTGATCTACTTCTCATTCTCTTTTTTCTATCATATTCTCTTATTATATATTTATTTCAGATTGACCAGATCAGCATACTGCTCCTGGAGATAATTAAGATTTTTTGCTAAAAACCACTACTACATGTTCATCATCATACGAAGTGTTGAAAACAATGTATGAAGGTAAGCACTTAATATTTCATATTATTATTATTCTTTTCTTTAAACACTGAAAATACATGAATGAAAAATGAAAAAAAATGAAAATCCATAATTTATTGTTCAAAATAGACATGAAATGAAATACTCTGAAAATTTGCTTTGCCCAATTGATTGTGGGCCCGGCAGCCACTGTGCAGCGCCAGATCGACGAGGCTCTATCCCTTTAATCGTTGAACGCCAAACAGGGTAGCAGCAACTCCCATCTTTTAACGTCTTTTGGTCTGACGCGGCCGGGGTTTGAACCCCCGACCTCCCGGTTGTGAGACGGACGCTCTACCAACTGAGCCAACACACCGGTGAGCCAACATGCACGAGTGTATGCATTATACCCCGAAATGGAGGAAAATAAGAGATTTAGCTTTTTTTTTATCTGTTCATTCTAATTCCATTTTTTAAAAATCAGCCCCCATTTCACTTTAAGGGGCTCTTTAGTGACTGGAGTGAACAACCTTCTGTTCACATTTTGTTTAGCCCCTTATATTATTGTATACATGAATATTGCACCACAGTGAACAATTTTCCTGGTTTCATTGTCATAAATCAACCACTAATGCTAATAAAATTTCAGGATGAAAATTATTTCCCCAATATCCCTTCCATTAAATCCATTTTAAACCAAATCAGAAAGAATGTACCTGATATGGTGGTCAACATCCGAGAAAAGACAAAATAATTAGTGATGCTTGAGTATAACTTATTATTGCGTGCATAAAACATATACCATTTTTAAAATTTCATGCAGGCTTTTTCATTACGGAGATTACCTTCAAAATGACAGGAAGCTAAATCAAGATTCTAAAACCATCACATACATATTGTTCTATTTCTCAATAAATTATTACAACTATGAATTTGTAGTGCCTGCAGAGTGCAGAGCATATTTTTTTAATAGAAACTTAACAAAATATTGATATTAGAAAAAAAGGCTATGAATTCTTGAACAAAACAACTGCTCTTCACTAGTTTATTCTGTAAATATCTTATCAGGAGAAAGAAAAAAGAGGCT
Organism: Lytechinus variegatus; assembly: GCF_018143015.1. NCBI lineage: Eukaryota > Metazoa > Echinodermata > Echinoidea > Temnopleuroida > Toxopneustidae > Lytechinus > Lytechinus variegatus. The sequence goes on along the minus strand of NC_054740.1, from coordinate 8,626,381 downwards.
CTTTATCAAAATAAAGTAATATAAGCAAATAAAACAAAAGAGAAATTCAAATATATGTTTTCTATGCTTCTTATTTTGCAAGAATGAAAATGTTTCATGGAAACTCTACAAATATTAAACATTAATTGATAATAAACATTAATCTGTATAGCACAGCTTTCATATGGATATATTCAGATGCACTTGTTCAGAGCTCTTTTTACTTCTTTCTACACAGCAAATTTTCTTAAATAATGAGATATGTTTTAGATTTTGATTTGAAGAGAGTCAAGGATGGAGAGCTTCTTCCGTCAATTGGCAGGCTATTCCATCGTTTGGGGGGAGCAAGTGAAAATGCACAATCACCAAGTGTGACTTTTGTTTTGTGAAATGCTACTTAAAGATTAAAAAAACTTTAAGGGTATAATAAAATATGAATACTAAATGTAATACAATACACATCTTAGACATATACCAAGTAACAATGAGTACCAAGTCCATTTACATCTCAATTCACAAAGCATTGATTTACAAAATATTTAAAACAATTTTTTAAAAAGAAAAATGAAGTGTTCAACCTTCTCATGACCTACAGTAAAACCCCATCAAGTGCATGTTTTTTTTTCCAGCAATATAATTTATCTACTTCAGAAACAGTCATAAACAGGAATTCATACAAATTCATATACTCCTTTATTGGGGTCAGGAAAAGGGCACTCAAAAGCAGGATGGATTGAAGCCCGTGTGGGTAAGTTGTTATTGGGAAATGTTAAAATGAAGTAGGGGCCTGCAAATGGACCAATCACAGATGTGAAAGAGAATGTGGGATGTGCTGGCATGTGTGCTTTTATTTAGACCACTTGTGTAACTGTGAAAGTGTCTATCAGTAATCATCATGCTGGAAAAAAAGAAGCATTCAGTATACAGCATAGATATTTAGAGAATAAATTGCAATATTATGAAGATGTGAACACACAATTATTTTTATCAAAATCTCTATCAATACAAATCAAACAACTTCATGGGTTATTTGTCACAACTGATTTGAAATTATAGGCCTAATCAAATTTATTTTTTTAGATTGGTATTGGTCTTAAATTAGATGAATTTTATTACAGCATAGATATTTAGAAAATAAATTGTAATCATATGAAGATATGGATGCCCCCATTTTTTTTGCCTCCAAATTTTATGTATATTTATCAGTTGATTAGTTGACCAATACCAATCTAAAACAATCTTAAATCTTATTAGGCCTATAATTTCAAATCAGTTGTGACAAAAAAAACCCTCATGAAGTTATTCCATTTGTATTGATAAAGTTGTTGATAAAAAGAAGTGTGTGTTCACATCTTCATGAGATTACTATTTGTTTTCTAAATATCTATGCTGTAATGAAATTTGTCTAATTTCTAAGACCAATACCAATTTACAAGAATAAATTTGATTAAGCCTGTAATTTCAAATCAGTTGTGACACCCTCTTCCCATGATGTTATTTGATATGTTTTAATAAAGTTTTTGATAAAAAGAAGTGTGTGTTCACATCTTCATGAGATTACATTTTTTTTCTAAATATCTATGCTGTAATGAAATTCATCTAATTTCTAAGACAAATACCATTCTAGAAAATAAATCTGATCAGGCCTGTAATTTCAAATCAGTCGTGACAAAAAACCCCATGAATTTATTTGCTTTGTATTGATAAAGTTGTTGGTAAAAAAGGTGTGTTCATATCTTCATGAGACATCGATGCTGACAATGTGAAAAATAGTAAGAAAGAGAGAGAGAGTTAAAAAGATAGGGATACAATAGTAAAGATAGATAAATGGATAGACAGACAGAGATAAGAGAGAGAGGAAGAGAGCAGGAAAGATGGAGAGAGTAAAGAATAGACAGGAAAGCAAGGATTGGGTGAAAGAGGATGCATGTTCACATACACACCAAAAAATGCAAAGTAGTACACCCAATACCAGACATCCCCAATCCTTTCCTGCACCTCAAATATTTAACAGGAAGCCAATCTTGCCATCCACCTGGTGAGCATGCATATAAAATTCACAAAAAGTGACAGAAATCAGGCGAAAAAATTCAGCGACCCCCTACGTGAGTCATACCTGGGGACTAATTCTATTCCGACACAAACGGCTGAAAGTGGAGAAGGAGATAACGGAAGCAAAGGTTCAGGATCCCCTCAGGGGTATGCTTTCGTCCAAATTAAATCGCTCTGCTTTTTCAACCATACCAGTACTCAAAGATTCACTCTCGAATGTCACTGATGTGTGTCCATTTGGTCCCCGGAAATATTTTGAAAGAGTGATACACGAGTAAGGGGAAGAATTTGAGAAGCAATGTGGAAAGGAGTGAATCTGATTTCATGAGGTTTCATTCTGATTAAATTCCTCCATGAAATATGCATTTGTGTGGTAAGGAAATTACCTTAGATTACCTTAACAGTTCAACGAGAAGATCTAACTCTTGTCTAATCTACTTTACAAGAGCCAGTCATCTTTTGTTGTTCACTCTGGTTATGTAATTTCATGAATGCTGCAACAGAAAGGCATTTTTGTAGACCTCAGTGTGAAATATTTCATTTGCTTTCTTGATGATGGAAACTCCAATATGCATGAAAAATGGTATGCAATACCAAGCAACTTAGTTTAAAGAGTAAACTATCTTTTCATTTACTGACTAATTTTTCTCTGTTTTGGTTCATTAAAAAAAATATACAGAAGTATAATTATGACATGACTTCAATTGGCTTTTTTTAATCAGGCTTCTCAAGCTAGAGTTAATTGATAAACTTAAACCAATTTTGTTATTTTTAAATTGCATCCTCAAAAAATTGACCTATGTCTTATTTCAATTTATAGAGAATTTTCCCAAATACAGTGTAAGAATATTCACATCCATCCGACCATGAAAATATCTATAAATTACAAGATCTTGCTCTGGCCTCAAAATATCTGATAATTTGATAAAATCCTTCACACCTTCCTATACACCAGGAAAATAAGTTTCTTCAGTTATGAGCAAGAAATGAAACTGTAGCATTATTATGAAAAAATGCATGCTTTTTGCTTTATATTTAATATGCTTTTGTAAATTGCTTCATAATGAAGAAACAACTGTGAGCTTGGAGAAATTCAGATCTTTCAGATGTGTGACTTTTAAAAGTATCCATTAATTTGCAAGTATGTTCCTTTCAGAAATTATAATTTTTTAATGTATTTACATTGGCAAAATGGAAACATATTCCGAATCTGGCAGAATTCCCTTTCAGAATTTGTTTTTCATTCAGTGGGTGTGAGAGCATCTAATGTAAGGATTCACAATCCAACGTAAGCCCTTGATGGTAGTCTAGAAAACAGGGATTAGCTAATCCTACCAGGAATCTGTCCAATTTGTCGCAGATAAGCTCTTGTAATGCCAGATCTCTGATAGGTTTAGAGCAAATATTTCTGCAAAGTTTAAATCAAAGATAGAAAAGCATATTGGGAATGTAAGGAACCATTAGAAATTCATTGTACAATTGATTGCTACAATTATTTCACAACCATAATAATTCATTAAAACCAGTCTTAAAAGTAAACAATCTTTACAGATTTAATTTCAATCATAATCAGCATATTAATGACACTATTTTTCTGGATAAAAGCTGAGATGAAAAAAAGATGAAGAAATTTATGACTATCAAAGATAGAATACCATTAGAGAGAAAATAATTTGTCAGCTTATAGTTTACATTTTGCTGCTGGGTTAACAAATGGAACAAAAAATGAATACTTGAAATCTGAATCAAAAGCAAAAAACACCAAGCAAACAAAAAGCCTCGGTCTCCTGTAGTGCTTAGCCTGTGGTTATGAGGAAGAGGTTTGTTTTCCAAGACACACTGGAGGCTATATGTAAATTTACAATATGCATGCACATGTATGTATAGGGGTCACCTGGAAACAAATTTCTGATAACTTTATGGGTAGGTCTAGTTAATTTTCAAAACATGCTACAGGCTTTTTTTAACAAATATATATACAGAGTTACAATATTTATGAACATATATGTATAGGGATCACTGGGATACAAGTTTTTGATTAATTCAAGGGTTAGTCTGGTATACTGAAAATTACAATTTAATGAACGAAGGCAGTAACAATTTTGGTTGGAATGACAAAAATCACTAATCTATGGTTTCCTGAAAATTTGGTATATGTAATCACCAACCTGTATCTTCAAAGTGAAAATAAACATTATCAGGATCACAAGAACAAAAGCCGGGAAGAAAGTCACCTAAAATAACCTTCTGAAGCTTAAATGACAAATGGATTTGAATAAAAAGAGAAAAATCCAACAAGCATATTACTGAAAATTTCATCAAAATTGGAAGTCAAATAAGAAAGTTATGACATTTCAAGTTTTACAGTTATATGCACATCCTGGTCGGTATGCAAATGAGGAGAATGATGACGTCATCCACTCACTAATTCTTTTGTATATATTTTCTCCTCATTGTTGAGTGAAACAACAATTCTTCCTTGAACATGTGAAATTAGCATTGTTTAATATATGGCTCAGTAGAGGTGTCCCTTATTGTTAAATCTGTAAAAAATGAAATATTGTACAATAAAACAATAAAAAACAACAAAAGAAATAGTGAGAGACATCATCAACTGTCTCATTTGTATGTCAGTTATTTGTGCATATCACTGTTTTTTGAAAAATAAGCGAAAAATTTAAAATGTCCTAACTTTCTTATTTTGAATCCAACTTTGACAAATTTTGTGTTATGCTAGTTTGATTTTTAATTCATTCAAATCAACATTTTTCTTGGGTGGATTTGACCTTTAATGATATCTCCTGATATTCTCTTTCTCTTGGTATAAAGGCTACTAAGTTGTGTATGAGAGGAAATCTATAATCAAGAGACGTCCATGATTAAAATGACCATTAGGTGACATGTAACGGTCACTTTAGGTAGCCGGATAGAATCACAAGGTTATCGAATACAGCCCCACTCATAAATGTCAATTTGCAGGTGATAAATGGAAGGATTTTTCACCATTGCATAGGCCTACAGCTGTGTTTTTGATACTAAACAATACTCCTTGCGTACAACTCGGTATACAGTGCATACTAGAAACAAAAAGAAGCCGGGATTCCCATGTCTTTTTTTCTTCAAATCCAAATATATTGTGACATTTCATTTACATCATCATTCTATTCAATTATTCCTCCTTATTTTGATATCAAACATGAGACAAACACTTCACACATTACTGAGCAAGACGAGTTTAAAATTTGTTTCGAAACCAGTTTGCGCAGAAACATTGAACAAGATTGGTTTGTGATAAGACGACTCTGTTCATTTGACGATTGGCTCATTACCATTTCGTTTGAATTCTTTATTAAGTTTCTCTCACTGATCTCTGAAAAGAGAGTGGATTCAGATTCAGACGCAAGTTTCTGCGCAAATCATTTCTGATATGCCTCAATATCTATTGTTTGTAATCCGCCGTGCATGAACGATCTGCTAAGCTTTTGGTCTCAAATTAGAGATAAGATTCCACTCTTACCATAAGTATCAAATTTATGGTAAAAACATTAATAATAATTGTGAAATCTATCTCTGAAAACAAAATGAGAGACATGAAAAGGAGTCCAAACTATGGTTACCAAATGGACATTATCTTATGAGATGTGTGTATTTTTAATAACTTTGATGGTGTGATCATACCTTCCTTCAAAATCAAAACATTTAAAAAATGGTAGAATTGTATTAATTTACTGATAATATCATTTATGGAACAATGTAGATAGATCTTCAACTAAAAATAAATTGTCAAAGTTCTATAATCAATGTGAATCAAACCATACCAATCTGCAATGTTATGCCTACACTGGTACCCCCCATAATAACTACCATTTTCTATCAAATATGTATTCAATTAAGAAAAAAAGAAAGGACATCAGCAACAACAAAAATTAATCAATTTCTCTGACCAAAATAATGAGAAGTATATTATATAAAAAACACTTCTTTTAATTGGTACATGTACTTAAAATGGAATATAACTTGTGACTTTAAGACACCCCTTGCAGGAGGCTCACCTTCAATTTCACCATAGATCAAAATGCAAAAAATATACATACTATATATAGATAAATTCAAGTCCCATCCATTGAATAAGTAATTATGGAATCAAATTGGTTGTCAGTTGTAAAAAAAAGGGGAAAAAACCCTGCTCTTATACGTTGTCATGGATTTCGCATGAAGTCGGCTCTTCATGGGAATTCAATATGCATGCTCAATGCTCGTAATACTTCTTATTAGAAAATGATGGCAGCTGGCACTGCTGTAAAACTATTTCTCAGAAGAGACGTTAGGTGTGAGATATTTCTATCACAAAATCCCTTGCCGAATTGGATTGAGGGGGGAAAAAGGCATAAGGTCAGACATATTTGCCACATTTCCAAGGATTTCAATTTGGCTGCTGTCTTGCGATTTGCCACGCAGGTTCTGGATTTGTTTTTCAATTTTCTTATCCATCCGTGAGGGGAAAAGGAGAGCAAGAATTGCCTCTGGTCAAATTGACCTGAAATCTTGAGAGTAAAGGGATCCAGTATGAGACAGTTGTACAAGATCACAATGAACTTGAGGTCATGACGTACTATGAAAAAAATATTTCTATGCTTTAGAATATCACTTTTTATTTTTAATAAAAAGGTAATTATCACTGTATAATTGTCAACACACCACAAAACCATCTGTAGTTAAAGAAGTTATTGAAAATCCCTTCTGAGCATGGTTGAAAGTTTCTATTCCTTTTTTTTCTTCTCATACGAAAATATATTCTGCAAAATATTGCTAAAATTTGGAATACATGTATACATTAATTAATTCTAATATGACGACACCGTGTTTTTGGACTAATGGCGGCAAACTCATTTTGGCAATGACTATAGTAAACAGAAAGCCAACAAAGTGCAAATTTATCAGTAGGGGGAAACCGTCCACAGTCCCATTTTACAAAAATAAGTATACACAAATATCAGGTATGTAAAAAGTCATTGGCATGATTCTGTGGATTCAGTCCACCCCCTGAAAATAGTAACTATTGATTCATGTTTTCGTAATATCATCTTTGAGATCCATGCAATCATGTTACAACAGTCTCTATAAGTTTCTTTTGGACAGAGGCCAGCGGATTAATACGGGCAGGTGCTGTGTTTTTATGCTTGACTGATCAATTTACCTACCTCCCATCAATATCATCTCTATACTTGGGGGTATTCACAATCAAGCACTAACCATAACAGGATTAAGGAAAGGCGTAGGGAAATTAGAAAGAGGCGGGAGGAGGTTGGACTGCTTCAGGAGCAGATGTTGTCATAATTATTTACACCATAATGACAATATAGTAATTCTTGAAATCTTTTTAATACATATTTTGGTTGCATGGAAAAGGGACCTCCATTTCTCTGTTGATGACACCACATCTATATGAATAATCATGATTTTTATTTCTTAAGATTTTCAATGCTTTTTAAAAGAAGGTTTTACCATGAACACTAGCATACTTATAAGTTTTTTTCTTCAAGTGTTATAGCACATGATTCAGATATTCTGGTTAGGAACTCTTAATCCTTCTTCATATCTCTTTTTTTTTGGTCTCTCTCTCTCATATAAAAAAATAAAAACACATTATTTAACAACCATTAAAATATTGATGCAAAGTAAAATAAATTTAAAGACTGACACTAGTGTTATACAAAGATAATATTATACATAAATGTACGGTCTTGATGAAGATAACTTATAGAAACATTTTATTATTTCTTTAGCAACTCCTTATCCCCCCTCTCTCTCTCTCTATTAATCCACCTATCTCACTATTACCCATTTCCCTATCTGGTCTGCAATGTATCAAGAATGTTATCTCTTGAGGGTCACTTATTGCACAGGTCAGGAGCAATATTTTCTATTTGAATTAATCCATACATCAAAACACTACGGTACAATATTGAGATAAATGGATTTTTGTGCAGAATGTCTGAACGCAAACCTGTAAACATATTTTCAGTATGAACGTTTTTGAAGCTAACCACAAATCAGCTCTCTGCTTATCATCCCCTTCTTTGTCTTCTTTTCTCTCTTGTTCAAACCACTTCAAATCAAATAATATCGCATAAAAATCAATAAATTAAAACCCATTAAATCAAATCAAATGAAATATTTGTCTTTACCTTAACCCTATTCGGGCCCTCAACCATTTGCGCAATATTTTTCCCGTGCGAAATTTTTGTACTGCACCGTTGCTGACTTTTTATTTTTAAGTCTTGCGCAACTTTTAAAGACCAGTTTTGCGTCACTCGGGTATGCGATTCCGAAACTACGAAACATTATGTAAGTGCATGTCAGACCAAAAATTGCTCAAAAACATGATTTCGTGTACAAAGTCAATGCAAATTCTGTTTTCAACCAAATATCATAAATGTATGTTTATTTTTAGTTTTGCTGGTCTACATGTATTGATTTTTATGCCGTTTATGATCTCTGAAGAGTCCCCAACAAATTACATTGAAAAAAATGAAAAACAAAAGGTCCAAAAACAAAGAAATACATAAGAAATTGCAAAAAACAATAAAATACATAACTAATTGATCTGATATTGCAATTTTTTTCATGTATAACTGCTAGGAACACCAAAAAGAGTTTTAATACCAGAAATTGGAACAATTGGAGCTTTATTTAGGGAGTTGGAGGGAAAAGTATGATTTTGCATACTAATTACGCATAAACTAACATAATCGCTGCATATCAATTTGCATGAAATAAGTAACTATACAGTTTTGTAGAATATGTCCAAGACAACCAATTTTTGTTCGGCACAGTCGCGTGGCCAACGGCCGAGATCCACCGCCCCCCCCCCCACAGCCATATGAACTCCCAAAATACCCCGGCCAAGATACATGTAGGGTTAATTCTCCTTCAATTTCACCTTTATTTTGTTTCCATGTCAATACTTCAGTGACACATTCACATCTTCTATAGATGACAATCACACCAATCCTCAATTATAAGACAAAAGTTTTAACAATGTCATCTTGTGTCTTGTCTGTCTTCTATTAAATCAATGTGGTTGATTTTGATGAATAATATTGCTTTTATATTTCCTTTTTGACCAAGGTGATATTTGGGAACAAAGGAGACAGACCAATCAGGATTAGATATGAAAAACACTTGAGGTGCTTCAGAAGTATTTTTTCTCAAATGTTGCAAGAGACTGATCGACTAGCATTAGCAACATGAAAATGCTTGAGGTGCTTCATAAGGATTTTTTTCTCTCAAATGTTGCAAGAGACTGACCAATCAGCTTTGGTTATATGATAACACTTGAGGTGATTCATAAGGATTTTTTCTCAAATGTTGCAAGAGACTGACCAATCAGCATAAGCTACATGAAAAGGCTCGAGGTGCTTCATAAGTATTTTTTCTCAAATGTTGCATGAGACTGACCAATCAGCTTTAGCTACATGAAAACGCTTGAGGTGCTTCATAAGGATTTTTTTTCTCCAGTGTTACAAGAGACTGACCAATCAGCTTTAGTTATATAAAAACACTCGAGGTGATTTAGAAGGACGTCTTCCAAGAGTTGCAAGAGACTGATTATAATCAGCGTTACATGAATATGAAAACACTCGAGGTGGTTCATAAGGGTGTCTTTCAAGAGTTGCAAAACTGGAATATATAGCAAGCAAGTTTGATCCCTTTAATCAGATTCATATCCCCCCTCTCTCTCCCCTACCCCTTTCTCTCTCCTTTCTCTATCTCATCCCCATCTCTTTTTTTCTCTATCTCACCCTCCATATCTTTTATTCTCTCTCTCTCCTACTTTTTCTATCTCAATGTGAAACAGCCTCAAAAAGAATCTCAGGTGCACTCTATACAATAATAATAAAAAAATGTCTTTCTTTATATCTCCTTTTTTCCATCCTGATCTCTCTCTCTGTCTTTCTCTCAACCTTGGTGATATTACACTGTACATATCTCTCCCTCTCTCTCTCCCATTGTCAATTCTCAACAAAATACTTTTTTCAACCCATCTATCTCACTATTACCTATTTCCCTATCTGGCCTGCAGTGTATCAAGAATGTTATCTTTTGAGGGGTCACTTATTGCACAGGTCAGGAGCAATATTTTCTACTTGAATTAATCCATACATCAGAACACAACGGTACAATATTGAGATAAATGGATTTTTGTGCAGATTGTCTTAACCTGTAAACATATTTTCAGTATGAACTTTTTTGAAGCTAACCGCAAATCAGCTCTCTGCTTATCTTCCCCTTCTTTATCTTCTTTTCTCTCTTTTTCAAAACCCCATCAAATCAAATAACATCGCATCAGAATCAATAAATTAATTCACTTCAAATCACATCAAAATCAATAAATTGAAACACATTAAATTAAATCAAATATTTGTCTTTACCTTAATTCTCCTTCAATTTCACCTTTATTTTGTTTCCATGTCAATACTTCAGTAACACATTCACATCTTCTATAGATGACAATCACACCAATCCTCAATTATAACACAGAAGTTTTAACGATGTCATCTTGTGTTTTGTCTGTTTTCTAATCAATGTGGTTGATTGTGATGAATAATCTTGCTTTTATACTTTCTTTTTGGCCAAGGTGATATTTGGGAACAAAGGAGACAGACCAATCAGGATTGGATATGAAAACACTTGAGGTGCTTCATAAGTATTTTTTTTCAAAGTTTATGCCTACATGCAATTTTTATCCTATTATGGCTTCCTTCATTATCTTTATCTAATTTTCTTTCTCTTTCTCGCATACTTGAAATGAAATATTCAGTTTTAAAGTAAATTGAGAATCTTACCTTATCGATGTTGTTCTTCCTGTTTCACAAAATGATATCTCCAAAATATTTCCACTTGGCAGAAAAGTCATTCATTCACCATGGATTTCCTGCAAACTGCCTGAAGTCCTACATCTCATCAGACAATGCTTAGTCTCTACAAAGAGTTCAGTGTATAGTCCACAATTTTAAGCGAAATTAAGAACATGACATCAGGGACAATATGCAGCTTGTTATCTGACTGCTATAGAGGAACAAAACTTTAAAATCCAACCAGATCCCTAACCCCCTAATACACATGCATGACAGTTCCTGGCGTACATGCTGATTGAGAGCGAGTGAATGCATCTGCACACTTGCAGGGCTACCACATCAAATGATTAATCGTGCATTGCCAACCCGAGGCTCTCACAGTTCAGTGACTACAACTTTGAAGCAGCAGCAGCGCAAGCTAGGGCTATCACTGTCAACATCTCCGCTGCCTGCCCAAGGCCTACCATGAACTCTCCCTCTCTCCATCTCTCTATCCTATCCCATGGGACTCCGTCTCACTTCACTTTCTGACACGCCGGCCCGCGCCAAGGTGCTGTTAATATCTTCCCCGTAACCTCTGACATCTAAATTAGTTGACAGATTTCAGCAGTAGATTAAAAGTGCAATCAGACGGAATCGTATTTCATCTCCCCAGCCGAGAGAATCCGATATTGGATGATGTGTTTTACATGACCTATGAATAACTAGTCAGTAAGTTTGCAGAGAGGATGCCGACGTCATTTGCATTAAAAAATTTAAAATTTGTTTAATTCAATCATGCACCCTTTTCAAGCGAAGAGAAGAATATCATGTAAATGTAAAGTAAAACATGCTTTATTATGTGTTCTCTCTCTCTCCTTTTGTCTTTCCCCGTCTATTTCAGATGCAACCATCACATTGAAAAAGGAGAAAGAAATTAATATTTCTTGCACTAGAGGCATTAATGCCTTCACACCATATGGTTAAATTAGAAACAGGCAGTACATAAAATTTGAAGTAATGTGTTTTTTTCTCTCTCTCCTTTTGTCTTTCCCCATCTACTAGTATTTGAAATGCAACCATCACATTGAAAAAGGAGAAAGACATTCATATTTCTCGCACTGGATTCATTACTGCCTTCATACTGTATGGTTTAAATATACCTCAGCAATAGTTTGCTTTACTTTCATAATTGAATACTTATTGATTTTTCCCCTTTCTACAATTCTCTTTCCATTACCCCCCCCCCCCCCCTGCTCTTCTTGTTTTAGGGCTCTCAGCTCCCATCTCTGTCTTATAACCCTTTTTACATTTTCTTTTACTACTTATTTTTGTCTTTTTTACATAATTTTCTCGTGAAAATTTCATAATCTAGTTTTGATACTTAGTTCTAGTCATGCATGGGCTAAAAAAATGTGAGAAAAAATGCCTGAAAGTTGTTTTGGGAAAAGTTATATATAATGTACCATCAACATGGAGAACTGATTTTTGCTGCAAATTATAAAAATTACCAAAATACCTTTCAACCAAGAATTACTAAACTACACACGGGTAAATGTGTCTAAACACAAACTGTCTGCCCAACCGTTTCAGTCAAGATGTGGAACATCTTGATATTATCCCTTTCTATCAATAAATTAATTTGAAAGCTTACATTTTTCCATCTTATCCACAACTCGCATATGACTTTGATGGTGCCCTCTTGCTAATCAATTCCACCTCACGTCCAACCTTACTCTCTTAGAGTACAGTTACACAGAACAATGACAAGAACCTTGTGGATACGAAGCAGACAAACTGTATGACCAAGTGCATATATTTGCTCAAGTATCCAATACCCCATCCCCCAAACAAATTTATTGCTGTTTTCGGCAAGTTAAACATCAGTTACCTGCTCATCGCTCTTCCTCCGTCTCCTCCCTTTTCTCCTTCTTTTTTTGGTTGAAGGATCTTCCATGTCGCTATACAGAAGCAAACATTCACTTCAAATTTGTCAGATCGCGCGTGACAATTACCAGGGACCCTTGATGAGCGTAAACACTTGTGAGGAACCGGTGAGCGGTCGTTTCTGGTTTGTCAAGGCTAGGTGGTGAAACAGAATTACAATGAATGAAGATGAATGAGTGAATCACCTCTACTAAGTTCTCAAATTCCATCTCATCAAATGTATTGGGGGTTGTGTTAACAGGTATGCAGATAAATCATCAAAATTGAGAATCTTTCAAACCGTAAACCTCAGAAGTCGCTTGCATAACTGGTCTTTTCTTTTCTTCTCCTGACAGAATAGTGAACCCTGTGGCCTGTATTCTGAACTTGGGTTTACTTTAAAGACTGGTCTAAAGTTTTGGTTTCACTATGGATAGCAAATTGTGACATGCATTGTTTAAAGGACAAGTCCACCCCAACAAAAAGTTGATTTTAATAAAAAGAGAAAAAGCCAACAAGCATATTACTGAAAATTTCATCAAAATCGGATGAAAAATAAGAAAGTTATTACATTTTTAATTTTCGCTTACGGCAATTTTACAAAACAGTTATATGCACCTCCTGGTCGGTAGGCAAATGAGGAGACTGTATTTTATTAGATATGAAATATTCTAATATTCTCACCATCACCATTGTGAAACAACAAATAATTCCTCTCTGAACATGTGAAATTACCATGGTTTAATGGTTCAGTCAAGTTGGTTCTTATTGTTATATCTGTAAAAAATGAAATATTGTATAATTCAAACAATAAAAAAACTAATGAAATAGTGAGTGAGGGACATCATTGTCTGTCTCATTTGCATACCCACAAGGATGTGAATAAAACTGTTTTGTGCAATGTAAGCAAAACTTACAAAATGTCATAACTTTCTTATTTTACATCTGATTTTGATGAAATTTTCAGTGTTATATTAGTTTGATTTTTCTCTATTTATTCATATCAACATATTTCTGGGGTGGACTTGACCTTTAAACAAAACAAGTTCAATTTGTCAGCTCATCTGATACTGGGCTAATTACTGAAACAGTTCTCTGTATCATTAAGACATGAGGAAAGAGCAAAGTAACCTTAACACAGAGTCAGACCATAACCTATAAGTTAAACCACACTTGAGATTATAAAGCATGGATTTAGATAATTACCGATATTCAGTACTTGTATACAATGAATTCATACACACTTTATATACAGAACACTTTATTCACATTCTCTTTTCCTGATAACTCACAAAACCAGAAACTGAAAAAAAAAATGTTGTGACTCATTTTGCATCAATACAGTATAATCCATTATGTACGGGCATTGTTGCTGACAGAATGATGGAATTATGCACATATTTTAGTATTTTTCTTATTGATCAAGATGTGCATTAAAACATGACTCATACAATATATTGTGTGATGAGAACCCGAACGTGCTGTGCTCAGGATTAATGAGTGAAAAAGGAATGGAATTCAACGAACAATGACCTTCATAATTTATGATTGTTCTCACTCAAAATAAAATTCATTATGGCAAATCATTACCTTTTTAGTACTATTAGACCTTAGTGCTGCGTTCGACACTATTGACCATAGTATACTTGCTGAAATATTGGAAACTGATTTTGGGATAACAGACTCTGCTTTGTCTTGGTTGCAGTCTTACCTTTCCGATAGGCAGCAACAAATATCAATTGGTGACATTACCTCAAAGAAATTTGATGTTAGATGGGGCATTCCCCAAGGGTCCAGGCTCGGACCTCTCCTTTTTTCCCTTTATTCTAGTAGGCTTTTTTCGGTTATCAAAGCATACTCTGAAAAAATATCTTGTCACTGTTATGCAGATGACACTCAATTATACATTTCCTTCAGCCCAGTCAGGGAACAAGAACAGTCCTGTGTTTTGTCTCTTGAACACTGTCTACAGGAACTTCGTAGATGGATGTTGAGCAGTAAGTTGAAACTCAATGATAGCAAAACTGAGTTTCTTATTATTGGAACACCTAGACAAGTGTCTAAACTAAATATAGATTGCATAACAGTTGGAAATACTGTAGTAAAGCAGACCATGGTTGCAAAAAACCTTGGTGTCTGGTTTGACTCGCAGCTAAACATGGAAACCCACATATCCAAAACATGCAAAACTGCCTTTTATCATCTCTACAACTTACGTCATATCCGAAAATATTTAAGCAGCACATGTATTGATACACTGGTCCATGCATTTGTAACAAGCAAGTTGGATTATTGTAATGGACTACTTTTTGGCTTACCAGATTCTCAGATAAACAAATTACAGCGTGTTCAAAATGCATGTGCCAGACTCATTTGTAATTCGCCCAAATTTTCCCATGTAAGGCCCCTACTCATCCATCTACATTGGCTTCCAGTACGTCAGCGAATCAAATTCAAAATAATGCTCCTAACATATAAGATACTACATGACATGGCCCCCACCTATCTCAGTGAACTCCTTAAATTAAAATCACCCACCCAGTCTTACAGGCTTCGTAGTTCCCATGACACAATGCTCCTCAGTCTCCCAACATGTAAAACAAAGATCACACTAGGTGACCGTGCCTTTATCAGTGCTGCACCCAAACTCTGGAATAGTCTCCCTTCCTCAATAAGAAATGCATCCTCTGTCAACTTATTTAAAACCAAACTGAAATCCCACCTCTTTCAAGATAGTTTTTAATAAGAAGTCACTTTTTCATGTTTTCGATTATGTATTTTGTAGAAATAATTAATCTTTACTTATTTTTCTACGATTAATTTAGTGAACTAAATTTTTGCGTATCCTGTTAATAATTGTTTTTCTGCTTATCTGTTATGTATTGTAATGCGCAGTTGAGTATATCCAAATAGAAATTGCGCAATATAAATTTACAATTATTATTATTATTATTATTATTATCATTTGTGGCTAAGTCATAGTTGTCCCAGTTTGAAATGTTAAAATGATGTGTTGTTATCCATCAATACGCATTGCATTTTAATGCACTGTTTTTGTATGAAAAGCATGTATGTATTATACAGTACCTGTACATGTATCTATCAAATTTTGTTTTACAGAATAGTGAGAGCTACATGTAACTTACATGGAAAAACAAAGAGTCATACATGTAGGGTAAAAACAAGCAAAATTTTATTACTAAGGCAATGTACAGTATTACAACAAAATTGTTAAAATTTGGTGCACTGACATCTGGTGTGGTAGATAGATGCATTGGTAACATCTCTTCTCTTAAAGCTATTAAATGAAAGTAGTTGCAGTAAAAAACCTATTTCGTGAGAAAGTCTGTAAAAACCAAGGTGAAGTATTACTATATCAATGTGGATCTAGATTTGGTACAGTTACATAAACTGAACTTTGTGAAATCATATAAAAATCTAAGCTGAAAAACAATCACACTGAAGATCGCCAACACAGATAGGCACACGTGGGACAGTGTAATATTATTGCTGGAATAAAGACCCGACGGAAGTGCCCGAATCAGCGCTTATTTTGCTTATTTCTCAGCAATTACACAAATCCTTCCAGAATTTTTGGCACATATTTTTCATTCATACAAACAGACACTTGGGTGGTCATTATATTGGATTCTTTAAAAAGTCATTTTTAAATCATTACCACAACTGGTATCTATCTTTTATGTCATAGAATACTGGAATAAACATGGTAGGATACATACTTATGTACATGATAGGAGAAAGTGCATGCTACTTCATATCTAAATAAATAATAGTTAAAGAAACTGCAACCTAAACCTTAATCTGAATGAAACTTACAAGTGATATTAAAATAATGATAGATTTTCAGCTCAACTCATCATAAACCAAGTTTAAGTTGAAGTATATCATATGGTATGTGTTCAAGAGCTGTTGATAATACATGATGTAAAAAAATGTAGACTGGGTTTTATGGAAAATGTGTGACATAACATAATTTGTCAGTGTACAAGGGGTTTATGAATGAATATTGTTCAGAAATGGAAACAATCGTCTTCCTCTAATCAAAAGTTAACAGAACTTACCTGCATATCATTTGTATAGGACAGAGCAAGAATTGGTAAATGTTCACAGGTAATGATATTTGTTATGGTAGATAGATTCTTGCAGTGGTAGAAACATTTCTTCCCCAAGACAAATGAAAGACTGAAATAGAGAAATGTGGTATGTGATACTATTACAGAAAAAGACAGCATAATTATCATTTTGCATAAAAAGGTAAACTAAAATCCTAATCATAGAATTACAGTTGGTCTCTTTATGAACAAAATTTTAGATTAAATTATACTACATGAATTAAAGTGTATTAAATGAATATTCATACACATTTTGTTTATACATGAAATCTAATAGTGTCAACAAAACAAAAGTATATGATTTCTGGTTAAATTTTTCATTTTAATGATAAACATGTGGAACGCCTCTGGCAGTGCTTACTTTGAAAACTACTATACAATAATCATAGGTAAATAAAAGACTAGAATAGAAAAATGTGAAATGGGATTTAACCATGTGCATTAAGGCAGAGTAATTCTCATTATAAATGAAAAAAAATATTGTTGTAGTTGCTCAAATAGTTTATTAATTTAGACAATATATTTGAGAGGGCTATAGTCTAGGGCTGGTATCTCTCCAAACCTGAACTGATAATACAAAAATATATTCTTATGCTGGACTACTCTCAAAGCACACTTGTTGATTTATCATCAATATGGTCTAATTGATAAGACTACAAGCTTACATTTAAGTACAAAATTTGGATTTTACCCATATATTCAATAAGGTCAAGTAAAATGACAATTAGGGCCAAAAAAATCCCCAAAACCCGTTACCAACTATTAATAAAAAAATCTGTACTAAGAAAGATGGACTAAAAACTAAAAAAGCACAAATTCATTTCATAAATATAACGAAATATACTATAATTTGAAAGGTAATCATATCATTAAACACATTCTGACTTGCCTTGTCATTTGAAGGCTTAAGGCGTCATGGACCGTCCTACCATCCTTTGCATAACAGCTAATAAAGGGTATGTGTAATAAAATGAGAGACCATGTGAATCCAGAAACGTTGACTGTTCACACCTGCCAAATCACAAAAATGTTGATTTATTACAAGATTTTGTTCAGATCTACAAGAACTTGTTTAGGTCATAATACATGTACATGTAATCCTGATATTTAATTTTCCGCACCAGCAGTGCATGGACAAAAAAACACTTCTCAACGTTACACTCTTGCATGTGCCCCATACAAATCTTTGCAAACATGGGCCTATATTAAATGATTTTGAAAAGAACCTGCTTATAGCAGGTATTCACTATAACTGAATGCCTGCCTGGAATTCAAATTCATGATAAGCATACTTAGTAAACTTTATTTCTGTTTTAAATGAATGATGTATTAAAGAATGGAAGTTAGGAGTAGGCCTACCATACCAGCGTGGCAATCATCATTACTGTATTAACCATTATTATTATTGAACGATATCATTACTTATACATTTAATATTCTACAATAAGCACCAATATCGGATATGTACCAGTTTTTACCACAAACATGTCGATCTTCCATTTTCATTAATATTAACATTTAGCAGACGCTTATGAAGGCGTTTGTCATTTCATTTTTTTTACAAAAACCATTGGCAGGTAAAACATAAATCATTGTTACAACTACACTGGTCACATTAAACTCGTGAATCGTGATAGCTTAAAAAATAAATGAATATGGTCGAAATAGTTAATTTGATTTGAAGACGACGACAAGAACACGAAGATGAAAGGAGGGCGGGGAAGAAAGAGGAAAAGAAAGAAGGGGAAATAGAAAAGACATACATGTACTTATAAGAAGAATAGGGATTATTATTATTATACTATTAGAAGGAGAATGATGACAATCAAGGAGGAAGAGAAGGAATAATAAAAAAAAATGATGGAGAATATTAAGAAGAAATATAAAGTAGAATGATACGAAATACAAGAAGAAGTAAAATATTGAGAAAACAGCAATGCATGTATAACTCGTTTGCATAATTATGAAATCAAATTGGAATTCTATTGACTTTCTCCCCCGCCCCCTAAGAATTGGGTACTGGGTGTACATTTTGCACAATATTTTCGACTTTCGGGTGATAAATTAAAATGAGCAAACAAGGCCCTTCATAGGGGAAGGGGGCGGTCATCCCAATCGCCCATTAAAATTTGGAGTCGCGACACACGTAGACTGCTGTCTGTTTCGAGAAATTGTTTACTTTTTTTTCATTTCTCCTCGTACACAGACGGCTCGCTATCGTGAAGCCACCATTAGGGTTAACCCTTGCAAAATCTCCTCGACTGGGCTCATCGTTTTTTGTGTTTATTTCATAAAAAATATATTAAAATAAGAATGTACCAAAAGTAAAAATAGATATTATTATTCCGTTTCGTTATGAAATGCACCAAACGGGGAAAATAAACTCCACTTCCCTGTTTTATCCGAAATCAATACGTAGACATTGAGTCCCTGTACAGATCGAGCTAGAACTTTGATCTCTGTATTTGGTGAGTGCATGGAGTCGGAGTTCAGCGGAACCACAGCCAACATAACAGAGACCGAAGCTTATGATCTACGCTACACGAAGCATGCATGCAGCAGTGACAAATTTGTACCACTTTGTACTAATATGTATTACTTCATTTTTGTTTATACTTTGTGTGTGTTGACTCAATAAAACATATCAGTACAAAAAAGTTGTCTAGACCATCGTACCTGGCGCGTCGCGCCGGGCTGCCTTGGCAAGTCCTTGTCTGACAAAGCATGCACGATAAGGGCTGCCGTGTGCATGTGATAATCTTGATCCTTTCCTAAAGTTAACAAAGCAGAGCGATTCCAGAGATCGCTACAAGTGAGTTGTTTGCCAAACCAATTAATTATCGAAGTGCATCAAAAATAAATCTGTATCTGTCTACGAACATATCTAAGGTTTGCTGGTGAGAGTCCTAGCGCGATAACTATCGCAGCGAGCTCAAGAAAAAGTAGTCCGTGGCTGTAAACGGCGCGCGCCGAACCACACGACCGGATCACATAGATATGCCACACATAGTTCTGGCCTAACGTTCACGCACGTTAATATTGCGTTAGTCAGACTCTCATCGATTTGCGCGTTTGACGTGCGATAACTGTCAACTTTATTTTGGGCGATACTGTATTTAGTTAAACCACACTTGAGATTATAAAGCATGGATTTAGATAATTACCGATATTCAGTACTTGTATACAATGAATTCATACACACTTTATATACGGAACACTTTATTCACATTCTCTTTTCCTGATAACTCACAAAACCAGAAACTGAAAAAAAAAATTTTGTGACTCATTTTGCATCAATACAGTATAATCCATTATGTATGGGCATTGTTGCTGACAGAATGATGGAATTATGCACATATTTTAGTATTTTTCTTATTGATCAAGATATGCATTAAAACATGACTCATACAATATATTGTTTGATGAGAACCCGAACGTGCTGTGCTCAGGAATAATGAGTGAAAAAGGAATGGAATTCAAAGAACAATAAACTTGATAATTTATGATTGTTCTCACTCAAAATAAAATGCATTATGGCAAATCATTTGTGGCTAAGTCATAGCTAGTTGTCCCAATTTGAAATGATGTCAAAATGCTATGTGTTGTTATCCATCAATACGCATTGCATTTTAATGCACTGTTTTTGTATGAAAAGCATGTATGTATATACAGTACATGTACATGTATCTAGCAAATTTTGTTTTACAGAATAGTGAGAGCTACATGTAACTTACATGGAAAAACAAAGATGTCATAGGGTAAAAACAAGCAAAATTTTATTACTAAGGCAATGTACAATATTACAACAAAATTGTTAATCTTTTGGATATTACTTGGCATTATCCGATTTTGGCACATATACATCTAGATAGTGTATTAGATACATTTCATTCTAATAAAACAAATGCTTTTTAAAATTAAGAAATTATTTGCCCAGTATAAAGTGACCTTCCTGAAATATGAATGATAATCTAGAGGGAATGTGGAACTTACTTGTAAATCAGTGAAGTATTGAGCAAGAATTGTTCAATATATGGTGCAGTGACATCTGGTGTGGTAGACAGGTGCATTGGTAACATACATCTCTTACCTTAAAGCTATTAAATGAAAGTAGTTGCAGTAAAAAACCTATTTCGTGAGAAAGTCTGTAAAAACCAAGGTGAAGTATTACTATATCAATGTGGATCTAGATTTGGTACAGTTACATAAACTGAACTTTGTGAAATCATATAAAAATCTAAGCTGAAAAACAATCACACTGAAGATCGCCAACACAGATAGGCACACGTGGGACAGTGTAATATCATTGCTGGAATAAAGACCCGACGGAAGTGCCCGAATCAGCGTTTATTTTGCTTATTTCTCAGCAATTACACAAATCCTTCCAGAATTTTTGGCACATATTTTTTATTCATACAAACAGACACTTGGGTGGTCATTATATTGGATTCTTTAAAAAGTCATTTTTAAATCATTACCACAACTGGTATCTATCTTTTATGTCATAGAATACTGGAATAAACATGGTAGGATACATATTTATGTACATGATAGGAGAAAGTGCATGCTACTTCATATCTAAATAAATAATAGTTAAAGAAACTGCAACCTAAACCTTAATCTGAATGAAACTTACAAGTGATATTAAAATAATGATAGATTTTCAGCTCAACTCATCATAAACCAAGTTTAAGTTGAAGTATATCATATGTATGTGTTCAAGAGCTGTTGATAATACATGATGTAAAAAAATGTAGACTGGGTTTTATGGAAAATGTGTGACATAACATAATTTGTCAGTGTACAAGGGGTTTATGAATGAATATTGTTCAGAAATGGAAACAATCGTCTTCCTCTAATCAAAAGTTAACAGAACTTACCTGCATATCATTTGTATAGGACAGAGCAAGAATTGGTAAATGTTCACAGGTAATGATATTTGTTATGGTAGATAGATTCTTGCAGTGGTAGAAACATTTCTTCCCCAAGACAAATGAAAGACTGAAATAGAGAAATGTGGTATGTGATACTATTACAGAAAAAGACAGCATAATTATCATTTTGCATAAAAAGGTAAACTAAAATCCTAATCATAGAATTACAGTTGGTCTCTTTATGAACAAAATTTTAGATTAAATTATACTACATGAATTAAAGTGTATTAAATGAATATTCATACACATTTTGTTTATACATGAAATCTAATAGTGTCAACAAAACAAAAGTATATGATTTTTGGTTAAATTTTTCATTTTAATGATAAACATGTGGAACGCCTCTTGCAGTGCTTACTTTGAAAACTACTATACAATAATCATAGGTAAATAAAAGATTAGAATAGAAAAATGTGAAATGGGATTTAACCATGTGCATTAAGGCAGAGTAATTCTCATTATAAATGAAAAAAAATATTGTTGTAGTTGCTCAAATAGTTTATTAATTTAGACAATATATTTGAGAGGGCTATAGTCTAGGGCTGGTATCTCTCCAAACCTGTACTGATAAGACAAAAATATATTCTTATGCTGGACTACTCTCAAAGCACACTTGTTGATTTATCATCAATATGGTCTAATTGATAAGACTACAAGCTTACATTTAAGTACAAAATTTGGATTTTACCCATATATTCAATAAGGTCAAGTAAAATGACAAACTATTAGGGCCAAAAAAATCCCCAAAACCCGTTAGCAACTATTAATAAACAAGTGGAATGCCTCTGGCCGTCTCACCTGCATCACGCGGTTCAATATAGCAGCAGTGCTGACTTTGAATACTACTCTAACTCGCACAAGATGTTCAGTGATACATGGTTACTCTTATGTCCACTTTTTATGAACTAGACCAATAAACTTACAGAGATATGATGGTTATTCACCAAAAAAACCCAACATGGCCAAAGTTCATTGACCTTACATGACCTTTGACCTTGATCATGTGACCTGAAACTCAAACAGGATATTCAGTGATACTTGATTACTCTTATGTACAAGTTTCATGAATCAGATCCATAAACTTTCAAAGTTATGATGGTAATTCAACAGATACACCCAATTCGGCCAAAGTTCATTGACCCTAAATGACCTTTGACCTTGGTCATGTGACGTGAAACTCATGCAGGATGTTCAGTGATACTTGATTAACCTTATGTCCAAGTTTCATGAACTAGGTCCATATATTTTCTAAGTTATGATGACATTTCAAAAACTTAACCACAGGTTAAGATTTCGATGTTGATTCCTCCAACATGGTCTAAGTTCATTGACCCTAAATGACCTTTGACCTTGGTCATGTGACATGAAACTCTAATAGGATGTTCAGTAATACTTGATTAACCTTATGGCCAAGTTTCATGAACTAGGTCCATATACTTTCTAAGTTATGATGTCATTTCAAAAACTTAACCTCAGGTTAAGATTTGATGTTGACGCCGCCGCCGCCGCCGCCGCCGCCGTCGGAAAAGCGGCGCCTATAGTCTCACTTTGCTTCGCAGGTGAGACAAAAAACTGTACTAAGGAAGATGGACTAAAAACTAAAAAAGCACAAATTCATTTCATAAATATAACGAAATATACTATAATTTGAAAGGTAATCATATCATTAAACACATTCTGACTTGCCTTGTCATTTGAAGGCTTAAGGCGTCATGGACCGTCCTACCATCCTTTGCATAACAGCTAATAAAGGGTATGTGTAATAAAATGAGAGACCATGTGAATCCAGAAACGTTGACTGTTCACACCTGCCAAATCACAAAAATGTTGATTTATTACAAGATTTTGTTCAGATCTACAAGAACTTGTTTAGGTCATAATACATGTACATGTAATCCTGATATTTAATTTTCCGCACCAGCATTGCACGGACAAAATGAACTTCTCAACGTTACACTCTTGCATGTGCCCCATACAAATCTTTGCAAACATGGGCCTATATTAAATGAGTATGATTTTGAAAAGAACCTGCTTATAGCAGGTCCTGTATTCACTATGACTGAATGCCTGCCTGGAATTCAAATTCATGACAAGCATACTTAGTAAACTTTATTTCTGTTTTAAATGAATGATGTATTAATGAATCATCAAATGAATGCCTGGATTCTTTATTCAATTTATATAGTTTACTGATAATACAAAACAGTAACCCTTTATTACAATTAAGTTGATTATTTCTGCTGATAAGTTATTTAGTCATCTCAGTCTTAAACTTCATTTCTTTCGTAAATGTTTATATGAGTAATGCATCGGTGAAAGAAAAGTTTTTTGTAAGGGGGTAATAAGATTCAATTCTGTGATTTGTTGCACAAAATAAGGAAAGCTCAATAATTCAGCGCATTTCTAAGACTTTAACTTCCATATGAACAGAACATCTGTTTATTCTGTTTGAGGTAGCATTGCAAATAGGAAAATAGCAGCAAGTTGGTGTTTTATAAAGCTGTTTGTAAGTAACAAGCGACTTTACAAACGACTGTTGATCCTTTCTTCGGGTATACATTTTCACTGATGTAGATATATAGCTTCCATGACAGGATCACCAGTCATCTGTAGAGGCGTTCGTAAATTACGAACAGCTTTATGAAACACCCACCAGGTATTCTGTGAATCCATGGTGAGTGTGAAAGTACCTACTCAGCATTGTTGCAATGTTTTTGTCTACTGTAATTGCTGTCAGCAGGAGGCTGCAGTTTTATCCAACAAGGTCAATTAAAATTGCTCATGGGCATGGAAGTTATGACAATTATGTGTGACGGGTGACTTGATTGTGATTCGGTTAACGGATGCGAAGGATTAGAAGAGGGGGAGACAGAAAATATATGAATGCAGACAAAATTAACGATTGATGTTTTTTATTATTAATGAAATATGAGCTGATATTAATGAAGTGATATGAAAATAATTGCAATCAAAGGTTGGCATCAGATTGATGATTTGGTTGAAAATAATGTGGTTAAGTTGACGAAATGCACTGGTAATAAAAGACAAAATATCAATTGTCAAAATTTAAATATTCGAAATTATTGATTATTGCACATTAATTATCGTCTGAATTTTTACCTATAATCTCTGTATAGAACAACAGGTCTACCCTTAATATAATTCTCATCTTTGTCCCTTTTCTATAATTTACATCCACCCATGTACCTCTGCTGTCTTTCTCTCTCCCCATCTCTCTTGGTCTCTCCATCAACTTACAGGTTTGTTTTTTTTGTTATTTTTTAGGATACTCGGATTGTCAGAACAAAGATAAAGAAACCAGAAACAAATTGGGCTACACGTCAATTCCCAATGATAAATTACCTAATTTAGCATGAAATTCTTTGAAATTAAACCAAAATTGCATATATCCCCCCCCCCTCCTTCACACTTGTTGCAATTTACAACTCACTGGAAAAGAAACTTCATAAGCTCACTACAATAACCCCTCAATACTGATGCAACTTATTTTCACAATGAATGAGGAATATGGGAGAAAGGGCATCTATGGTGTCATCTAGGGCAGGATTCTGAAGGGAGATCTATTTTCTAGTTCCCATCAAAATAACATTCTGTACATACTAAACTTGAATATTTATACATGTAATTCATGGGGGCCCTTTTTCAACATCGAAGGGCTATTTAAATAATCACAGAGAACAAATCATCCTTTACCTGGGCAATATGCCCCTGCAGCATTTTTTTTTTGCCTAATCCGAGCTCTCTCTTGCCAACACCACAAATATTAGCATGGCTAATCATGAGCAAGTAGGTTAGAGCACATCCCATCTTATTGACTCATGACAGAGGGGCACCAGTGATGAATGAGTAGGTAATCACACAGATATTAGGTTTACCATGTAGTCATAATGTTTTATGCATGCTTTTCGAGGCAACACATCTATCATTTCAATCCCCATTACTAATGTACATGTGGATACAAATAGGGGCCATGTAGATGCACAATGTAAGCCTCTTTTTTTCATGCCAGAGGTAGCATTTGTGACCAACCACCCCCAAACCACCAATAAGTCGCCAGGGAATATTCTCTAATAGACAAAATAATAAATTGGTCTTCAAAAGCCGAAATTCAAAACTTAGCTTGTCTGAAGGAGTACTTCTTCATCTTTAAGCATACTGTAAAAATTTCAAGTTGTAAAGTTGAATAGATAACAAGATATTCTTTGGTCACAGTTTTTGTGGACTGCTTGGAAGTTTAACTGAAATTGCACAGTGTTCACATCTCATGCCTGAGTGAACACAAACTTCAAATATTGTTTTCTCCTTATTTTCTGAAGCTTTCGCTTTGTTCCTCTGTATTCAATCAAATATTTGAGTGGGTTATTGTTGATCAAGTTTGACAAATCATATATCGTTTTAAGGCTGATGATGTGCTTGTTCAGACTCAATATATTCAAAATTCATTTTGGGCAACTTATCGTTGGTTTTGGGGTGGCTGGTCACATTTGTTTAAACCAGACTCTTTGAAAAATTATTTTAGAAAATGATCACTGGAAATATACTTGTAGCTGCAACTTTGTGGCTTAGCCAATTAATATGTGGAATCACAGACATCCTTTGCCTGATTTTGGTCAAAGTCAGATCGGGGAAAGCGAGAAAATGAAAGTGAGAACCAGGTCATGTCTACCCCAACAATGAGCTGAAAAAAAAAATTAAACAGGCTTAACACTAATAATTTCATTGAAATCAGATGTTAAGTAAGAAAGTTATGTCAATAATTTGCTTATGTTTACTGAGAAAATTGCACCACATGCCAATGAGAGAGCAGATGACACAGACTCACTTCTTTTCATATACAGTATATTTTTTCTGTATTTAAAACAGTAAGGATGCTCTTGCTCAAATCACAATAGATTACAACATTTAAATGTTTCACAATATCAATGTTGCATCCCACAACCCTCTCTAAGGTGCTATCTCTGATTAATCATCTTTATATCCAGCGTACCCATGGAGTATGATTCTCTTAATGGTGAATTTACTGGAAATAGTCTCAATTGAATGTAATAAACGAATACATATCCTTATTTCGTTCTTTTTTCACATGTAGGCCTATGCATATAACAAAATACACAATATTATCTACATTTAATATATTCATGTCATTAGATAGTTTCATTATTATTATTTTTATTATTACTTTTGTGTATTAATATTTTGTGTTATGTATTATTACTCTATTCATGTCTTCATTAGATACTACATGTACATGCATTACGTAAAGTTATTGTTTCCAAGCAGGACTATTAACTATTCTTTGAATCCTACAAAATATATCACTCTCTTCTCTCTATATTCAAACCTCACTGAAGCAGCAAGTTCAAACCCTTTTTCGTGTTTTTAGGTACGCTTATATATTCCTTTAAGTATTGCATTAAAATGAACCTAGACATGGGCATCAACATCTATGATAAACTTGGAATTCAGTGGATTAATTGAGTTTTCAGTAATATTTTAATATAAACCCGTCAAAAACAGTTTGGAAATCTGTGTTTAGCCATTAATTTCTCACAAACTCGCAATTTTACACAATGCATATTTTACATCATTCAAAAGATAATTTCTCTTTAAAATGATACCATGCTTGTTATGATCATGCCATCACTTAGAGAGCAGGATTCAAAAGTGTTGGATGGAGTCTGAATTGAAAAGCTGCAAAACAAGTAAAAAAAGTTTGGAAGCCTGAGTTTGGCCATTAATTTCTCCCAACTCCCAATTTTACACAATGCATATTTGATATCATTTAAAAGATCATTTAACTTTAAAATGATACCATGCTTGTTATGACCATGCCATCATGAAAAGAGCAGGATTCAAAAGTGTTGGATAAGGTCTGAATTGAAAAGCTGCAAAACGAGCAGAAATAGTCATGAATGGTCAATACAAAACATGATACTTTTGCATGTTTTGTCTGTGTCAATAGAGATGAAAATCCATTCAAATGAAGCCCCTGCTTCTGTCATGTCTGTAGTGATGGTTCTGTGAGATAACATGGTTTGAGTCGTGGTTTGAAATACCCGTGCATTTTTGTTTGTTTGTTATGTGTTTGCTTGTGCAGAGGTGTGTTTGATTCCATGTTAATGCTGATGTTAAGGTGTATGAAAACAAAAAAAATCGCAGAGAAACTCACTCATTACCACGGAAAAAATGAACAGTGACTTTCAATACTGTTTCATTTTGCAACTTTTGAATTTTGACCTTGCCCCACATTTCAAGGCACCGCACCTCTATGTGAACTATAATCATATCATGTAGGGTATCATTTTAAAGAAAAATAAACATTCTATTTATTAATATCAATTACACATTAATATCTACTAAGACCAAGGAGGGATTATCGATCAAAGTCAGATTTCCAAACTTTTTTTGAGGAGTGTATATGATGGTTAAAGGAGCGGATCCAGATTGGATTAGACACAATAATTTTGAGTGGTTAACTATTGTGCAAAAACAATATGGCCCCTGAAATTGTATTGTGTTCAACCTGGATAGATCTCAAAATGCATTAACGTCAGTTAGTCCAGTATGAGATTACTTAAAAGATGCCATGCACTTTACTCTAGAGAGGGCAGTATATTATCCATCACAATAATCATCTTTGAATATGCTTGGAAAATAGAAGATGTATTTATTCCATTTGATTCCTAGTGTAATTGAGGGTAAATATATTGCTTATTTCCTCCCTATGAGGCCACCTGCGTCTCCTTAAACGTATGCCCCTTCTATTTTTGTAGGCTATTTGCCCTTTTTTTGCATTGAGGACTGCCATAAATCTATAATGCGGCTATATGTTTCAGGTCACCCATCCTCTATCTCAGAAAGAGAGAGAGGGGGGGGGGGGGAAGAGTGGGGGCCTGGTTATGAATGAATGGCTTTATACTGAGATTAAAGCAAGTGAAATTTGAAAGACCATCTCACTAGCAATACAAGAGTTCGCTCCAAAAAACTTAGCATGAAAATTCTTTACTACCAAATAGCAAACACTTTGGCTACAACTTTCCACATCCCATTAAATATCAAAATTAAGGATTTCACTGCACCAAACTGGGGCAATTTATGAAATGGGACCTTGGTGACTGCAATTTATTGAAATGTTTTGTTTCTAATTCTGAAAATTATTAATATCCTTATCATTAATATGAATTATCATCAATTACCATTCATCACTGCTAACAACTTTTATTCTTCTTGAGGTTGTTATCATGGCTGTACAAAACACAGACATTTTTCTGGGGGAGGGGGGGGGGGTGGAGATGAGAAAAATCTTCCAAGAAAATCAAAAGCAAGAAAGAAAAGCAAACAATGTCATAGGGCTATTTGTGCATTTCCTTAAAACTTGAATTGAAGAATTTTGTGCACAATTTTGGTGAACTTTGTGAAAACTTTCAGTAAATAAGATGGGGGGTTTTTCAGGGGGGGCTGCATATGGTTGTTAAAACAACCTTTTTTTTGGCTTGTCAATTTTTTCTTCGGGAAAATATGCCACCCCCACTTCGAAAAATCCTGGATCAGCCGCTGCTAGTGCTAGCCATTCATTTCATTCCCAATGCAGATTCATTATTTTGACATTATCTGTAAATTATAAAAATGATCAAAGCAAATTATTCATCTACACGAACTAATCTCTGAAGGCCCCTGTTATTCTACCAAAATATTTCAATGCAAATGCACAACCATGTCCATGGCAGCTTTTACCCTTTTTACACAGGATTTTCTTAGCCCCGGACTATCGCTAACCCCGTACTATCCTTAACCCCGTACTATTTTTTTTCCTTTCCACACATACCAAATTGTTATTGCTAACCCCGGATAAGGAATGCTTGCTTTTCACACACGAAACTCGCTAACCCCGGACTAGTGGTTTTTGTCGATCATTCGTAGTACAAGTACTTCACTCGTACACTTTTTACACACGCTAAAATTTCCTTAACCCCGTACTATAGGTGGGGCTAAATTGCCATTTAGCCCCACCTATAGTACAGGGTTAAGCTTAGCCCACTTTCGTTTTACACTAGCGATCTTAACCCCGTACTATCGCTCTTAGCACCGCAATTGCTGGGATAACCCTGCTTTTTTGCAGGGCCAAATAATCCCGTACTAAAGTACTAAAGGTGGGGTTAGCCCACTTTGACTTTGCAAAAATACTGTGTAAAAAGAAAGTGGGCTAAGATTATATCCTTACTATAGGTGGGGCTAAATGGCAATTTAGCCCCACCTATAGTACAGGGTTAAGGAAATTTTAGCCTGTGTAAAAAGGGTATTTATAAAAACATGTCTGCAGCTTCCCATCGCTCCCTACCAGAAGGCAGTTCCGGTACCACCTCTCCATGATCCAGCCGCATCGCAGCATACCGGTTTAGCTACCGTCAACCGGGCCCGGGGCTCTCTAGCTCTGCCTCTGCCTAACGCCCAGATCTAGGGCCTACACAATTTAATTCTGACTTCACTTGATCATAATGAATTCAATTCTAATCTCAAGCTCACCTTCTTACTTTCCTACTTTGTCACGGCTCAAAACCTGGATATGGTCCAAATCAGGTATGCTCAGCTAGCTCTCCTAGACCAAAAGCTTCGGTCTCTGTTATGTTGGTTGTTCAATTCTAATCTCAAGCTCACCTTCTTACTTTCCTATTTTGTCACGGCTCAAAACATGGATATGGTCCAAATCAGGTATGCTCAGTTCTCCTAGACCGAAAAGCTTCGGTCTCGGTCATGTTGCTTGTTGGTTGTTCAGCTGAACTCCGTTTGCTTCATCACCAGCGACCTAAGTTCTAGCGCGATCTGTACAGGGACCATAACTATATGACAGGGACTCAGTGGCCATATGTTTATGTACGTAAGATCGGATAAAACGCGGGGAAGTGAATGTGCGCGACAGTTGAGGTACGGTAAGTCAGTTTTTGTTCCATTTAACTTGATTTTTCTCAGTTTTGGGGCAATTAATGCCAATATTAATTTGCATTTTGGTAGCGTTAATTTTCAAATTTTTTATTCATTAAAGACGCAGAACTTTGAAATTGTTATGCGAATAAAAGTAGACCTAAATCATGAAGAACACATAGAATTTAGCAAGTAAAATTGATTTAAAGATATCTTTTACCTTTTTTTAAGTTGTTTCCTTCCCCAAAACACTTCGAAGAGTGCAATTGCGCCCCACCCCACTCCCCCATATCATACACCGAGGCCATCGTGACGATATTTGCTTTACACTGAGCTGTGATTTACATGAAATGGCTTAGGCTTAATTTTCATTTTGTGGCATTGTCAAGCTTGGAAAAAGTGTGGAGAAATAAATATTAAATGAAAAATGAAATGTAAACCCAATTTAAATGATGGAAACTTAGTGAAAAATGCTGGAGATGGCCTCAGATCCATGCAGCTGGCACGAAAAGGGTTAAGGTTGTGCTTACTAAATTTCAATTTGGGTGGCAAAATTGTTACAAAATGCTTGAATGTATCCGTTTTATTCCAATATTTGACTAAAAGTGCAAGGAAATGTATAAGAGAAATGTTTCGCAGGGTAAGTTTGATTTGCCCTAGTTCCCCTGGGGACAGCATAATAACGAACATTTCTGCGCAACAGATTTCTGCGAGCTTTACAAAAATGGATAAAAAATGAATATTTTGACATATGTGGCTTTGGATGCAAATTGTGAAGAGGATTATGTACCCCACTGCATATAATAGGAGCGTGCAGCGCGAGCTTTTTTTTATTGAGGGGGGGGGGGGGGGTGGGGGTATTAGATATTCAGGTCTAAACGGGAATTCTAACTATTACCCGGATCAGGGTGTGTCCTAAAGTTAAACGATGCTTTTGCGAAGGGCTAGCTAATATTTTTTATATGCTGACCTAAAAAGGAGATATTTTAAGGGATGTGTGTAGGAATTCCTAAATAATAATAATAATCCGCTTTTATATAGCGCTTAATCCATCGGAACGACGTTTCTACTGAGCGCTTTACAGATATATTATTACCCCGGTCATCGGATTCAATCAGTCATTCCCGCACACAATCATGTGCACATCCTCCACTCCCTTGAATGTAAGAGGATACATACATTCACTTTGTCTTTGAAAAAGAAAAGAAAATAAGAATAACAAACAAACAAACAACTAATCGGATCGCAGTGCGCCCTGATGGAGTTCGATGATACTGGCCTGAAAGATGGACATTATTATGACAATATTCAATTTTATCACTTATTATGACTTTTAAGCACATTTCGTTACCATGAACAATATGGTGCGCAACTCCCAAAACAAGCTGATAAAACCGCGAAACACGAACTTCTTAAAAAAGGGAAAAGATATGAGATCGAAGCATTAATCTAACTGCCATGCTTTGGGTTTATTTTTTTTCATTACTATGATCATAGATCTATTTAATCATATAATTGACTTGACTTTCTCCGTGGAATTTTGCGAACAAGCGGAGCGATCGTACCAACAAAAAATACAGGCACAGAGATGTAGTGTACATCCATGCACTTATAAAGGACTTTCTATTAATAAGAATGTATCTCGATCACTTATCAATCTTATCAATGGAATTCTGAAATATCCTCCAAAAATCCTTCGAAATGTTCTTAGAATTGCACTTGAGAACCTGAAAATAATAAGTAATAATAATTTTCTAAAAATAGAGGCACTGATCGATAATTCACAATTCTTCATCCGTGCTGGGGCCCCCATGCCCTTCCAACGGCCGCGTACGGTCACCATGCCTCCTGTCTCTACTTATAATTGTAACAAAAATTTGATAAATCTTTTTCTCTTAATATACATGCATTTTTAAAAATTGAAAATGTGTTATTGACATTCATTTCTCATATCAACAATTACATCTTCGTATGATCATAACCATGCTAATTGGCTATGTTTAATTTTTTATCACAAAATATTATGTCAATAATAAGGTTTTATCATATAAACGACAAATTAAAAGAGCCAATAGACCAATGGGGCTTATGAATAAGTTCATCAAATTAAATTGTGGTTTTTAATTTGATACACATATCTTTGTTAGATATGAATGCCCCTCTCTATAATAGACATAAAACAATACAATAATAAAAGACACACATTTTCTATAAAAAACGTATTAATGTTTAAAAAATGTTGTCTCCTCTTAAAAAAACATTATAAAATAATCTTTATGGACACACGATTGGTGGTATTTTGTGATAAAATTCATGAAATTAGAAAAATTTTACATAATACAAAATGAGTAATCCATTCCATGGCCGTATCGCAGGTGAAGGTGGGGGGGGGGTTCCCCCAAATTTTGAAAACCGACAAATTTATAACTGATATTTTTGTTGTTGAAAAAAAATCACCCAAAGTGTGGACAAAATTATTCTATTTCATTCTAAAGAATATTAAATGCAATAGCGCCCATTATGACAAATCGGTCGCTTCCCCCTGTTTGGTTTGTTTGAAAATTTTTACGCGTCTCGCCCCCCCGGAAAAAAATGAGCACGGCCATGCCTTTCCCTTGGTACCACGAGTACATGCATCACGGTTTTGTGAATTAAGCACAATATGAATGGCATATTTGATGGACTTTTCAGTGATTTTGCTTGATTCTTTTCGTTTTATTCAAACCAGCTTGTTATTGTATCGAGTTTGCATTAAAATAAATTTCATCTCGAATAAAATTGCTGCCATCCCTTAACTTAACCATTTGCCATTTCATTCATATTTAAATGATTATATTGAGTATATATATAAACCCCTCCAAAAAAGTTTTGCAACTCAGTTTTTGGGGATGATATCTTTTTGGTTGATGAAGTATAAAATATGAAACTGGTATCATTGGAAAGCTGTATTCTTCCTCTTTACAATGACATGCCATTTGCTGTGATTATGTAATCATGGAATATGCAGTCACCCTGAACATTGAGAAAAGTCAGAAGTGAAATGTTGCAGGATGCACTGATTTCTAACAAGAGTCTCAATTTCTATAGAATTTCCACCATGGAGGTAACAGTGAATGCACGAAGCATCCTCGAAACATTGGAAATTCGCTATTGGAAACGACGCATTTCATTTATAACATTGCTGCGTATTGCATGTCTGTGTATTTTACGATAACATTAGCATTACAAATGACACATGATTGTAAAGAAGAATAATCATGCTTTCTAAAGATATCACTTTTACACATGATGATGGCACACTAAGAAATTTATTAGCACTCAAACTTGCAGTTTGAGTTGCAGAAATCAAACATGACATGGCAACGAATTTTGCAACATTTAAATTTTTACATTGCTGCATATTATCATGTCTGTGTATTTCATGATAACACTAGCATTACAAATGACACATGATCGTAAAGAGGAATAAGCATACTTTCCAATGATACCACTTTTACATATGATGATGACACACTAAGAAATTTATTAGCACTCAAACTTGAGTTGCAGAACTTTTTTGAGGGGTTTATATATATATAAATATATATACTCATGTAATACTCATTTTTCTCATTTTAAACTATAAAACTAAAGCATAAAACGTTAAAATGATATACTAGTACGCACAAGTTAATCATCTATAGACAAAAAAGTCCTTTGCATCGACTAAACACTGACAACACGTTACATTACAATAATTCTTAGTAAGAATATGAGAGCAGCTTCCATACCGCTCCTGAAATATATAGCTTCATTTTAGGTTCTACTTTATTTTGTTTTTTATTTTTCACAAATTTAAAGGTCAAGTGCACGCCAGAAAATCCAACAAACATACCACTGAAAATTTTATCCAACTTGCATGTAAAATAGGAAAGTTCTGACATTTTAAAGTTCCGCTTATTTTTCACAAAAAAGCTATATGCAACATTTAGTGTCATGCAAATGAGATAGTTGATGATGTCCATCACTCGCTATTTCTCCTGTTTTTTATTGTTTGAATTGTACAATATTCATTTTTTTACAAATTTAACAATTAAGGACCAACTTGACTGAACCACGAAATGTTTAAAACAAAATTCACTGATGAATAAAACTCCCTTCACATGACAGAGAGGAGATAATTAGAATATTTCATATTTCATAAATAAATACAAAAGAAATAGTGATGGTGTCAACAGTCGCCTCATTTGCATACCGACCGGGATGTGCATATAACTGTTTTGTGATAATAAGCAAAATTAAAAAAATGTCACGACTTTCTTATTTTACATTCGATTTTGAGTAAATTTTCAGTGTGATTCTTGTTGGATTTTATTCGAAGCAACTTGTGGAAGTGGACTTCTCCTTTAAAGATGCAATAGAAAGAACAGTTTTCCTTCAAATTTTAGGTGGGGGTAGATGGAAGCAGAAAGGCGATGTCCATTCGCAAACATGTTTGTTTCAAATAACCAAAGTAATGGAGAATATAACTAGTTGTTGGACACGTAAAAGATTGACCAAAATGATTATCGAATTTGACTACCTTTTAATAAAGAGAATAAGAATAAAGAGTTAATAGTGAGCAAGGGCGGGGCGCGAATTTGCTTGAATCTTTATATAGCAAAACGGCCACGCCAACGAAACCGACTTGGAACTGATCAATGGCCTATAATTGGCACAAACAAAATCTAATTTTAATTATTGGCTTTTCTGAGCATGGGTTTAGTTTTACCTGTGTGACTACTGACTAGCATAATTATGCTGAGTCACACAATAATAACCGACTCCTAGGCTCCGTAAAACAAAAATTTGCAATCAATCGGTAAATACCAATGACCAATCAAGATCATCGGTACATACATACTCTGATCGGGACCCAATCAGTGCGGTTGTTTCATATTTGCAATTCATCGCTAACTTTTATGTTACCGAGCCCAGAGCAATGAAAGCTATTTCAAGTGGCATATCATCAATCGTTTTTTTTTTGGTATGACTGTAGGCCTACCATTAGACTCGCCTCACCTTCTCTGGGATTAGTATACAAACATTAAATCAAATCAAAACAAAAAGTAAACAAAATAATGTGTTGACGTTATAATCTGTCATAATAATTTTATCAGATCAAGTTGGAATAACAATTCTCAATCGTGGGATACATTTATTCAACTTCAGTGTAGTGATGAATAATTTAGATTTTGACATTTACAGTTTGAAATGTATAGTCTGCATGTGTCCGATTTACAAGTTAAATTCGACACTAATCTATGCAAGCGGGTAATTTTCATAACTTGTAATGTGGTAATCATCATCGTCTTCAGCACCACCATGCTTAGACGCATCCAACCTAATTGATCTCATGTCCATGTATCCGTGGTCGCTATCATCATCGACATCAACCACGCTATCGGAAGGCGCAGGCCGCCCTTCCTTCTTCCGAGGGTTTCGATAGATGGAAGGTTGCGATTTGGGGGCGGTTTGAATTTCTTGAGATGCTGCCATTTTACCGACGTTTTGATGACGAGATGAAGTATTAAGGGGGTGGTAATTCGCTGAAGGGGTCCTCGATAGCTTATTCTTGCTCTGGAGAGCTATCTCCCTTTGCCGCTTTAAACTTTCGATTTTCCGTTTATACCGCACACACGTCACAATCAAAGTTAGGAATAAGATAATGACAAGTACACTGAGAAAAGAAATGACCGTAAGCATGATGCGCTCTTCGACATCAATTATCGGCTCCCCTTCTATTGTTTCGATCACTGTGTAAGCCAATGACAGTGATGATGATGATGAAGATAATGATGATGACGGAGCGGACTCATGACCGGGAGAGACATATTCGGTTAGGTTATTTGCGGTAGACATTTCCCATGTTGACACGTCAGGCATACTTGTATCATCTGTCCGCGACGACGAAGACGTCATGGTAGATTCTTGTAGTCTTCTTGTTGAATTTGAATCTGCGAATTTATACAAGGGAAAGAAAAAAAATCACACAAACATTAGGGCAGTAGAGAGAGAGGATAATAAATAAATAAAAAGAACAACAGTATAGCAATAATAAGATAATGATGAAAATAATAATGATAATAATTCAATTCAATTTAATTATGGTTTATTTCGTATGAAAAACAACGCATGCTATACCCAGCCAAATGGCTGACATTTTTTTGCATTTTATCCGGGCAAAATTTGGAACACCTCTTAATGAGATTGAGACATTTTTCCTTTTCGGTAGCCATTTATTACAGAGAGGGTTTTTTGATAAGAGATTTAGCAAACTCCATACATAATTTTTTTCGTCTTTTTTCTAGACATTCTAATCCACATTTTGTTATTGCATTTGCATAGTCTATATAATCTAAACCAATAAATATTTTACAAACTATTTTTTGGTATTTTTTCCCCAATCCTTTACTTGTGTAGAAGTTAGTGGTCCATTGAATACCAGTAAATACTCAAATATTGGAAGAAAATATCCATGTAAATTTGAACAAGGTTTGACATATGGAGTTTGTATTGATTGGCAAGCCTGTACATGATTTTTTGTTGCTCCTTTTTATCATATCTGAAATGTGTTTATCCCATTTCAAGTTTCACTGAAAATAAACACCAAGTATTTAAAAAAAAATGCATATTGCATAGAAGTGTCACCAATATGCAATATATTATATAATGGTGGATATTTAGAAAACTCTGATTAAATTGCATTTATTCGGATTTAATTTCATATGTTTATCATATGAAATGTAACAAGTTCATTTAGAAGACATTGTGATGCAGACGGAGTTTGAAATGTAATGTAATGAAATGTAACAAGTTCATTTAGAAGACATTATAATGCAGACAGAGTTTGTAATTTACGGTATTCAACAATAGTAAGATCGTCAACATATTTAAAGTGCGGTATAGATTCATTGAGACATGCACCATTTAACATGATCAAAAATAATATCGGGCCTAATTTTGTGCCTTGAGGCACTCCAGCATGATTTGTAATATACGAATACAATACGCCCTGATATTCAACAGATTGTGAAAGATGTTCTAAAAAACTACCTATCCATTCAATAATACAAGGTCTTACGTTAAATTCAATTAATTTTCGATTCAGAATATTATGGTCGTCTATCGAAGGCTTTGGAGAAGTTTGTGCAAACAATATTCATTTAGATTTCTCACAGTTTTGCAATACCCAATACAATAATTTTACCCAATAATGGGTGCTTAATAGGCCTTGTCAGTTTCCGTATTGATGAACGTCAAGAAAGTTAGAAATATCTTCCAATAATCATTTTGTAATGAAGGATTCTGCCATTTTAGCGAATCGACATGTAAAAGATATAGGTCAAAGTTATTTAATAGTCGATGGTTGTGATTTGGAAATGGGAACAACCTGACTTCTCTTCCATTGCCAAGGTACTAACCCTTGGTGGAAGAGGATGGCTTAGTCCACATGCATATTTACGAATTACACGAGGGGGTAAGTCATCTGTTACACCTGCTTTACTGCATTCTATTTTCTTTAGCAAAGTATAAACTTGATTAGGTTGTATTTATGGGCAAACGCAAGGAGAATGTATAAGAAAGCTGACAGTAAGCAACATCCATCCAATGGCGCCAAATCTGATGCTATATAAATGAAAATAATGCTTATTAATGGCATCAGTTGTCTTCTCTTGACGATCTTTATCGTTCAATACCAGGTACATTAATAACGTGAGATATGTTATTTTTTAGTAATAATCTTCATACTTCTTTTTTTTTATACCAACCTGCTGGATTTGTTGATTTTAGATGAGATACACGTGTATTATATACGGTTTTTTAAAACTTTTTTTTAATCATTCTATTTACCCTTTTTTCTGAGCCTACGCCACAGAGTATTGTTATTCTTCTCAAAAACCCTTTTTCTTTCAATTATAATTGCTTTTATCTGTCGTGTCATCCAAGGTTTGCCATCATCCTTAATCTTGATTTTCTTAATTAGTAATAATTCATTCATCCTTGAGAGAGTAGTGAGAATAAGAAGAGAACATAATAATAACAGAATAAAAAAGAGAACAAAATAATATTAACAACAATAAAAACAACAGCAACAATAATAATAATGATTATTACAATTTCGACAGAGGTAGAGAGAATAATAATTATAATAATAATAATGGTGTTGGTTTTTTCTTAAACTATACATTGAATTATAAAGTACGTACTGACTTAAATTATTTGTGAACGAAGTTGAAACATTATTTATTGAACTGAAATTTAATAGACATAATGTTATTGTGGGCATTATTTATAGACCACCATCTCAGTCAGTACCTTCTTTTAAAGAATATATTGAACCAATGCTTTTTCAAATGGTTAATGAAAACAAATCCTGTTACATAATGGGAGACTTTAACATTGATCATTTTTTACACGATTCGGTACAGTCATCTGAACTTCTACAATTTATGAGTTCATATGCATTTACACCTGTTATTAGTTAACCCACCAGAGTCACGATCGAAACTTCTACCTTGTTAGACAATATTTTTGTAAATGATTTTAATAATATCTCTTTGTCTGGTATTATAACATACCCGATGAGTGATCACATGCCCATATGTAGTTATACACTGTCTGATATTGATTTACCAGGGAAAAGGTCATATCACTCATCACAAAGGATTAGAGTTATCAATGAAGAAAATATTTTGTCATTTTGTCATTTGTTCATTTTGTTCTTCTTCGCAGGACATCAATTGGAATACCGTACTTGTTGATTCCTCTTACAATTTTGATGTAAACAATCATATGATGCATTTATAAATGTATTCAGTCGATTGTATAATACACATTTTGCTATTATAGAGAAAACAAAATAAAAAGGAACCCCAGGTATAATAAATCATTGAAAAAATTCCCTTTACCTCAAGTTTATTTTAAAAAATCCAACATCATACAGAGAATGTGTTTATAAAAAGCAACGGAATATTGTATATTCTGCTATTAGAAAAGCTAAAAGAGATTATTATGAAAGAAAGTTTGGTTCCATTAAAAACGATTTAAAGGGGACTTGGAAGGTAATCAATAATGTTTTGAACAACAAAAAGAAATCTGACTGTCCATCTCTGGTGGTTGACAATACATGTTTGACAGAACCCTGTGATATTTTGTTGCATTTTAATCAATATTTTGTTTCTATTGGAGATAGTATTATTGAACCATACCTCCTTGTAACAAGAATCCATCAGACTTTTTAACTGCTGTTACCTACATTCATTCCTTTGTACAGCCATATCTGAAGCTGATGTTATAAATGCTGTATTATAATTAAAAGATGGCAAGAGCCCAGGTCATGATGAAATCGATAGCAGAGATTTAAAAAGTCAATTCATGTAATAGCTCCAGTACTGTCACATATATTCAATATTTCTATTGAAACTGGATGCTTTCCAGAATCTTTGAAAATAGCCAAAGTCTTGCCTTTATTTAAAAAAAGAGATAAACATTTGTGTACAGACTATCGTCCACTTTCACTTTTATCTATTTTCTCAAAGGTATTTGAAAAATTAGTTTATAACAAACTGATGTCCTTCATTAACAAACGTAATATATTACACAATAAACAATTTGGATTTCGATCCGGACATTCTGTTGGAATTTATTGAAAATCTCAATATGTACAGCATTTAAAACAAAAATATTGGGTTGGGTATATTTCTGGACTTGTCAAAAGCTTTTAACTCAATAAATCACAAAATTATATTATATAAACTTCATCATTATGGTATAAGAGGTACTTTTTTTTAGAATGGTTTAAGAGTTATTTGAGTAACAGACGACAGTTTGTATCCATCAGTGGTCTAAACTCACCATTACTGCAAATAAACACAGGCGTGCCGCAAGGTTCAATCCTCGGCCCCTTGTTATTTTTATTATATATCAATGATGTCCAATATGTCAGTCACCGACTGTGC
The DNA here is from genome assembly GCF_018143015.1 of Lytechinus variegatus. Lineage (NCBI taxonomy): Eukaryota > Metazoa > Echinodermata > Echinoidea > Temnopleuroida > Toxopneustidae > Lytechinus > Lytechinus variegatus. The sequence goes on along the minus strand of NC_054740.1, from coordinate 8,585,597 downwards.
CCTATTATTTTTGCGGATGATACAAGTTTTTTTTTTGTCAGGTAAAAGTATTGTCGATTTAAATTCTATCCTGAATGTAGAAATACCTAGGATCGAAGAGTGGTTTCTTGTAAATAAGTTGGGTATTATCTCTTCTAAAACAAATTATATGATATTAAAAACAATAATAAGAAACTCTTTGACAATCTTAGTGATATCTACTTAAACGATAAAAAGCATATTACAAGTTTCTACCATTAATTTTCTTGGAATCACTCTAGATGAAAACCTGTAATATACATTCTCTCCCCCCCTCTATCTCTCCTACGATTATTATGATTTTATTATGGTCTCGGGAGCCCAGCTTTAGAAAGGCCATTGGCCTATGCTGGCTCCCTCATATTCTCATTTATTCTGTTGTTATTCTATTTTTGTATCCCTATTTGTATATAGTGTATTCTTTGATTTGCATGTTGTATGTTTTTTAATGAGAATTTGGAATAAATAAATGAAAAATTAAATGAAATAAAATAATGATGATGATAATAATAACAAAAATTGTAATAATAAAAACAATAATAATAACAGTACGGAGAAGAAAAAAAGAAGAAAGGAAGGAAGAAAACGAAATGATAAGAAGAGAAAAGGGATACATATACAAGGAGAGGGATGAGCAAAAAGACAGACACAGAGGAGAAGGACAGAGAGAGAGAGAGAGACCCACACAAAAACACAGATCAAGAGACAGAGAAAGTGGAGAGACAAATGAAGGGAGAGAGAGAGAGATAGGGAAGGGGGGGATAAGAACAATTTGACAGGGACAATATGATGTTGCGTCTGATCAATATAAATTTAAATTTCCAGATAATCAAGGTTGATTTCAAATATTGATTAATTATGGATAATTGTGAATGTACGACCTACGTGTTACTGTTAATAATAATTTTAATGATCATGATGATGGGGATATGAGTTTTTATTGTCATTTCGCAGAAGGTTAATGGTAATGATTATAATTAGTTACTGCTATATACATGTATTGCCCTTTGAAGGGAAATTTTTCTTGCTTAACCTATTCAAAATGAAACCATACACTTTCGCGAATTCTTTAAACTTGGCGAGTAGAAAAAGCTTTTACCGAGACTATGTTTTGAATCCATCAGTAAAATAATGGTTCGGGATTTGTTTATCAATTTCATTATAAAAAAAAATCATATCAACTTTTAAGTGAAGAAAGAAAAGAGAAAGAAAACAAAATCTACAAAAATGAGATAACTGAGACCACATAATGCATTGTATTACAACGTTTTATTCAAATAATGTTGAATATGATGATTATCAAAAAGACATATGATTACCTAAACACATAAAAAAAAACATAAACATACACTGTTAAAACTGACACCACACATTGAGACGTTAAAATTACTCACTAGAGATTGAACATAACATCAAAGAGTGTAAATGTAACAACCAAAGGTGTTGTATAACACCTATAGGTGTTAAACTAACACTGTCAATTTAACACCGGTTCAAAATAACCGGTGTGGTCCTCTATGTACAACGGTTAACACCACAGTTTTGCTGTGTAACATAAAGTTGACAATCACACAGAATTTTCGACATTTATTGTCACATTCAATAACAAAATCGCATTTTCCCATATATTCACTCATATTTATATTCTGCTATGAGGATGTATATTCAGTCAGATTATAATGCAAAGACACATATTCATAATTATACAAGCAAGTTTTCGCATTTGCAACGGGAACGGATTCTACAACATAGGAAATCTATTGAAAATTCCTGTCAAATCACAATGAACAGCTTTGATCTGAGATAGCAGATCGTCCTAAGATTCGGAGCTAACGTAAAATTGCAAATATGTCGTGTGTCCAGAATGACACTATTGGTTTGATCAACCCATTTTCGACAAAGACCTCTTTGTCACAAAGGGCTTTTGACAATAGATTCCCAACGTTCCAAAAAGCGTTTTGCGTAGTAGTTGCGAATACTCCTTATTCTGTATGTAAGTACGCTACGCGATACTGTAAAAAAAGATCTACATGCACATTGCTTTTCATGACAGTTCGACTTGGAGTGACCCCCTCTTTGGTTGGTCCTTTTTGCGGGGAAGATGATTGACTTCATTTTTTTACTGAAACCACCCCAATGTTTTCATGTTCCTTGCCAGATAATTCCTGATAAAATCAACCCTCTATTTATGGAGTCATGGGTCTGTCCCTGTTTGCTGCAGTGCTTAATCACTCAAGAGACATCTAATTCCCTAAAGAAAATGATCCATGTATTATATTGCGTGGTGAAATCCTTGTAAAGTGTATTTAATCATACTTGAAAGTTAATTGAAGTATAAAGGATCATCTCTTGAATTGCAATAACAATTAACAATGGTTTCTGTTTCGTGAATGGAAAATATATATAATAAAAATGATATAACCGCATATGAATTAACCTTGTGTGAAGTGGAAAAATGCTTCTGACGAGGTATACTGTATCTCTCCTCAGTCTATCATCAACATATCGGATTTTTTTTTGTAGCACACACACCATGACTGGGAGCACAAACCAGGCAAACCGTGTTGCCGTAGCGCAGCAGCATGCAACAGAAAGCTCACAGAAAAAATCCTGCTGTATGCCTATTTTGTCGAAAAGTGACACTTCTATTTAATGGTAAAGAGTGCTTATTGTTTACCTTTTCCTCCGCTCGCATACATAATTTAGATACAGGATTGTTGGTGAACCAAAATAATTTATCAAGCTAGGTTTTATTTTACACACACAAAAAAAAGAATTTAAATATCTCATAGTGCCGCGGTATGTTATAACTACGAATTTACTTTTTTATTGCTCAGAGAGGGCTTATTTTTATCTCTCGCTGCCTTCGTTTGAATAGCAAAATACTGTCTTAAAACAAAACAAAAAATAGGAAGCAAAGTGGATTCGAGTAACTGTCGGCCTACTGTAAGGTGTCAAATGTCCATACATGCTTAAAGAGAGATGACAAAATATACAATGACTCTGATCACATTAGTCTACACCGTTTACAGTTTTACTGTCACAAAGGGTTATATTTTTGTCACTCGCTTCGTTTTCTCGATAGCCCCAAGTCATGGTAGCTTTAGAAAGAAAGAAATCACAGGAAAAGTTCAGGTGCTGTTAACTGGGTAATAGTAACGAAGTGATAATCACACTCATTGGGGGTGTGTTTTTTTCTCGACACCCCACACACTCTTATCATGGGAATGTGTATTTCTCGACACCCCACACCCTCTTATCATGGGGATGTGTATTTCTCGACACCCCATACACTCTTATCATGGGGATGTGTATTTCTCGACACCCCATACACTCTTATCATGGGGATGTGTATTTCTCGACACCCCCACACACTCCTATCATGGGGATGTGTATTTCTCGACACCCCCACACACTCTTATCATGGGGACGTGTATTTCTCGACACCCCATACACTCTTATCATGGGGATGTGTCTTTCTCGACACCCCATACACTGTTATCATGGGGATGTGTATTTCTCGACACCCCACACACTCTTATCATGGGGATGTGTATTTCTCGAAGCCGCACACACTCTTATCATGGGGATGTGTATTTCTCATCACCCCGCACACTCTTATCATGGGGATGTGTATTTCTCGACACCCCACACACTCTTATCATGAGGATGTGTATTTCTCGACACCCCAAACACTCTTATCATGGGGATGTGTATTTCTCGACACCCCACACAATTTTATCGTGGGGATGTGTATTTCTCGACACCCCCACACACTCTTATCATGGGGATGTGTATTTCTCGACACCCCACACACTCTTCTCCTGGGGATGTGTATTTCCCGACAACCCACACACTCTTATCATGGGGATGTGTATTTCTCGACACCCCACACACTCTTATCATGGGGATGTGTATTTCTCGACACCCCACACACTCTTATCATGGGGATGTGTATTTCTCGACACCCCACACACTCTTATCATGGGGACGTGTATTTCCTGACACCCCACACACTCCTATCATGGAAATGTGTATTTTTCGACACCCCGCACTCTTATCATTATGGTTCTTTCGCTCACAACCCCCCAAAAAGTAGCAACGGCCCAAAAAAATAAATAAATAAAGATCATCTGAGCAGGAACCTGAGAACGATTCGGAGAGGGGTAAGGGTTGGGAAAACAAAGAAAAATAAAAGACTTTCGATCCAAACTTAAGGTGATTTTGGTCAGGTTAAGTTTGACAAGAAAATATAGTCTCTCGGTCCAAAAACAAAGGTGATTTGGGTCTTAATTTTAGCATACCGTTCTGATTTTTATGGAGGGTGGAGGGTGCTTTCTATGGTATACGATTATGCAGCACCCCCTAATAATATTTGGGGAGCTTCAGCACTGCCACTTCCCAGTGCCATGCATTTAATGCATCTAAGACATTGTTTGAAATATTATCATATTTCTTGGGAATGTGCAAATAATTATGATTCTTGCGTATGATCCTTGGCATGCTATTATGATCGGTCCATGTAGCTTTGTCGGGAAAATATACAAGCAGTAGGACTTCCACTCCGGCCAATACAAATGGCCTGGCGAGTGGCCTGGCTGATTATCATTTCAACAGCAAGGTTAACAATTTTATCTAGTTACTCCAGTCATGGAATGATCAAAGTTTGCCACCCCTTTTACATCAGCATTTGCTTTCTTTCTGAAATTAATATGAATTCTAAAAAGAGCGAAAAAGTGATTAAACGAGCAAAACTGACAGAAAATCAGTATCTATATTTTCGTTCATCTATCCCATAATCAGAATGTCCATGATTTTCAAGTTAGAAAACATTGTAATATATAAAAAGTTTTATAAAGCCTCAGCTCTAAATGGCACCACTGAACAGTTCTCATTTAAGGAATCATTGCTATCTATGCGTTATAGTCGACATATGCGTAAGCTCCATCCGACGAACAACTCGACATCGGTCTGGTCGGGTAGCACTCCTTGCCTTTCATCATACCCTTCAAACCCCTCCCGCCATCTTCTTCCTCTTCGCGCCCCTCATCGTCCTCGGCTATGGTGGAGAAGTAGAAATTGCAGCCAGACGATGTGTTGCCATTACCACCACGACCACCGTGGTCGCACCACTGATCGTCATCGTGATCCTCACAGCTCCTACGACGTCGTCTGTTGGTGTGTGACCTCAACTCGCTTGTGGCCATTGGAAGAGGATCTAACGGATGGGAAAGGGGTATGCCCCTGACGAGGGAGTCGTAAGGGTAATTCAGTGTATCATGCGGGGAGTAATTGACAGTTAACGCCTCTTGGTTGCTATGGAAATGACTTGGAAATGTCCCAGCAAAGTTGTGTTCTCGCCTAGTGGAAAAACATAAAAATATAACTTAAAAGGCTAAAAAAAATCTTAATCAAACGACTCTATGAGTCGATAGAAACGTTTCCTAAAAGACTCAGTAAACCCCGAAACTTTTTTTTTCAGTATTCAGATTATTATTACATGCCATATAGGTTGAATTCTAAAAACTAAAAAAAAAAGGAAAAGCATGGAGCAGATTGAACATTTTAGGAAATACATGAAGACAAGTGTTAATGCTTTTTTGATATACAAAATCAAACATTCCATAAAGGGGGTGCTACGTATCATCATCTTTTGTAAGATTAGAACTTAAAACACTAAAGTGAACCTTTACCAAACCGGAAAAAAGGGGAAAAAATGTGTTGTGCGGTGTTCTACATGTATGTGTGTCGGAGAGGGAGAGAGAGAGAGAGAGAGGGGGGGGGGAGAAGAAAAAAACACACAGGGGGCTGAATACCTTTTACTTGTCCGAAAGATGATGACAATGATGACGATAGCAAATGCGGCACCGGTGAAGGAGAAATATACAATATGCACAGGCCGAATCACATAGGCGAAAGATTCTGAAATATTTCAAAGGATCGTGTGTAAACTTTCCTCCACCAAAAATAATAAGAAAAAATCGTATACAAAAATGCATCCCTAAAAAAATATAGAGAACGAAAATTCAAAAGAAAATAAGAGGGTATGACTAATATTACCTTATTTATCAATTGAATAGAAACAATGAGGTACTTTCTTGGATGTAAATATCGCAATGTCGATTCTATGAACAACACAATCGAGGAATCATCACAATCTCTTTTACTCTCTCTCTTATTTTTATTATGTTTACCTCAGATTCTCTTCTATATATATATATATATATATATATATATATATATATATATACATACATACATATATATATATATATATATATATGTAAATTCACACTCTCTTCTTTCTTAACTGTTTAACAACCCATCTTCTTTTCGGATTGGGTGGATTTTACTCCATGACCTGTAACATGATTTAGATCTCACCTTTTGTTGTAGTACTAGTAGTTATAGTAGTCTCGACGGTGCATGCGATGCTTGCATTGTGAACTGAAAAGTGACAGAAAACGAGAACTAATTGGGATAAATTGACACAAACAATAGGAGGGATAATCAAAACCTTTACGCTCAAATTGAATCGAAATACCCTAATCACTATAAATTTGGAAAGTCTGAATTAAAAGGAATTAAAATTTTATATCAAATTCTTATAAACTGCATTCCTGATATCATACTACTTAAAACATATATTACTATAGTCATTGACAACAATCAAGAATTGTCTATAAACAATCAGAATGTCTTTACATAATCAGGTGGCCGTTTCATTAAGCTGTAAGTAATTAGTTAAGAGTGACCTAGAGAACGACTTACGCGCTTAACCATTGCCAGTGAATATACCATTTACCACAAAAAAGGGATCACCAGTCGTTCTTAAAAGTCGCCATTAACTAAATAACAGCTTTATATGAAACACCCACCTGGTAGGATAAATAATTAAGTAAAATTACACACAAAAAAGGTCTCACCATCATACACACTTCCTGCCAAAAAACTGCCACAAGTCACTACAGCACTGTCGAGGCCCTCACAGGGTAATCCACAATGATTATCGTCCTTTTTGTCAACAAGGCATGTTAGATCGCATATACATGAGCATTTCGTACGATTGTACACGACTGCCCGTGAGTATCCGTTATCTCCACAAGATGTTTTACACGATTCGGGTGTGGTTTGATTCCCGTGGACATGGAATTTAAAGCAGTCTTTCTCATAAGAGAAGCAGCCGATATAAGCCCCATCTAGAACAAAATCAAGAAAGACGACGGCACTTAAAAAAAAAAGAGTTCTAAAGCCAAGGGCCAAGCTCGCTTTATTTCAGGCACGATTTTTGATGTTCTCATTGTAAGCGATTCTTATGACATAATCACCGTTATAAATAAGGACAGAAAAAAGAAGAAAAAACATGCATGGAAAAAGTAAGGGAAATAACAATCGCCTATTAAGAAAAAAATCACTAATGATAGAAAAACCTTACACTGGGCCAAAATGAAAATAGTATGCTTTAATCGATTTGACATTTTCCGAACCTAAAAATGTTCTTTCCGATGAAGTTTTTTTCTTGATTCGTGTTCCTATGGGGTCCTAGAACAAATTCAGCTTTTTGCTAATTTGCATAAATCCAAAATGGCCGCCAGATGCCATCTTGAAAACCTAACTTTTGAACCCCTGTCCACAAAATGATGGGTAATGACTTGTTTTGGGGGTTTAGAGATGTGTAGAACCGATTTCTGTAATCATTTTTGCAATATAAGGTCATCTTCAGGTCAAATCCAAGATGGCCGCCAGATGCCATCTTGAAAAATTGACTTTTGTTCCCCTTGCCCCAAAATGACCAGTAATACCTCTATTTAGGGGTTTTGGGGGGTGTAGAATCCATTTCTGCTTTCTATTTTGCAATATAATGTCATCTTCAGGTCAAATCCAAGATGGCCGCCATCTTGAAATATCAATTGTTGAACCCTTTGCCCCAAAACATGAATAATAACTCTATTCATGAGTCATTTGGTATGTTGATTCAATTCATGCAGTTATTTTGCACAAAGGATAATCTTCAGATCAAATCCAAGATGGCCGCCGACCGCCATCTTGAAAAATTACTGTCCGAGGCTTATACGTGTTAGAACTAATGTAAACATGGTAAAGGGATTTCAGTAAGAATACTGAATCTTTTTTTTAATAATTCTCAAGTTCAAGGTGAAGTTACATCATAGATGTCAGATTTCAACATTTATTGCTCAACTTAGAATGAATCCTTTTAAGGTTTGGGCTATGGTCCATTTCGAGTGTATTTTTATTTTTTTAAGGTCCATCCATACTAGTCTCTAGAGCAAATTTTTACAGATGAAGGAGGATGGCGCTGAGACACGTTTATATAGAGATGCTATCCTAGCCTTCCTCCTAGGCCTTTGGTCTGCCAATTTAGCATTCCGTTTATTTTCTGACGTCTTTACCCCTGTACTTAGTAGCTCTCCATAGAATGGCGACTATCATCTACACCTTCATAAGTGTTAGTGTCTATGCCGGCAAGTTTTATGTCACGTTTGCAGGGGTCTTTATAACGGAGGTGTGATCTACCGATGGGGTGAGACCAATCACACAGCTCACCTTACCTTGGCGAATCCAAGAAGGGATTCGCCAAGGTTTCATGCGGCAAACATGCCCCAACCACCTGAGGTGCCTTTGACTAAGGAGCGAGAATAAGCTTTTCAGCAGGTACGCTGAAGGGCCTCTGTATCTTTCACATAGTCCTGCCATTTAACGTGCATGATACGTCCGAGGCAGCAGACATGGAAGGTGTTTAGCCACTTATCTTGGTCGGCGTAAGTTTTCCAGGACTTACTTCCGTGCAGGAGCTTGGCCATGACTGTGACAGATTTTACAATCCTGATGCTTATATGCTGGTCCTCTGAAAGGGGGCAAGAGACATATAGTCGGTCCAAGGTAGGTGAGGAGTCCACCACAACCAGACAAGTGTGTGCTGTTGATATACACATATGGAGGACAGTCGGTGTCTTGAGTCTATCAGGATTTCTGACTGTCTCACAGGCTGATGGATGATCCAAACCCTTTACATGCACAGAACAGGCAGCTGTTATGTATATTCCTCTTGAGAGGCAGGGGCGACATCGTTTCTGTAAAACATTTCACGAATGAGAACAATCCTGACCGTGGAACAGTCTTGGGGGAGCCTATCTTCTGCAGGAGGCTAAAGAGTGCACTCCTGCTGACCAAGTCAATGGCTCTTGTCAGGAGGAAAATTCCAATAATAATTATAAAGGAAGTTAATAAGTTAACTAATTTTTTTGACAAAAATTAAGGAGAAATCACTTTTTAATTCAATTAATACTTTAAAGTCATTTCACTGGAAAAGTATGGTTGCACAGAAATAATAGCCCAAACCTTGAATGGTTTCATTCTAAAGTAAGCGGTTGATGTCGAAATCTATCAACCATCTGACCATCTTAGACATGACTTGACCTCGAACTAAAAATTGAGTGATTAAAAGAAATGAATCATTCTCACTGAAATCCCCTTACATGAGCTCCAATACATAACAACAACCTTATTAGGGAGAGCACTTCTTCAAGGTTCAATAGTCTCGGAAGTAGTTTTTTTTTCTTAATATGGCGTTTAGTGATGGCGTTTAGTGGTCATGTTGGATTATTTTGACCTGGAGATGATCCTATATTGCAAAATTATTAACAGAAATGGAATCAACATACCAAATAACTCACGAAAAGAGGGATTATTCATGATTCTGGGACAAAAACTTGAGAATTAATAAAAGAAATGAGTATTCTTATTGATATCCCTTCACATTAGTTCTAACACGAATAAGCCTCGGAAAGTAATTTTTCAAGATGGCGGGTGGCGGCCATCTTGGATTTGATCTGAAGATTATCCATTATGCAAAATTACAGCATGAATTGAATCAACATACCAAATGACTTACGAATAGAGTTATTATTCATGATTATGGGGCAAAGAGTTCAAAAGTTGATATTTCAAGATGGCGTCATATGGCGGCCATCTTGGATTTGACCTGAAGATAACATTATATTGAAAAATAGAAAGCAAAAAGAAATTCTGCACACTCCAAAACCCCTAAACAGAAGTATACTCGTCATTCTTGGGCAAGGGGATCAAAAGTCAATTTTTCAAGATGGAATCTGGCGGCCATCTTGGATTTGACCTGAAGATGACCTTATATTGCAAAAATGATTACAGAAATCGGTTCTACACATCTCTAAACCCCTAAAACGAGTTATTACTCATCATTTTGTGGACAGGGGTTCAAAAGTTAGGTTTTCAAGATGACATCTGGCGGCCATTTTGGATTTATGCAAATTAGCAAAATTGCCCAAACGGCAACTTTTGGCAACCAAGCTGAATTTGTTCTAGGACCCCATAGGAACACGAATCAGGAAAAAAACTTCATCGGAAAGAACATTTCTAGGTTGGTGTATTGAGCCTATGAGACTGTCAAATCGACTACTTCAGAACAGGCCTTCAAATACGAGTAAATGTTTTTTTTTTTTTTTGGGGGGGGGGGGGTGGCTAAATAAAACAATTCAAAGACATGTAATTATTTGAATCAATGATGATTTATTAAAACTTATTTGGTGAAATTGGAACAATTTTCTTCGAAACGTAACGACATCAGTCTGTAAAAAAATATTCATTTAATGAAAAGCTTGTCAACTTTTATGATAATAAGGAAAAATTTACATACAACATGAGTTCGATAACAAGCCCGGTCAAACCTTGAGTGACGTCAGAGCTGAATCTAGTTCATATAAATAACGCATGCTATTTTGGTTTACCCATTTAACAACACGAACAAGTATATTACCTTATCCTGAATTAACTCATTGTAATAAGAAAATTGATGTGAATGATCAGCCCAAATAGAATTTTGATGACCTGGAACAACGATGAATCTCATTCATCAAACAACGTACAAGTAACATGAACAAGTATAGGGTCTTATTCTACATCTACTCAGTCTAAGAAATGCAAATTGGAAAATTTTTTTCCGAAAAAACACAAAAATGACGTGTCAAAACTAAAAAATAATTCGAAATTAAGGAAATTCAAGAGTGAATACTTCTTACCTGAGATATCTTTTCCTCTCAATGCGCTTGTTTCATTATTCGTATCGGTCGATGAATTAGTTCCATTTGCATCAGACGGTTGGAAGAATAACAGTTGGTATAAAACGATAATCCTCAATGAAATAATCATCATGATGACCAAGTAAACATAATGTTCACCCGTGATACGTGCATATCACAATGAAGTTGATTAGTATGATAATTGGAAAGAGAAAGTGTTCTGCGTTACATTTATGCTTTCAATAAACGGACTCAATAATAAACTTTCTCTTGTTATTGATTAACCGGAATTGTTCAGCATTAATGAGCTACTTTGCTATCAATAACACGGCACCTCGAAAGGAAACTAGTGATAATGCAGTATG